>NC_041385.1:515151396-515183572 GCF_002162155.2 Triticum dicoccoides
CGTCCGACGGTGGTACTTCTTTTAAAGCCCTGTCTGTGATGTCGTCCAGACGTCCAACGGTGGTACTTCTTTTAAAGCCCTGTCTGTGATGTCGTCCAGACGTCCGACGGTGGTATTTCTTTTAAAGCCCTGTCTGTGATGTCGCCCAGACGTCCGACTGTGGTATTTCTTTTAAAGCCCTTTCTGTGATGTCGCCCAGACGTCCGACTGTGGCATTTCTTTTAAAGCCCTTTCTGTGATGTCGCCAAGACGTCCGACTATGGCATTTCTTTTAAAGCCCTTTATGTGATGTCGCCCAGACGTCCGACTGTGGCATTTATTTTAAGCCCTTTATGTGGTGTCGCTTAGACGCCCGACTGCGGCATGCATTTTATTTGTTTACCTTTCGAGGCGTCGCTCCAGACACCCGATCGGTTTTTCAGCTTTTATTTTATTTATCAAGTCCTGAAATTCTTATCATCGTTATGAGCATCATCCTTTATTCATGTCGCATGCATGCATTCATTGATTATATCTTTTGTCTGAACTGTCTTGCGAGTACTTTCAAGTACTCACCTGGCTTGTTGATTTGGCCAGATGCTGAGGAAGGCGATCTCTTGGATGAAGAGTTTGATAGCGAGTCCGACACCTAGAGGAGTCCCAGTCAGTCCCGTGCGATCCTGTCTTGATCATTGTATTATCCGCTTCCGCAACCCCGAATAAAATTCATCGAGCCTCACCTCGACGCTCGATGTACTGCCAGTAGAAGTCAAGTTATCCACCACCACTTTTCCCTCGAGCTAGTAAAATGCCACCCCACCCCTGTGTCATATCCGCCCATATGTACAATATTGGCGAGTCTGTAATAAATTGTTGAGCAACCTCAGCTCAACCCTGTAATATATTTGATGCTACTGGTTCTCTGCTTATCAAGCTTTTGTCTACCAGAAAGGATGACTTTTCCTATACTGGGATTTAAAGATTGGTTTTCTCAATAAATATTTTTATTGAAAAACCGGTCGTGACAGACTTGGTAACCAGAGCCAGGCTGACTGTAGGAAGCCACTAGGTGCGATCGCTAATTGGTTTTTAGCAGGGTAGAGTTATTCATGATTTTACAAATGTAGTCATTTTTCTGACAGTCAGCATAAAATTTGTGATCTGAGCACTCAGAATTTTTGCCTACTTTTGTAGATGGCCAGCAACGACTGCGAGTCTCAGATGTTCGCCAACATGCCTGAGGGGTTCGTCAAACTCCTCTCCTTCATCGTTCAGGTCGTGATGGGGCCATCTACGCGCCCAGTCTTCACGCTTTATCCACACAAGATCAACGATAGTCTGACTATGCACCAGGCGCGGTGTAATTCATGGGAGGCCATGCTGAAGTACGCCGTCTCCGTTTCGTGGGGAGAGCCATGCCTATAGAAAGGCATGCTATGCAGATGGCTGCCCACGAGACGATAGCCCGTCTTCGGGATGTCCTTCCGGCAATGAAGACCCGTCGCTACCACTACCTTCCATGCCATGTGCCTTACACCTGTCACTACTCTTTCTCTTGCCCCAAAGGAGAGCGAGACGAAGCCTTTGAGATGCTTGTCGAGTACCTCCAAGCCCTGGAGGCAGCATTCGACTGTATGGTGGATGACCTCGTAGCTGCACGCATGGACTCAGTTCATGGCTGTGCTGCTAATAGGAGGGAACTCCTGCACACCGCTCCACCACTGACTTTTGTGTCATCCACAGCATCTCACTCACCTACCATACTCGCCACTGCTCGTCGTCTGCCTACCACAGAGGAATTTAACCAGGCTATTGCACCCACTCCCGTCTGCTCTGCACCACTTGTTACGCCCACTCCCATACGTGCTACCCCACCTATTCCACCCACTCGTATTCATGTTATTCCGCCTAAGGCACCTGCTCCATCAGCTCAGCACAACATTTCTCGTCTGGAGCCTATTAACGAGGAGGAGGTTGATTCCCAGCGTCTCTACGTCTCACCCTCGGCAGGCCAAGGGAGATCCTCACCGTCTCCGACTAAGTGCGCATAGACGCCATGCGATGCATCAACTTGTGTAATATGTTTTTATGTACTTAGGTTGTGAGTAGTAGCCTGTTTGCGCATCATGTAGGATCTGGAGGAGTGCACTAGTTTAAATAACATGTCAGGATTATGTACGCATATCCTGAGTGATGTAATGTATAATTATGCCCGCGTGTAAGATATGCACTAGTCCTTCTCCGCGCGCAATCGTGTGTTTCCAAAACTACCCTGGAATTTAAAAATGTGCTTTGTGTGTGATTTTATTGACTTTCGCGACTCTTCTTCTTGTCTTACGAGTTCGCAAAATATATCCCCAGAGTGAAAGATGTCTCGTCCTTGGACGCACTCCATGCCAACCCAGCCAGAAGAAAATTATGGCACACCGCAGAACCAGAATTTCACTCAGGGTCAGACAAGTCAGCAGGACAGTGAAACAGCTTTTACACAAGTTTGTCGTTTATATGAACGGAGTCAGCAGCAACACCAGGAAATGATGAACCAATTCATCAATATGGGAAGTAACCGTGGTCAGTATCTACCACAATCCAAATTATCTGAGTTACAGAAGACGCGTCCTCCAACATTTTCTCATACTGACAAGCCTCTTGAGGCCGAAGACTGGCTTCGAGACATGGAGAGAAAATTAATTATCGCACAGTGTTCCGACCGTGAAAAAGTACTGTATGCACCACATTATCTCACAGGTGCAGCTGCATCATGGTGGGAAAACTTTCTGCACATGCACCCCAACGAAAATGAAATCACCTGGGAAAATTTCAAGGAAGGTTTTCGTGGGGCACACATTCCTAAGAGCGTCATGAAAATCAAGAAGAAGGAATTTGATGAACTCAAGCAAAGAGCCATGACAGTGTCAGAATACAACAGCCAATTCACATTGCAGTCTCGCTACGCAAATGAAGAATGCATGACCAAGAGCAAGAAGATGGAAAAATTCTTGGAAGGCCTAGCACCCGCCCTTAAGTGCCAGCTAATTGTGCACACCTTTCCAGATTTTAAAACACTGGTGGATAAGGCCATTACCCTAGAAAATGAGCGACGTAGCCTGGAAGATATCCGCAAACGGAAAAGGGACCAGACTAATTTTTCTCGCAATCACAGGAGCAAGAAGGAATTTCAGAAGGGGGATTCACACAAAACCCCGGTGAATAATTCACGTCCAACCAAGAATTTCCATGCAAGGGACAAGGAATTCACCTATCGCCCAGGCGTTACCTGTTATGCTTGTGGAGAAGAAGGGCACTATGCCAAGCAGTGCCCCAAGCCAAGGAACTCAAACCCGAAGCTCAATAATGGTGGAAATAATTCAGCACCAAAGCGAAGCAATTTCAACCCCAACAACAACCACCAGAAAGGTCACTTGAACCACGTGACCCGAGAGGAAGCACAGAACGCCCCAGATATCGTACTTGGTACGTACCCCGTCAACACAATACCTGCCATGGTTTTGTTTGATTCTGGAGCTTCTCACTCATTCGTTTCGAAAAGTTTTGCTTTGCAAAATAATTTTTAGATGCTTCCCTTGGAAAAATCAATGATAGTCAAGTCCCCTGGAATTAAGCAAGTGACCTAGAATTACTGTCAAGGTGTGGTTATTGAATTTGAAGGATTGAATTTTTACGCCAACCTTATTGTACTGGAGAGCAAAGGACTGGATGTCATCCTAGGTATGGATTGGTTGACAACCAACAAAGGTTTTATTGACTGCTTCAACCGTACCGTGATCCTCACCCACCATCAAGGGAAGAAAATAAAAGTTTCAGCCAAAGAGAGACAAATACCTCGGCAACCTAGATTAAACAAGGTGGACGTCTCTGAGCTGAACAAGGTTCCAGTGGTATGTGAATTTCCAGATGTATTTCCAGAAGAACTACCAGGCATGCCACCAGACCGAGAGATAGAATTCAGCATTGAGCTAGCACCCGGTACCACTCCTATTTACAAGAAACCTTACAGAATGGCACCATCCGAATTGGTAGAGTTGAAGAAGCAAATAAAAGAATTATTGGAGAAAGGATACATACGAGCCAGCTCCTCACCTTGGGGTTCTCCAATTTTATTTGCCAAGAAGAAGGATGGAACAATGAGGTTGTGTATTGATTATCGAGCTCTCAACATGGTCACAATCAAGAACAAATACCCAATGCCCCGAATAAATGATTTATTCGATCAGCTCGCACAGGCCAAAGTCTTCTCGAAAATTGATTTGAGATCGGGATACCACCAGTTAAAAGTGTGAACAGAAGATATTCCCAAGACCGCATTTACCTCCAGATATGGACTGTATGAGTTCACCGTAATGCCTTTTGGGCTAACCAACACCCCCGCATATTTTGTTCACCTCATGAACAAAGTATTTATGAAGTATATGGACAAGTTTGTTGTGGTGTTCATCGATGATATTATGATATATTCCAAAACACCAGAAGAGCACGCTGAACATCTCAGGATTGTACTCGGAGAACTCAGGAAACATCAACTGTACGCCAAATTCAGCAAATGTGAGTTTTGGCTAAGGCAAGTGGGTTTTCTGGGCCACGTGCTAACCCAAGAAGGTATTGCAGTAGATCCAGAAAAAGTCAAGGCCGTACTTGGCTGGAAACCGCCAGCTAACGTAACGGACATACGGAGTTTCTTGGGAATGGCAGGCTATTATCGGAGATTTATTGAAGGATTCTCCACTATAGCTAAGCCCATGACACAATTGCTCAAGAAAGGCAAGAAATTTGAATGGACAGAAGCATGTGAGAAGAGCTTTCAAGAGCTAAAAAGAAAATTAACAACGGCACCAGTGCTAATTGTGCCAGATATACACAAGAACTTTGAGGTGTATTGCGAGGCCTCGGATGCGTATTAATGCAAGAAGGCAAGGTAGTTGCGTATGTCTCCAGACAACTACGCAAGCATGAGGAAAATTATCCCACTCATGACTTGGAATTGGCAGCAGTCATCCATGCACTCAAGGAATGGAGACACTTCCTACTTGGGAATCGTTGCGAAATATACACAGACCATAAGAGTCTTAAGTATATTTTCACACAGCCAGAGTTAAATTTACGGCAACGACGCTGGTTAGAATTGGTGAAAGACTATGATGTTGGGATCCACTATCATCCCGGAAAAGCAAATGTTGTGGCACATGCACTTAGTCGAAATCCCAGCACAGACAATGACAATAGCCCAAAATTGAGGCCAGAATTTCAACAAGAATTTGCCCGACTCAATCTAATAATGGTTACCGAGGGCAGTGTGTCGAATATAGAGCTACAGCCTACACTAATGGAAAGTATCAAGGTAGCCCAGCACGGACACCCCAGCATTGAGGGCATAAAAAGAAAAGTGAGTTTGGGAAAAGCCTCAGAATTCAACATAGATGAGCAGGGAATATTGTGGTATGAAGAAAGGCTATGCGTACCAAATGTCAAGGACCTCAAATAGCAGATATTAACTGAAAGTCACACAGCTCCGTATTCAATTCATCCTGGAGGGACAAAGATGTACAAAGACCTTTAGGAAAATTTTTGGTGGCACAGTATGAAGAGAGATATTAGCACGTTCATTGCATGCTGTGACTCTTGTCAGCGTATCAAGTCCGAGCACCAGAAACCAGCCGGACTGTTACAGCCAAATAAGATACCCGAGTGGAACTGGGACGAGATTGGAATGGACTTTATCGTTGGACTGCCCCGATCACAACACGGAAACAATGCCATATGGGTCATAACCGACAGATTAACCAAGGTGGCACATTTTATTCCGGTAAAAACAACTTACACCACTCAGAGACTAGCCAGACTTTATCTTGCCCGTATCGTCTGCCTTCATGGAGTCCCTAAGACTATTATCTCCGATAGAGGCACACAGTTCGTCTCTGCATTATGGGATCACCTACAACAGGCACTGGGAACCCAACTAGCCTTCAGTACCGCATACCATCCCCAGACCGATGGACAAACAGAACGCGTAAACCAAATCTTAGAAGACATGCTAAGAGCTTGTGTCCTCACCTACGGGAACAGTTGGGAAGAAAGTTTGCCATATGCAGAATTCGCATACAACAACAGCTATCAAGCCAGCTTACAAATGGCACCCTTTGAAGCTCTATATGGGAGAAGATGTCGTACCCCGCTAAATTGGTCAGAGACAGGAGACAGCCATATTTTTGACCCAGATATGCTCAGAGAGGCCGAGGAGAAAGTTAAGACGATTAGAGAACGACTCAAAACAGCTCAAAGTCGACAAAAGAGTTATTATGACCGAAAGCATCGGGAAATCAGTTTTGAACCCGGAGAATTGGTATACCTGAGAGTTTCTCCTATGAAGGGTCTGCAACGATTCAAGATTAAAGGGAAACTAGCACCAAGATTCATCGGACCATTTCATATAGTGGCACGGCAAGGCAAGGTAGCCTACCAGATGGACCTGCCCGGAGACTTATCCGGTATCCACAACGTGTTTCACATCTCGCAGTTGAGAAAATACATAAGCAACCCAGAGAAGCAAGTTTCACATGATTATATTGACGTGCAACCAGACCTCACTTACCGGGAGCACCCGATAAAAATATTGGAAGAATCTAAGAGGAGGACCCGACAGAAAACCATTAAGTTTTTCAGAGTTCAATGGAGCAATCACACCGAGAACAAAGAAGCACCCAAAGCTGCCTCCAAGCCCAAGACTGCACCTAAGAGGAATACCAGAAGCATACCAGCTGCTGAGAAGAACAAGGCCCCAGTGCCTGAAGTTGCTAAAGAAGAAGAAGATGAAGGACAAGTTCTGAGAAAGCTGAAACCTAAGATTCCAGACCACAATGATGCTCATCCTGTGGCTGAGAACATGAAGTTGAGGAAGGATGCATGACTTAGACAGTGGAGATTGTCTGATCCTTATGCTATCAGGAGAAGGACTGCTGTTGACTACAGGTTCCACACTAAGGAACAACAGGATTTCTATGAGACTGTGCTGCTGGACAAGAAACCAATTGTGTGTGACATGAGGTGGGTGGACTGGAAATACATGAAGGAGAATGAGGAATACTATCCAGGTGTGTATGATAGTTTCAGTGCTTGTGGAGTTGCAGACTTTGTTGGACAGAAGTTCACAAAGTGGAATGATGAGCTCATAATGCAATTCTACTCCACAGCACACTTCTATCCACATGGCAAGATAGTATGGATGTCTGAAGGTACAAGGTACGAGTCTACAATTGAAGAATGGGCAAATATGATAAATGCACCAAATGAGAGTGAAGATGACTTGGATGTCTATGCCAAGAAGAAGAAGGATCACAATTCTATGGCACACATGTACAAGGAGATCCCAGATAAAGCTCTTGAAACTCACAAGTTTGGATATGTACATTTCCTTCTGTCAGGACTGCCAACCATCAATTGGATCCATAGGCATACTCTATTTCCCAAGTCAGGTGACCACAACATGATCAGAGGTCATGCCATCAATCTGCTACACATATTTGATGTGCCTCAAAAGTTCAAGGTCATGAGCCTCATAGTTGAGACTATCAAGAGGACAGCAGTAGACCAAAAGAGAAGCTGTGGGTACGCCCCACAAATACAGGAGCTGATTAACTTCAAGATGGGCACAGGCACATACTTGTTGGACAAGGAACACTTTGCTATCTATCCAGATTTTGAGGACAACCAAGTGGTTATGAATGAAGATGAACCATCTGCTGTGCATGCTCAAGCAAAGAAGGAGAAAGCAAGGACAGAGAAGGCTACCAAGATGCCAACAATGGAAGAGGCATCTCAGTACTTTTTGAAGAGAAAACAAGATCAACTAGGCTACTTGATTGCATCCACTCTGAGGATTGAGAAAGGGCTGGCCACCTTGACTCAAAACCAGGAGAGCCTGGAGAGGATCATGGAACAGAAGTTCTATGACTTGGATGTGAAGGTAACTGAGATCCAGTCTGTTGTTGAGCAGCTTCAGGATGATATACAGGAGAGGAAGGGAAAGACAACCACAAATGCATTTGCCAGAGTGCCTAGAGCTCAGAGATCAGCTGCAGTGCCAGTGACAGACACCAGAGCCACTTCATCTGCACCAGTTACAGGTCCTACAGCTCCAGTGCAACCAGCTTCAGCACCTACTTCTCCAGCTCCATCCACATCGACTGAAGCTTTCGTCCTTGGCATCATATCTACACCACCACATCAAGACCAAGCCTGAAAGACGACATAGTACTATGCATTTTTTATGAACTTTTTGGTAACTTGTTGCCAAAGGGGGAGAAAAATGTATAGATCATAGGCTTCAAGAGAGATAGTTTGCTTTTGTTCTCTCTTGCTTTGGTGGTTAAACTTTATTTGATTTTGCTTGCTTGAGATACTACCTTATGTCTGTGTGATACAATGATGATCATGTGTTTGATCATATGCTACATCTATGCTTGTTGGATGACATTATCCCATCTATCTCTATTTGATCATTCACTTTGCTTGGTGATGAGTGCATGTATTCAATATTTATTATTTTGAGTGCTCCACCAAGATGTTTGTGACATGGAAGAGTAACCCATGAGCCTAACTCTTTGTGCATTTGTAGTCCAAAGCAAATGTTAAACTATGCACAAATTTAGGGGGAGCTCTTGCTTATCACATACTTCTCAAAGCGGCGATGTTTTTCAATCTTATTATTATTTGTCGAAGCTTTGATCTATATGTTGTCATCAATTACCAAAAAGGGGGAGATTGGAAGTGCAACTATCCCTAGGTGGTTTTGGTAATTCCTAACAACATATAGCTCATTGAGCTAACATCATTCCAAGATGGACATTTCAGGAAAAGCTCAATGAATGGCATGGCATGGATAAGGAAAGTGGATCCCTCAAAATACTAAGGATAAAAGGATTGGCTCAAGCTCAAAAGCTCAAGACTCTACATTTTATATTTTAGTGATCCAAGATCACATTGAGTCTATAGGAAAAGCCAATACTATCAAGGAGGGATGAGGTGTTGTTTAATGAGTTTCTTGCTCCACATTGCTTAGTGATATGCTCCAAAAACCCTCAACTACTTTCTCATATCCACATATGACCCAAACCAAAAGTCAAACTCGGCCCCGCCGATTCTTTCTACCCGGAGCCACCGAGTTCAGATGTCATAGCCACTGCCACAAACCCTAGGCAAATTGGTCTTACCGATAGGGATATTGGTCTCACCAAGATGGGATTGTAATCTCTCTGTTTCCCTTCGTAACGTTTCGGTCTCACCGAGATGAGCGGTTGGTCCCACCGAGATTGCAATGTAAACTCTCTGCTTCCTTTTTGTAACACTTCGGTTTCACCGAAATGAGCGAACTGGTCCCACCGAGTTTACCTGACCAACTCTCTGGTTAGCTTATTACCAAAATCGGTCTCACCGAGTTTGTGTAATCGGTCTCACCGAGATTACATTATGCCCTAACCCTAACCATATCGGTCCTACCAAGTTGCATGTCGGTCCCACCGAAAAGCCTAACGGTCACTAGGTTTACTAAATCGGTCTGACCGAGTTTGTTGATTCGGTCCCACCGAGATTGGTAAATTGTGTGTAACGGTTAGATTTTGTGTGGAGGCTATATATACCCCTCCACCTCCTCTTCATTCGTGGAGAGAACCATCAGAACAAACCTACACTTCCAACTTACCATTTCTGAGAGAGAACCATCTACTCATGTGTTGAGGCCAAGATATTCCATTCCTACCATATGAATCTTGATCTCAAGCCTTCCCCAAGTTGCTTTCCACTCAAATCTTCTTTCCACCAAATCCAAATCCTGTGAGAGAGATTTGAGTGTTGGGGAGACTATCATTTGAAGCACAAGAGCAAGGAGTTCATCATCAACACACCATTTGTTACTTCTTGGAGAGTGGTGTCTCCTAGATTGGCTAGGTGTCACTTGGGAGCCTCCGACAAGATTGTGGAGTGGAACCAAGGAGTTTGTAAGGGCAAGGAGATCGCCTACTTCGTGAAGATCTACCGCTAGCGAGGCAAGTCCTTCGTGGGCGACGGCCATGGTGGGATAGACAAGGTTGCTTCTTCGTGGACCCTTCGTGGGTGGAGCCCTCTGTGGACTCATGCAGCCGTTACCCTTCGTGGGTTGAAGTCTCCATCAACGTGGATGTACGATAGCACCACCTATCGGAACCACGACAAAAACATCCGTGTCTCCAATTGCGTTTGAATCCTCCAATCCCTTCCCTTTACATTCTTGCAAGTTGCATGCTTTACTTTCTGCTGCTCATATACTCTTTGCATGCTTGCTTGAATTGTGTGAAGATTGCTTGACTTGTGCTAAGATAGCTAAAATCTGCCAAAGACTAAAATTGGGAAAAGGTTAAGTTTTAATTGGTCAAGTAGTCTAATCACCCCCCCCCTCTAGACATACTTCGGATCCTAGAAGAACCCTACTTCCTGCTTGATTGATATTGATGATATGAGTGTTACAAGAGTTGATCTACCACGAGATCATAGAGGCTAAACCCTAGAAGCTAGCCTATGATGATTATGATTCTGTCTCTAAGGACTAAACTCTCCGGTTTATATAGACAAGGAGAGGGCTAGGGTTTACATGGAGTCGGTTACAAAGAAGGAAACATAATATCCGGATCGCCAAGCTTGTCTTCCACGCAAAGGAGAGTCCCATCCGGACACGAGACGAAGTCTTGAGTCTTGTATCTTCACGGTCCAACAGTCCGGCCAAAGTATATAGTCCGGCTGTCCGGATACCCCCTTATCCAGGACTCCCTCAGTAGCCCCTGAACCAGGCTTCAATGACTATGAGTCCGGCGCGCAGTTTGTCTTCGGCATTGCAAGGCGGGTTCCATTTCTGAATACTCCAAAGTACCTGTTGTAACGGACGGTGTTCGGCTTCCCATCAATATCGTACTCCTCAGCTTCCGTGCTTCAATAATGACCATCTCCACGTGTCGAGCGAATACGAGGAGCCGGGGTATCTTTGCAATTGCCCCCTGGTCCTGCAAGCAAAAACCGTCTATTTGAAGGGACGGGGATTCTCAGATCCAAACTCCACCTTCTTCCCTTGAGCGAGCATCCGACAGAGCGTGCCCAGAAAAAATCATTCCAGCATGGCCGGTCATCGCAGCTCCTCCTCCCACTCCCGTAGCTCTAGGCCAAGTGATTGGGAAGAATGTTCTGTTCCTCAAAACCGCTTAATAGAGCTGCAGACTCAGGGGTTTCTTCCACCAGCGTTTATGGTCCCGGTCCGAGCCGGACTAGCCACCTATAATGGCGGGGAGCAAGCGGAGAGATCTCCTAATCCATCCCCGAGGGAGCGAATATGCCTCATCCCGCATCTGCTAAGAGGCGTAGGGTTTCCAATCCACCCATTCCTTCGCGGGCTCCTGGTGTTCTACGGCCTCCAGTTGCACAACTTCACCCCGGCCTCCGTGTTGCACATGGCAGGATATGTCGCCCTTTGTGAACTATTTCTGGGCTGCGAGGCTCACTTTGGGTTATGGAAGAAGTTGTTCTACCTTGTCCCTCACAACCAGGGGGAATCCATATGTCAAGTGGGCGGAGCCGAAATATGGAGCGCCGCCGAGACCGGATACCTATCCGGTACTCCCAAGAAGGCACCGGAGAACTGACCCTCAAGTGGTTTTATGTCGATGATGTTCCCCTTCCGGACCCAGTCCAGACAGGTCTCCCCGAGTTCAGTAATGCTCCGCCGAAGGCATGCCGAAGTTGTCACCCTCGAAGCCCCCGAGAGGAGGATACCAAAGAAATACATTTCCTGATGAGCAGGATAAAGTTACTGGCCAAATCAGGGCTGATAATAGTCGAGGTTATGGCCATATGCATAATGCGGGGAGTGCAACCGCTTCAGTATCGGGGAAAGCCCATGTGGCACTACAACGGGGAAGATGATGCCACCCATTGTGGTCATAAGGGTCCAGACTCCACCATCGCTGTGGCGAGGATGTTGTCCGATTTGTATAAAGGAGAAGAAGAAGAATTCCTTCATATCAAACTGCGGGATGGGTTTTCTATGTACAAACCCCCAAGCTGGGTAAGTCGTTACTCTTTCCCCCGCTTCATTCATTCTGGCGTCCTTCGTCAAGATTATTTACCTCGATATCTCTGAGCAGGAACTGAGGAGTGTCGTATAAGGATTCTCCAGCCCCTCCCGCAGCCAGAGGACCCTGGAAGGGCCTTCGATCCAGGACTCGAAGAAGACCCGGATATTACTGTGGAGCTCGTCAACGGGACATTTTATCAGGCGACCTGCGATGGTGCCTCAGTGGCTATTATCACCAACTATCCCAGACTACTACCTGCATCGCGTGTGAGCAAAGCCAAAAAAAAACCTATCCACTGAAGATGAATCCTTTCTGATGCCATGCCTTATGCCTGCAATATCGTATATTTGTAGAGACGACAGTCGAAACACGGTGCCGAGCCCCTGGGGGCTCATCGGCAAAGGGCGTCCGGATCGGGCAGGTTGAAGAGGAAGGCGTTAGGGCCGAAACACTGCTACAGATGTATGGTAAAAACTTGCTCTGTGATTATTGTGTTTGAAATGTGACAGCATCCTTTGTGTCCTAGCAGAAAGAGGAGTAGCCGGACTATATCTGGCGATCCTGCCAATCACGCCTCCACCAGCCGGATTCTAGGACCGGCTTCGAGGGAGGAAGCGGACGCGGGGCCGATGCCAAATTGTCCTCCGACAGAGGATGCGGATATGCTCTCCGCCACAAATTCCGAAGTAGAGAGTGCCATGAATCACCGGCGCCGACGGGCCGTACTTTGCAACAACATATTTTCCAAAGAGGCATTTAATGCTTTCAATTCGGGAGACGCTTACATCCGAGCTGCTCAAGGCGGGCTTGCCCGTGCGATGGACCAGTATGCCAAGGATATACGGGTAAGAAAATTTGATAGGCATGTATAGCAGTAGCCCCTGAGACTTGAAACGGTTGGAACAACCATTTTAAGGATCAATTTATGCACAGGTCCTTGTAGATAAGAATGAACAATTGTCTCGAGAGCTAGAGGAGTGCAAGACCCAACTGAGGGCCACGGTTGCCAAGCTAGAGGAATCCCAGAAGGCCTCATTTGGTAACATTTGTCTCAATTGTATGGGAGTGTACCATTTAATAAGTGGCTTGTATGATCAGTCTAACAGAAAATTCTGCACACAATCCCGGGGAGAATCCGGAGGTCGTAGGAGGTGACGAGTCACATCTCCAAAGGCAGCTAAAAGCTGGCGAGCATATTCTTATGCAAGTTAAGCAGGAGAAGAACAATTTTCAAGATTCCAATGTCCGGCTGGGCGTCGAATTAGGAGATGTTCGCGCTCAGCTGGCGGACTCCGTGAAGGAGAACAGAAGGCTTCGTTGCAGCATTTATGGTAAGTGCCTAGACGAACTGTAGTACAGTTCGGCGAGGAAGCGTATTGAAAGAGTTTATATCTGTAGGTATGCTAACGGGCCGTCCCGAAGAGGAGATGCCCGCATTCGCAGGTGATCTACTTCAAGACCTCTCACAACTGCACGAGCGAGCTCGGCAGGTGATGCAGGGTATTGCCCAGGCCTTGTGGCCATCCACTTCCCTGCCAAAAGGCATGGGGGAGCTCGTGGATATGCTCCAAGGAGCACGGCGGCGCTTCTGATTGTGGAAGATGTCAGCCTACCGACAAGGTGCAAGAGAAGCCTGGGCTATGGTGAAGACGCGCTACACCAAGCTTGACCCAAACCATATGGCCGAAGTCAGACCGACGGGGCCAGATGGGCAAGAAATTCCCGTGAGTCTGGTGTATGACCAAGTAGCGCTAGCCGCAAAGTATTCCCAACAGGATTGTAAGCTAGATAGCCTGTTGGATGGTTAGTCCAAGTGACTATGTAATTCAATGTGTCAGATTTCGGGTTCCGGCAGACCCTCTAGGTTCGAACTCTGGGGTGCGCGCGGAGATCTAGCCTTCTACTGCCTGCGCCTCGCCGCCTCGCTAGGATCTGAGTAATCAAAGGAATCAACACAAGAGACACAGAGTTTATACTAGTTCAGGCCACCATTGTGGTGTAATACCCTACTCCAATGTGTGGTGCGGTGGATTGCCTCTTGGGCTGATGATGAACAATACAAGGGAGAACAGCCTCGCGAGGGTCTGTTCTAGGCTAGTGCGATAAACTACTAGGGGGAGTTCAGTCGCTCTCTCTACTGGTTTCCTGGTGAGGATCCCGTTCTGCCTCTACCTTGTGGTGGCTAGTCCTATTTATAGGCAAAGGCCCTGGGCCTCCTCCCAAATATTGAGCGGGAAGGGCGCCAACAATTGGCCATTTTGAAGGGGAACATCTAGTACACTTATCCTGACTAAAGTTGGTCCTCGCCTGCCAAAGGCTCTGGTAGTGATGCCGGCTTGGGCTCCACGATGACCTCCACCCTGCCGTTCTGCTGGTCTTGGTCTTGTTGCACCGAAATGGATGCCTTTGCTTGATGCTCTCGCTTGCGCTTGCTCCCTTTGCACCAAAGAGGAAAGAAGGACACTGCGCGGGCTGGCGCCCGCCTGGCACCCTTGGTCGTCATGGCTTGTGTCATGGGCACCTCGTGAGGTACCCCGCCTTGATCTCTCCGCCTCCTCGCGAGCCAGCCTGATGAGGCCATGCCTGAGGAAGCTTCCTGTCGTCCGCCCCACGAGGCTTGGCCCCTCGCGAGGGTCTTGAGCTCGTGCTGATGAAGATGGGCCATGCTAGGCCGCCCCTTGAGCCACGCCGCAGGTCGTAGGCAGGCAAGTCTGGGGACCCCCGTTCCCAGAACGCCGACAGTAGCCCCCGGGCCCAAGGCGCGCCCAGACTTGGCTGAGCAGAGAGGCGAAGGGGCAAGTGCGAAGCGCCGCGGGCCCTAACAGCCTACGGCCTTGGGCGCCGCGTGGCGGTTGATTGGACATGGGTGGCCCTGCTTCCCCACGCCTCCTTATTCTACGCCCAACTAGGCGGACCTGTGGTTGCACACAGTCTTTCCTCTTTTCGCCGCTCGACAGTCCCCTGCTCTTCCTCCCCTCGAGCTCCAGTCTCTGCTTCCAATCCAATCTCGAATCCCCCTCTTCCCGTCGCCATGGCTCTAACGAAGAAGGGAAAAGGGAAGAAACCGGTGCCTCCGCCTCGCTCGCCGTCGCCGGCGGCCTCCACCGTCGATCGGTCGATCATACTCAACGGGGAAGGTTTGGGCAAGGTCAGCTCTGCTCTGGCCACCATCTTCAACGAGTGCGGGAGGATGACAGCCTGGCCTGCATCCCGCTTCTCCATCGACAGGGTGGTCGCCGAGGTCCAGTACTTTGCCGACGCCCTATGGGCGGGATTGGTTCTCCCCTTCTCCGATTTCTTCAACGCTGTGCTTTCTCATTACCAGATCCATATGATGCATTTGGGTCCTGAATCCATTACTCTTCTTGCCGCCTTCGCCTTTGTCTGTGAGGCGATGATGGGCATCCCTCCTTCAGTTGCCTTGCTGCGCCACTTCTTCTCTCTGCGCCTCGTCGATCCCACCCAATGCTCAGGGTGCGTGAGCTTCATTGCCGCACCAGAAACAGCGGCTTCAGGGATTGATTTCAGCATTCCTCCGTCTGCGCCTGGGTTCCGCGAGCGGTGGCTGTACGTGGATGTTGGGGTGCCCAGCCCCCTACTCTCGGAGCCAAAGGCGCCCGCTGTCCCCAATTCAGGCTGGGGCCAGGAGACACTCATGAGCCCCCGGCTCATCTTCGTCTGGCATCGCTTCATGTTCTTGAGGGCTCTTGGTGTGATGGCGCATAAGGTGGTGAAGGAGTTCCTGCTATGCCGCATTGCTCCTCTCCAGCGCCACTCCTGCCGGATGTGGTCCTTCAGCGGGCGTGAAGATCGCCTGAGGCTCCAGGAGGAGGACCTGACGCTCGAAGCACTAAGGAAGGTGCTCTTGGTCTTGACTGGGGACCCTTCCCCCGGCAGCGTCTGGCATGGGGGGCTTTGCTGTACCTTTGCTCGAACAGGGGCGACTTCGTGAAGCAGATGCCCGGCTTTGACGAATGGGGGCTGCGCCCCGCCGGCCTCAGGGGTCCTCGCGAGAACCCAGTGATGGTGACTGCCCTCCCAGTCGCCCACGGCGGTCCTTCCTCGAGTGGCGGAGCAGGGAGGCATGGGCCGCCGGAGGCTGAGGGGGCCCCCGCCGGAGTGACGACGCCAGGCAGCACTCCTGAGGGGGCAGCTCCTGAGGCCCGTACTGCTACGGCTGGAGGTGCTGAGCCGCTGCCCACGGCGCCTGTGGTTGAGGCCCCTAGGGCCCCAGTTATCCTTCTTGGTGAGGCGACCAGCGGCGTGCATCAGGACGATGCACCAGACGCTGGGCATCTTGACGCTTCTTCCTCGTCGCAGGCTGACCCCTGCGCTCAACTCCTGGGCCGCTTCCGCATGGCGACGGAGGAAAAGGGAGGCCTTGGGTAATGATTACCCTTACCGCCTACTGAAGCGCCAGAAGTATTTCGCCATTGATGAGTAAGCCTTCTGCTTTCCCAGCTCCTGATCCTCCCGCTGCTTTGGCTGATCCTTGCTCTGCAGGGCCCTTCCTGCCAAGCTCGCGGAGATGGCTGAGGAGCCACCCCCAGGCTCCGCCCTCTCCACCGCCTTCGAGCGCTCCGAGTTCCAGCAGAGCCCTCTCGGTGAGGCCAGCCGGAGAGGTGAGCCATCCTGTGGTGCATCACGGCCCTGCGCGCCTCGCGACCCTCCTTCGCGAGCCTCCTCGGGGCATAGCTAGCTTGCCTTGGGCCTCGAGTCTGATCATGGATGACGATTGGCTGAGGTCGGCCCTGCGCTCTTCACTTGGGGAGGGGCCGGCTCCTGGCCGGGCTTCTGGCGAGGCGTGCCCGGCCATCACGAGGGCGCCAGCCCCCAGCCCCCTGCCCAGAGGGGGAGTGCTGATTCGTGGCCCCCGGCACTTACTTGGGGCGGATGATGACACTGAAGACGTGCTCGAGCGCGCCCGGAGGCGTCGAGTCCTTCGCCAAGGGTTTCTCCGGAGGGCGGCTGACGTGGTGCGCCAGCTTGGTGAAGAGCTTGATGATGAAGACGCACGCCTTGAGGCTGAGGGCCTGCGCCTGGCTGAAGAGAGGCACAAGCTGGAGGCGATCGTTGCCCTTGCGCGCCACCAGCGTGACCTCGACAATGAGGAGGCCGAGGCGTTGCTGGCGGCCTCTCGGGAGGCCCGTTACCGAGCCGTCGAGGAGGCTCGAGAGGCTGACCGACGGCGTGAGGCGTCGAAGGAGCGGGCACGGGAACTCTTGGCCCGGTGCCACTCCCTGGAGCAGCAAGTGGAGCTGCGGGAGACTGCCCTTGCGTTGATGAAGGTGGCTTCGGTCGACCAGGCAGAGCTCCTGAGGCGTGAGGAGGCACTGACGCTGGAGGCTGCTAAGCGCGCACGTGATCTTGAACGTCTGGAGACAAGAGAGCGCTTGGTGATGCAGGCGGAGGATGACGTCGCTGCGTGCAAGGCCCGAGCCATAGCAGAGGTTGATCGCGGGGTGGCGACGGCCCGCTTGGACCTTGAGCGCGAGTTTGAGGAGAGGATGGGGTTGATCCGGGTCGAGGCTGAAGGCAGGACCGCCGCCCTGAGGGCCAAGCTGGAGGAAGTGACGCGGCGGGCCGACGCTTCCCGGGCCGCCCTTGACGTAGCGCAGGAGGAGCTGACTACCTCCCGTGCCGAGGCACTTCTTCTTCGCCCGCGGGTGGACGAGGCTGACGCCGTTGTGTGGCAGAACGAGGACGAGATACTCCAGCGGCGGATTCTAGAGCACGAGCACGGCCCCATGCTCGCCGGGCTCCGGGAGAGAGCCAACAGGCCCTGGGTAACATCTGCGAGGTGGCTGTTGCCCAGCCCCACACAGTCAACTATGCTGGCAATCTTCAGTTCTTCACCAATGTGGTAACGCAGCTGGAGGCGTGCTCGGTCAGAGCCAACAGGCTGGTGGAGGAGAGGATCCGCGCCCTGCTCGGGCGCGCCTTCTCTCGTGTCTTCAGCCACCTTCAGAACATGTTCCCCAACTTCGACTTTGACGCCACCATCGCTCCAGTACCCCAGGCCGTCCGGGGCGACCTGGCACGCTGGGTGGAAGACAACGTGGATGCCCTTGTCAGGGCCTTCACTTCTGATAACGACAACGCGGTTGTGGCTGCTGATGAAGGTGACACGGTGAACAGCCCTGGCGCCACTGTCGGCGATGCAGAGGGCGATGGCGAGGCCAGCGACGCTAGCGATGATTCAGGAGGCGCCCCTGAGGATGCATTGGGGGATTTATCTGACTGACTGCATGTTGTCCCTGCTTCCTTGCCCTGCGCAGACAGAGTTCGGGCCTTGCCTTGAAGGTTGTAAGAGCATTTTGGGAGGGGGAGCCCCTCATGTAAAAACTCGTATTCAGCGTGACAGTAGATGCAATATCACTCGTACGCCTGCGCCAAGCGGCTGATTTCATGACAAGCTGGTTGGCTGGTTTACCTTCGACCCGCGTGAGCCTCGAGTCAGCCTGCGGAGGGCTGTGGTGCCTCGAGTGTCTTCTGAACGAGCCCGTAAAACCTATAATGAAAACCTCCGGAGAGGGCGCGGCGATGGCAGTCTGGGCTGCGCGCAAGCTAGGCCTGGCCCGGCTCGCGATGGGCTCGCGAGGGGAGGCAGCTGAGGCGAAGCGGTAACCAGAACGCGAGAGATTGCTTGAACGAGACTAAACACCCCTTCCCCGAACACATGCAAATCCTTGAGCTCAAATTCAACTTAAATTCAACGGGGGAAAACGGCAACCAAAGGGGGAAAAGCAACGAAAGCAGAAAAAAGGCCGCGTCCGGCACCTAGTCTAGTCTTGGACGTCTTCTCACCAACGCGGAGCTAAGTGCTGCCACTGAGTGTGGGAGGGAGCCCCAGGGCCTGAGGCCGGCACCCCTGAGACTCCGGGGCGTGTACAGCCCCACTCATTATTATGTGAGAGTGTCACGGGGCGGCGAGCTTCACAGGCACTGGGCCTTCTTCACAGGTACCGGCCTTGCTTCATATCGCCAGACGAGGGCCCCACCTTGCGCCGCACTCTAGTGCCACCGACGACGACCGGAAACCAGGACGCCGCGGATGGGGTAGAGCGGTCGCCAGTGGTTCCCCCGACGACCACAGGTCCTCTGCCAGGGGCAGGCTCTGGAGCACCTCCCCAGCAGAGGGCCTACCTCTTGAGGATGCCTTGCTCCGAACGCCACGGTGGTGATGTTGGATCTTGGCCCCTCACCTGCAGCCCCCGGTGCCCTCCTCCTGAGGGGTAGGAAGCTGCGAGAGTGGGGCAGCCGCCCATTGTTGTGACCAGCACCTCCTGCGATCCATGGTTAGCGTATGCCTGCTCCTGAGGAATTAGTGGTACCTGATACTCGTTGTTTCTAGCATAGCCGACGGGGCCTCCTCGGGGCTCCTGGAAGAGTTCAGCTTCTGGCGTCTCGTCCCCCCAGCTTGGGCCGAGGAGCGAGCTTTGTTCGTCCTCATGTGTGTGCCCTTGGTCCATCATGTGGGGCACGTACTCTTCTGAGGTCGCCACCCCGAAGGCCGCGTCGTAACGCTCTGCGTGCCACACAGTTCTGCTTGATGTGTCCGCCTGGGGGTGATAGCGCGGCGGCACACCGGGGCCGCGGGTTGTGGCGAGTCCTTCTTCGATGGCTGGGGGTAGAGGCAGCGCCGCTGCTGGCCCGGGGCTGATGTCCTGGCCGACGTTGGGGTGGCCTTGGAGTCTGCTTGGGGCCGCACGGGAGTGCACAGAGCCCCCATGCGGGCCACCATGGACCTAAGGTGGGAGTTGGGTGCATAAGGGGGGACCATCCGAGGCGGCGAAGCCCAGGAGCTCTGCCACCCGCTCTAGCAGCACGTTGTCACCGCCTTCCAGCAGCCTGCACTTCAGAAGCTCTCGGGCCACGGTGAGCGCGGCCCTCGAGTTCGCCTGCTCCCGTCGGGTGTACGGCGCCGTGGCCGCGGCGTGGTGGGAGGCCCTCGCCACCGATTGCGCCTGCCGCATCGTGAGAGCTGTCGCTGCCTGTCCGCACCGCCCGCGGCCCGCAGCGCCTTGCGGACCGCGAGCTGCCCGGGGCGTGGGGTTGCCCAGGGCGAGCGGTTCTGCATGGGTGGGCCAGGCTGCCCAGGAATCGGGGTTGCCTGCCTGGTCGCCGGACATGATGATGACGATGCGACGGGACACGAAGCGGCAGAAGGTGGATTCCGGCACACCCCTACCTGGCGCGCCAAATGTCAGATTTCGGGTTCCGGCAGACCCTCTAGGTTCAAACTCTGGGGTGCGCGCGGAGATCTAGCCTTCTACTGCCTGCGCCTCGCCGCCTCGCTAGGATCTGAGTAATCAAAGGAATCAACACAAGAGACATAGAGTTTATACTGGTTCAGGCCACCATTGTGGTGTAATACCCAACTCCAGTGTGTGGTGCGGTGGATTGCCTCTTGGGCTGATGATGAATAATACAAGGGTGAACAACCTCGCGAGGGTCTGTTCTAGGCTAGTGCGATGAACTACTAGGGGGAGTTCAGTCGCTCTCTCTACTGGTTTCCTGGTGAGGATCCCGTTCTACCTCTACCTTGTGGTGGCTAGTCCTATTTATAGGCAAAGGCCCTGGGCCTCCTCCCAAATATTGAGCGGGAAGGGCGCCAACAATTGGCCATTTTGAAGGGGAACATCTAGTACACTTATCCTGACTAAAGTTGGTCCTCGCCTGCCAAAGGCTCTGGTACTGACGCCGGCTTGGGCTCCGAAATGACCTCCACCCTGCCGTTCTGCTGGTCTTGGTCTTGTTGCACCGAAATGGATGCCTTTGCTTGATGCTCTCGCCTGCGCTTGCTCCCTTTGCACCAAAGAGGAAAGAAGGACACTGCGCGGGCTGGCGCCCGCCTGGCGCCCTTGGTCGTCATGGCTTGAGTCATGGGCACCTCGTGAGGTACCCCGCCTTGATCTCTCCGCCTCCTCGCGAGCCAGCCTGACGAGACCGTGCTTGAGGAAGCTTCCTGTCGTCCACCCCGCAAGGCTTGGCCCCTCGCGAGGGTCTTGAGCTTGTGCTGATGAAGATGGGCCATGATGGGGCGCCCCTTGAGCCACGCCGCAGGCCGCAGGCAGGCAAGTCTAGGGACCCCCGTTCCTAGAACGCCGACACAATGGACATATGTAGTCCCTAGCCGGATTAAAATCATTTGTCATGGCGGACCTTTTCGCTTCAGCCCCCGGATCCGACAGTCCGGGGTGTATCTGAATACCCACTCAGTTATGCAGAACTGGGATATGCGTGGAAACCAGGCGTAGGGGTCATAAGTGCTTGAACAGACAAGTACCCATTATGTTATATTACATGGATAGTAAGAAACATCTTCCAGGGAGAATAGTTCCGTTAGGGGTTCCTTTCGCTGGGTGCGCATGCATCGATGTACATGTCCGGACTGCAAATAGAGACGCAGGAAAGAAAGGAGAAAAAAACTTCTAGGGGTTCACGTTGTGATAAACGAAAAAAACATCTTTTGTTCACCGGCCGGATATTCCCTTAAGAATGCTAGCTTTCGGCTTCACCCAGTCTGAGGTACACATCCGGCTCAACTGGCAGTAACAATCACAGAGGTGCTCCCCTTATGCCCTAGCCGAATTAACGGGAACGTAGGGCATAAATACAAGAGCCAGGCAACCCAGCATGGCCACATCTTAAGTCATATCGATGCATATAATGGTGAATAAAAGGAACATATGGAGAAAGAACGCATATGTGCTAGGCAAGAAGCCATGAAAGCAATTGTATTTAGCTTCCGTATAGGAAGCCCCCAGGTATGGCTTACACACATAGTGCGGTCGGAGCGATCCGAGCATCTGTGCTGTATTGAGTAATTTGTGTGAAGAGTGAAAAAGAATGAGAAAGGAAAAAGAGGAGGAACATGATGAAAAAGGAGTGGTAAGGAGACGAACACTGAGTTCGGCGCTAGGCGTAGAATCTCCGGAGTCTAGCCACATTCCATGGGTTCGGCTTGAGTCTGTTATCGGATGCATTACGTAGGCAGTAAGCTCCTCCGGTGAGAACTTTGTCAATAACGAAGGGACCCTCCCACTTAGGTTTGAGCTTGTCCTTCTTCTTCTCTTGTAGGCGTAGAACGAGTTCGCCAATATTATAAGTTTTGGCCCGCACTTCTCTGCTTTGGTACCGTCGAGCCTGCTGCTAATAGAATGCGGAATGGGCTTTTGCGACGTCGCGCTCCTCCTCCAGGGCATCTAAGTTGTCCTGCCGGTCTAGCTCGGCTTCCTTCTCTTCGTACATGCGCACGCGAGGCGAATCATGTATTATGTAGCATGGTAGTACTGCTTCTACGCCGTATACCATAAAATGGTGTGTATCCGGTGGTGCGATTCAGCGTGGTCCGTAGGCCCCAGAGTACGAAGTTGAGCTCCTCGACCCAGTGTGTGTCTGATTCTGTCAAGGACCGCACTAGTCTAGGTTTGATGCCGCTCATGATGAGACCGTTTGCACGTTTGACCTGGCCGTTTGTTTGGGGATGGTAGACAGAGGCGTAATTGAGCTTGATGCCCATGTTGCCGCACCAGGATTTCACTTCATCGGCTGCAAAGTTGGAGCCATTGTCAGTGATGATGTTGTGGGGGACGCCGTATCGGTGTACAACCCCGGATATAAGTCTATCACTGGTCCGGATTCGGCCGTTTTGACTGGTTTGGCTTCTATCCATTTGGTGAACTTGTCTACCATGACCAATAAGTATTTTTTTATGGTTTCCCCCTCTAAGGGGTCCGAGCATATCCAGCCCCCAGACCGCGAAGGGCCAATTAATGGGGATTGTTTGGAGAGCGGTAGGGGGCATGTGGCTCTGATTGGCAAAGAGCTGGCAACTGACGCAGTGTTGGACAAGGTCTTGTGTGTTTGCTCGGGCTGTAGGCCAATAAAAGCCTGTGCGGAAGGCCTTGCTGACAAGTGCCCGAGCCGCAGCATGGTGTCCGCCGAGTCCGGCATGGATTTCAGCCAAGAGCTGCCACCCTTTCTCTTCGGAGATGCATCTTTGGAACACTCCAGTCGTGCTTTTCTTATAGAGTTCCCCCTCATGGACCTTGTAGGCTTTGGAACGCCGCATGATGTAACATGCTTCATTTTGGTCCTCGGGGAGCTCCTGCCTATTTAGGTAGGCCAAGAAAGGCTCAGTCCACGAGGCGATGACAGCCATGATTTCGTGGGCCGAAGGTGTTATTTTGGTGGCGGAGCCTCCGATTACGTCTGATGGTTCGGAATCTGGGGGTGTATTCGGATCCGTGCTAGTGTTGCCGGACTCCCCTTCCCATACCACGGATGGCTTGAATAGCCTTTCCAGGAATATGTTAGGTGGGACAGGGTCGCGTTTAGCACTGATGCGGGCGAGGATATCCGCCGCTTGATTGTTTTCTCAAGCCACATGGTGGAATTCGAGCCCCTCGAACCGAGCTGACATTTTGAGGACGGCATTACGGTAGGCCGCCATTTTCAGATCTTTGGCATCAAAGTCTCCGTTTATTTGTGATATTGCGAGATTTGAATGCCCGCGCACCTCCAGGCGTTGAATGCCCATAGAGACTGCCATCCGAACACCATGCAACAGAGCCTCATATTCGGCTGCGTTGTTGGAGTCTGTGTATAATATTTGGAGTACGTATTGGACCGTGTCTCCGGTGGGGGAAGTCGGGACTACGCTGCCCCCAATCCGGCCAGCATTTTAGAGCCATCAAAGTGCATGATCCAATTAGAGTACGCGCCGTACTCTTTAGGGAGTTCGGCTTCTGTTCATTCGGCGATGAAGTCAGCCAATACTTGCGACTTAATGGCCCGCCATGGTTTGTATGTTATGTCGAACGGAAGGAGCTCGATGGCCCATTTAGCAATCCGACCTGTAGCGTCGCGGTTATTTATTATATTGTTGAGTGGTACTTCGGAGGCCACCGTGATCGAACACTCTTGGAAGTAGTGTTGTAGCTTCCGGGATGCCATGAAGACCGCGTATGCTATCTTTTGATAGTGTGGGTATCGGGATTTGCATGGGGTGAGGACAGTGGATACATAATATACCGGCTTCTGGAGCGGGAATTTGTATCCTTCAGCCTCTTGTTCGACGACGAGCACTGCGCTTACAACTTGATGTGTTGCAGCTATGTACAATAGCATGGGTCCGCCAGTATTTGGCGCTGATAGGACTGGATTACTGGCCAATAAGGTCTTTATTTTGTCCAGTCCGACCGCGGCTGCATCTGTCCACACAAAGTGTTCAGTGCGCCGAAGAAGGTGGTAAAGAGGTAATGCCTTTTCTCCTAATCATGAGATAAAGCGGCTTAGGGCAGCCACGCATCTAGGTAGTTTCTGGATATGCTTGAGGTCTGTTGGGATAGCCAACTGCGACAAAGCTTGGATTTTTCCTGGATTCGCTTCAATTCCTCTATTGGAAACAATGAAGCCGAGCAGCTTCCCAGAGGGCACGCCAAAAAAACATTTCTCCGGGTTTAGCTTGATGTCGTATGTCCGGAGGTTATCGAACGTAAGCCTCAAGTCGTCTATTAGGGTTTCGACGTGTCTTGTTTTTATGACCACGTCATCCACATATGCCTCCACTGTTTTGCCGATTTGATTTTCTAAGCATGTTTGAATCATGCGTTGATAGGTTGCGCCGGCATTTTTAAGCCCGAAAGGCATAGTGTTGAAGCAGAAAGGACCATATGGCGTTATAAAGGCCGTTGCCGCTTGGTCGGACCCTGCCATCTTTATCTGATGGTATCCGGAGTATGCGTCGAGGAAACACAGTGAGTCATGTCCTGCGGTGGCATCGATGATTTGGTCGATGCGAGGGAGGGGGAAGGGATCCTTGGGGCAAGCCTTGTTGAGGTCTTTGAAGTCGACGCATAGGCGCCAGGATTTGTCCTTCTTCGGTACCATTACCAGATTTGCCAGCCAATCCGGATGCTTGATATCTCTAATGAATCCGGCCTCAAGTAGCTTGGCTAGCTCTTCTCCCATGGCTTGCCGTTTAGGCTCTGAGAAGCGCCTAAGAGTTTGTTTGACTGGCTTGTATCCTTTCAGTATGTTGAGGCTGTGTTCGGCCAGCTCGCGTGGGATGCCCGGCATGTCTGAAGGGTGCCAGGCAAAAATGTCCCAATTCTCACGTAGGAATTCGCGTAGTGCGGCGTCCATTGTGGGGCTCAACTGTGTCTCGATGGAGGTTGTCTTCGTGGGGTCCGTTGGATGGACATGGACTTTAGCTATCTCGTCTGCGGGTTTAAGATGTGGACTTGGGTCGTTTGTCGAGTATCACATCGTCCCTGTCCACTGTGGTACGTAGCGTTGTTAGTTCTTCGGCCGCTAGGGCTTCAGATAATGCCTCCAGGGCGAGTGCTACAGTTTTATTTTCGGTGCGGAGTGCGATGTCCGGGTCACTGGATAGAGTGATGATTCCATTGGGTCTAGGCATTTTAAGTTTCATGTACCCGTAATGGGGTATAGCTTCAAAGCTTGTGAATGCGTCCCGCCCTAAAAGGGTGTGGTATCCGCTGCTAAAGGGAACCACTTGGAATGTGATTTCTTCGGACCTGTAATTCTCCGGGGTGCCGAATACCACATCGAGTGTGATTTTTTCCGCACACCATGCCTCCCGACTAGGGATGATTCCCCTGAAGGTTGTGCCGCTCTGTTCAATGCGACTTTTGTCCGTTTCCATCTTGCTGAGTGTTTCTTCATAGATCAAGTTTAGTCCACTTCCGCCGTCCATGAGTACTTTAGTGAGCCGAAAGCCGTCCATGATTGGGCTAAGGACTAATGCGGCAGGTGCCCGGACTGTCTGGAATTGGGGTTCATCACTGGCACTGAAAGTTATAGCAGTGTCGTTCCACGGGTTTATTTTTGTCACATGGCAAATTTCAGCGAGATTTCGATGGGCTCGCTTGCGCCTATTATTTGAGGCGAAAGTCTCGAAGACTATTAGTACTGTATTGTTTTCTTTGGCGGGATGTTGTTCTGCTTTATAGCTTACAAGAAGAACCTCGCCACTTTTTGCTACCTGCCGGAGTATCCAACATGCTCTAAGGCTATGTGTTGGTGTAGTGTCCGGCAAGCTGTGGAGTTTACATGGCCCATTAAGCCATTCTTCCAATACGGTTCCACGCCCTGGGTTGGGCTTTGGTTTTTTGGTGATCGGATTGGCTGACTTACGGGAGTTTGCCCGTTTAGCTCAGACAAAGGTTTTAGTGAGAGCCGGACTATCCCAAAATTCTGCTTGGGTTTTCCAGGCGCTTTCCATCGCACAGTACTTCTGTACTATGGTTGCCAAGTCGGCAAAGTGTGCTATGTCACGACGACTTATAGCATTAAGGATCCCTTTGTTCGTGCAATTTTTGTAAAAAAGTGAGATTGCGTCTCCCTCGCGACAGTCCTTGACCTTGTTTAGCACAAGGAGGAATCTGGCCCAGTAGTGATGTACTGTCTCTTGGGGCTCTTGTCTGATATGGGAGAGATGGTGTAAGTCCGGGTGGGCGGGTGTAGCTGAATCTGAATTCTGATCCGATCCAGTGCCCTGGGGCAGGGGAGCTTCCGGGCTTGACGGCTCGGGATCCGGAGCGCTGCCCGATTTGTCCGGCCTGATGCCCGATTCTAAGTCCGGGGTCTGGGTCATGTCCTCCAGTGAGCGGGTATCCGGCTCAGGGAGCTCGGTAATCCGGACATAATTCGTCCTCAGAATAGAGGGACAATCCGTATGTGGCTCCTCCACTACCGCTACCTCGTGGGTGACCGGTGGGGAGTTGATATCCCGTTGGTCGGGTTTAAGCCCGATCCGGTCATAGTCTATGGCAACTCCCAAAGCGGCGATGCAATCCAAGAGCTCATTAAGGGAGGAGAGCTCCCTCGGATCCATCTATTCGGCAAGTTCCGAATTGACATGGAGGCTATTCGTGATGACCCGAGAGGTCATCATCGACGCGACAGCCGATCGGGCGGCCATGACAAAACCGCCTAGTCGGAGAGTTTGGCCTTCAGCCAGCGCTCCCCCAGAGGTGATGTTGTCCTTGACAACGAGACGTGCCATCGAACCTTGCAGCGACGACACAGAGGAACTCTCAATGAAAGCACCAATGTCGGTGTTAAAACCGGCAGATCTCGGGTAGGGGGTCCCGATCTGTGCGTCTAAGGCTAATGGTAACAGGAGGCAAGGGACACAATGTTTACCCTGGTTCGGGCCCTCTCGATGGAGGTAAAACCCTACTTCCTGCTTGATTGATATTCATGATATGAGTGTTACAAGAGTTGATCTACCACGAGATCGTAGAGGCTAAACCCTAGAAGCTAGCCTATGATGATTATGATTCTGTCTCTAAGGACTAAACTCTCTGGTTTATATAGACACCGCAGAGGGCTAGGGTTTACATGGAGTCGGTTACAAAGAAGGAAACATAATATCCGGATCGCCAAGCTTGTCTTCCATGCAAAGGAGAGTCCCATCCGGACACGGGACGAAGTCTTGAGTCTTGTATCTTCACGGTCCAACAGTCCGGCCAAAGTATATAGTCCGGCTGTCCGGATACCCCCTTATCCAGGACTCCCTCACCTGGTAAGCAAGATGCCGGGAAGAAGCCAAAGAATGGACCCAAGCCTGAGACTGAGTGTTTTTATTGCAAGAGAAATGGTCACTGGAAGCAGAACTGCCCCAAGTACTTAGCGGACAAGAAGGCCGGCAACACCAAAGGTATATGTGATATACATGTTATTGATGTGTACCTTACCAGTACTCGTAGTAGCTCCTGGGTATTTGATACCAGTGCGGTTTCTCATATTTGTAACTCAAAACAGGAGTTGCGGAATAAGCGGAGACTGGCAAAGGACGAGGTGACGATGCGCGTCGGGGATGGTTCCAAGGTCGATGTGATCGCCGTCGGCACGCTACCTCTACATTTACCTACAAGATTAGTTTTAAACCTCAATAATTGTTAATTAGTGCCAGCTTTGAGCATGAACATTGTATCTGGATCTCGTTTAATACGAGATGGCTACTCATTTAAATCCGAGAATAATGGTTGTTCTATTTATATGAGAGATGTGTTTTATGGTCATGCCCCGCTGGTCAATGGTTTATTCTTAATGAATCTCGAACATGATGTTACACATATTCATAGTGTGAATACCAAAAGATGTAAGGTTGATAATGATAGTCCCACATACTTATGGCACTACCGCCTTGGTCACATTGGTGTCAAACGCATGAAGAAGCTCCATGCAGATGGACTTTTGGAGTCTCTTGATTATAAATCATTTGACACGTGCGAACCATGCCTCATGGGCAAAATGACCAAGACTCCATTCTCCGGAACAATGGAGCGAGCAACCAACTTATTGGAAATCATACATACTGATGTGTGCGGTCCAATGAGCGTTGAGGCTCGCGATGGCTATCGTTATGTTCTCACCCTCACTGATGACTTAAGTAGATATGCGTATGTCTACTTAATGAAACACAAGTCTGAGACCTTTGAAAAGTTCAAGGAATTTCAGAGTGAGGTTTAAAATCAATGTGACAGGAAAATAAAGTTCTTACGATCAGATCGTGGAGGGGAATATTTGAGTCACGAATTTGGCACACACTTAATGAAATGTGGAATCGTTTCACAACTCATGCCGTCTGGAACACCTCAATGTAATAGTGTGTCCGAACGTCGTAATCACACTCTATTTGATATGGTGCGATCTATGATGTCTCTTACCGATCTACCGCTCTCATTTTGGGGCTATGCTTTAGAGACTGCCGCATTCACTTTAAATAGGGCTCCGTCGAAATACGTTGAGACGACACCGTATGAATTATGGTTTGGGAAGAAACCTAAGCTGTCGTTTCTAAAAGTTTGGGGATGCGATGCTTATGTCAAGAAACTTCAAACTGAAAAGCTCGAACCCAAGTCGGAAAAATGCGTCTTCATAGGATACCCTAAGGAAACCATTGGGTATACCTTCTACCTCAGATCCAAAGGCAAGATCTTTGTTGCCAAGAACGGGTCCTTTCTGGAGAAAGAGTTTCTCTCTAAAGAAGTAAGTGGGAGGAAAGTAGAACTTGATGAAGTACTGCCTCTTGAAGCGGAAAGTAGCGCAGCTCAGGAAGATGTTTCTGTGGTGCCTGCACCGGCTAGAGAGGAGGTTAATGATGATGATCAAGGTACTTCGGATCAAGTTGCTACTGAACTTCGTAGGTCCACGAGGACACGTTCCACACCAAAATGGTATGGCAACCCTGTCCTGGAAATCATGTTGTTAGACAATGGTGAACCTTCGAACTATGAAGAAGTGATGGCGGGCCCAGATTCCAACAAATGGCTTGAAGCCATGAAATCCGAGATAGGATCCATGTATGAAAACAAAGTATGGACTTTGACAGACTTGCCCGATGATCGGCGAGCGATAGAAAATAAATGGATCTTTAAGAAGAAGACGGACGCGGATGGTAATGTTACCATCTATAAAGCTCGACTTGTCGCTAAGGGTTATCGACAAGTTCAAGGGGTTGACTACGATGAGACCTTCTCACCCATAGCGAAGCTGAAGTCCATCCGAATCATGTTAGCAATTGCCGCATTCTACGATTATGAGATATGGAAAATGGACGTCAAAACGGTATTCCTTAATGGCTTTCTTAAGGAAGAATTGTATATGATGCAGCCGGAAGGTTTTGTCGATCCTAAGAATGCTAACAAGGTATGCAAGCTCCAGCGCTCCATCTATGGGCTGGTGCAAGCATCTCGGAGTTGGAACATTCGCTTTGATGAAATGATCAAAGCGTTTGGGTTTATGCAGACTTATGGAGAAGCCTGCGTTTACAAGATGTAAAGCATAAAGGCCTACTTGAATGAGTGTTTTTCAATGAAGGACCTTGGAGAAGTTGCTTACATATTGTGCATCAAGATCTATAGAGATAGATCGAGACGCCTCATAGGTCTTTCACAAAGCACATACCTTGATAAGATATTGAAGAAGTTCAATATGGATCAGTCCAAGAAAGGGTTCTTGCCTATATTGCAAGGTGTGAAATTGAGCTCAGCTCAAAGCCCGACCACGACAGAAGATAGAGAAAAGATGAGTGTCATCCCCTATGCCTCAGCCATAGGGTCTAATATGTATGCCATGCTGTGTACCAGACCTGATGTAAACCTTGCCGTAAGTTCGGTAGGAAGGTACCAAAGTAATCCCGGCATGGAACACTAGACAACGGTCAAGAATATCCTGAAGTACCTGAAAAGGACTAAGGATATGTTTCTCGTTTATGGAGGTGACGAAGAGCTCATTGTAAAGGGTTACATCGATGCTAGCTTCGACACAGATCTGGATGACTCCAAGTCACATACCGGATACGTGTATATTTTGAATGGTGGGGCAGTAAGCTGGTGCAGTTGCAAGCAAAGCGTCGTGGCGGGATCTACATGTGAAGCGGAGTACATAGCAGCCTTAGAGGCAGCACATGAAGCAATCTGGATGAAGGAGTTCATTACCGACCTAGGAGTTATTCCCAATGCGTCGGGCCCGATGACTCTCTTATGTGACAACACTGGAGCTATTGCCCTTGCCAAGGAGCCCAGGTTTCACAAGAAGACTAGACACATCAAGCGTTGCTTCAACTCCATTCGTGAAAATATTCAAGATGGAGACATAGATATTTGTAAAGTGCATACGAATCTGAATGTCACAGATCCATTGACAAAACCTCTTTCGCGAGCAAAACATGATCAACACTAGAACTCTATGGGTGTTCGATTCATCATAATGTAACTAGATTATTGACTCTAGTGCAAGTGGGAGACTGTTGGAAATATGCCCTAGAGGCAATAATAAAATGTTTGTTATTATATTTCCTTGTTCATGATAATTGTCTATTGTTCATGCTATAATTGTATTGATCGGAAACCGTAATACATGTGTGAATACATAGACCACACCATGTCCCTAGTGAGCCTCTAGTTGACTAGCTCATTGATCAACAGATGGTCATGGTTTCCTGACTATGGACATTGGATGTCATTGATAACGGGATCACATCATTAGGAGAATGATGTGATGGACAAGACCCAATCCTAAGCATAGCACAAGATCATGTAGTTCGTTGGCTAGAGCTTTTCTAATGTCAAGTATAATTTCCTTAGACCATGAGATCGTTCAACTCCCGGATACCGTAGGAATGCTTTGGCTGTACCAAACGTCGCAACGTAACTGGGTGCCTATAAAGGTGGACTACAGGTATCTCTGAAAGTGTCTGTTGGGTTGGCACGAATCGAGACTAGGATTTGTCACTCCGTATGTGTAACGCCCCGGATCCGATGCGCCAGGTGTCTGCCAGTTATTTGCCGTCGTTGCCATGTCATTTGCTCGCGTGTTACATTTTGCATTGTGTCATCATGTGCATTGCATCTCATTTTGCATACGTGTTCGTTTCTTGCATCCGAGCATTTTCCCCGTTGTCCGTTTTAAAATCCAGCACTCCTATGTTCCCCGGCGTTCCCCTTTTTATCTCCTGTTGGGAGTGGGTGTTAAACATTCTCGGAATGGACTGAGGTTTGCCAAGCGGCCTTGGTATAGCACCGGTAGACCGCCTGTCAAGTTTCGTGCCATTTGGAGTCCGTTTGATACTCCAACGGTTAATTGGGTAACCGTAGAAGCCCTCTTTGAGTTGCAGCCCAACACCCCTCCAAAGTGGCCCAAAACCCAGCAAACTCCTCTCCATGCTCTCGGTCGTTCGATCACGATCGCGTGGCCGAAAACCGCTCCTCATTTGGACTCTCCTAGCTCCCTCTACCTATAAAAATACCTCCCCCGTCCAAATTCGGGTCCTGAAACCCTAAAAATTTCCCTCCGCGCCGCCGGACACGTCCTGCCCGAGCCGGACAGATCCCGCCGCCGCTCCCGGCCAATCCGGAGCCGCCACATGGCGCGCCGCCGCCACCCGCCGCGCCGGCCCGCGCGGCCCATGCCCGGCCCCCGCGGCCCGCGCCCGCTCCGCCCCGCCGGCGCGCCTCCCCGCCGCCTCGTCGGCGCTCCTCGTCGCCTCCGCCGGCATCGGCCTCCTCGCCGCCCCGCCGTCTGTTCACCGCCGCCTCGCCCGGTGCGCC
>NC_041385.1:515183887-515189886 GCF_002162155.2 Triticum dicoccoides
GCTGCGGGCAACCGCCCCGACCCCGCCGGCCGAGCTCGCCTCGCCGGAGCCGCAGCTCCTCGCCTCGCCTCGCCTCCGTCCTCCTGCCGCCGACCGCGCCCGCCGCCGACCGGATCCGGTCCGGGGCCACCTCCCCGCACCTCCCCGAGCCTCCCCGGCCTCTTCCTTCTCGTCTTCGGGGACGAACTCCGGCAAACCTCGAGAACCATGCAGATCCAGAGGTTGACCCCGATTTTGCCTGTCCCGAAATATTTTGCATAATCATGCCATGTTCATCACATCATAACTCCATGCATATTGCTCCGTTTCGTGCGTGTAATATGTCAAATTGTTCATCTCAATGAGTACTTCATTTCATTTCATTGCATCATGTTCATTTGAGTCCTTCTTGATGCCTGAATCATCGTTGCAAGAGTGCTATGTGATGTTAATCTACTGAAACTGTTATAACTTGATGTTTTGTCATTTTTGCCATGATTGATGTGTGCATCTTACGAACTTGAGCCCTACATATATTTTGAACTATGCCTTGCCATCTTTACAGGGGTGTATGCCATGTATTTGTGTGATCAATATGGTGACTAGCACAAGCATGTAAACTAGGCCTTGTGATGTTGCTGATTTCAGTCCCTGTTCTGCTGTTATTTTTATGCCATGTAAACTTGATGCTACGGAGAGATCCATGCTTATTTTGAGATACTTCAGTAAGGATTTTTTGTACATATGGTTATGAGCTATCCATCAATGCCCCTGTTTGCAATTATGGAGTAGCCTAGCATGTCATTTTCGTGCTCTACTTTTGCTACAAAATGTTTCCTGGCAGATTGTTTACATGTTATTCAATTTTGCCAAGGTTGTTGTAGTTGATCCTTACATGCTATGAACTTGTTCTTGCCATGCTTAGCTTAATAAACATGTCTTATTACTGTTGGTTGCCTTTCCATGCCATGTTTTGCTCTGTGGTGAGTGGTTCAAGCTCACCAACATGCCTACTTATTGTTGTTCCTGCCATGTATGAATCTGTCATATAACTTGCAATGTTTACATGGGTGCCATCATATCTTCTGATTCTTTTTGGCTCATGGTCAGTAAGGGACTTTTGTTCTATGTATTTAGTAGATTCATGACATGCTTTTGTTTGCCATGTTAACTTCCTGTAGCATGTTGTTTGATAGCTCTAAACATTGCAACCTGATGTTATTTCTGCTAAAGTCTGAAACTGTTATTATTTGCAATCTTGCCATGTGTGTTTGAGCATGTTCTAGTGATTTATGGAGATAGCTCAGTGTTCATGTTTTGTTATGCTTTACCTGTACTTCATGCCCATGCCTTTTTTTATTATGTTGAGATGCTGTAGCTTGTTGTTATGATGCTTGCAATATGCCTACTTGCTATTTTGGACAGATTGTTGCTATATCATGTTTGGAGTGTATGTGTTGAACCGTTGCTCCGTTTTGAGTGTGCTCTATATGAAACTTGCTTGATTTTGCATGTAGTTTCATATTATCATGTTGCATCCTTGTTTTGAGGTGTTTGCTTGATGTTTGAGTGCCTTTGGCATCAATGCCATGTTTAACTTGTTTTGCTCATATCTTCTAGGCCATAGCTCCGAATTAAATGAACTTTATATGTAACTTGACTAGAATCTCGTGTAGATCATCCTTGTGCGTCTTAACTTGCTGTTTAACAACTTGAACATAAGGTTTATTCAGATCTGGACCAACTTCGAAATTTGCATATGAGGTCTTACCGGAATTGTTATATGTTGTTCCCGGCCTCATTTAAACTTGTCTTGAGGTGTTGCTCTTGTTTGCATCATCTCTTGCCATGAGTAGCTTCATGTAGCCTTGTCATGCATCATACTTGTCTATGCATCATGTCTTGTCTATGTGTGGTGTGTTTACCATGTGGTGTGCTTCTTTTTGATAGTTCTTGTTTCGTTGCGATTGTGAGGATTCGTTCGTCTACGCTTGGTTCGTCTTCGTGGCTTCATCCATTCGTCTTCTTCATGGACTCGTTCTTCTTCCTTGCGGGATTTCAGGCAAGATGACCGTCACCCTGGATCTCATTACTATCATTGCTATGCTAGTTGCTTCGTTCAATCGCTTTGCTGTGCTACCTATCTTTTGCTCTTCAAGCCTCCCAAATTGCCATGTCAGCCTCTAACCTTTTCACCCTTCCTAGCAAACCGTTGCTTGGCTATGTTACCACTTTTGCTCAGCCCCTCTTATAGCGTTGTTAGTTGCAGGTGAAGTTTGAAGATTGCTCCATGGTGGACAGGATTATGTTGGGATATCACAATATCTCTTATTTAATTAATGCATCTATATACTTGGTAAAGGGTGGAAGACTCGGCCTTATGCATGGTGTTTTGTTCCACTCTTGCCGCCCTAGTTTCCGTCATACCGGTGTTATGTTCCCGGATTTTGCGTTCCTTACGCGGTTGGGTGATTTATGGGACCCCCTTGACAGTTCGCTTTGAATAAAACTCCTCCAGCAAGGCCCAACCTTGGTTTTACCATTTGCCTCACCTAGCCCTTTTTCCCTTGGGAGTCGCGCTCTCGAGGGTCATCTTTATTTTACCCCCCCCCCCCGGGCCAGTGCTTCTCCAAGTGCTGGTCCAAACCGAGCATTGTTCGGCGCCCCCTGGGCAACCAAGGTCTATGCCAACCCTACGTCTGGCTCATCCGGTGTGCCCTGAGAACAAGATATGTGCAGCTCCTATCAGGATTTGTCGGCACAGCGGGAGGCTTTGCTGGTCTTGTTTTACCATTATCGAAATGTCATGTAAACCGGGATTCCGAGACTGATTGGGTCTTCCTGGGAGAAGGTATATCCTTCATTGATCGCGAGAGCTTATCATGGGCTAAGTTGGGACACCCCTGCAGGGTTTAAACTTTCAAAAGCCGTGCCCGCGGTTATGTGGCAGATGGGAATTTGTTACTGTCCGGTTGTAGATAACTTGACACCAGATCCGAATTAAAACGCATCAACCGCATGTGTAGCCGTGATGGTCTCTTTTCGGCGGAGTCCGGGAAGTGAACACGGTTTCTGGGTTATGTTTGATGTAAGTAGGAGTTCAGGATCACCTCTTGATCATTACTAGTTGACGACCGTTCCGTTTGCTATCTTCTCGCTCTTATTTGCGTATGTTAGCCACAATATATGCTTAGTCGCTGCTGCAACCTCACCACTGTACCCCTTCCTTTCCCATTAAGCTTTGCTAGTCTTGATACCCATGGTAATGGGATTGCTGAGTCCTCGTGGCTCACAGATTACTACAACAACAGTTGCAGGTACAGGTTATGCGATGATCATGACGCGAGAGCGATGTTACTTGTTTTGGAGTTCTTCTTCTGCTTCTTCTTCGATCAGGGGTTAAGTTCCAGGTCGGCAGCCTGGGCTAGCAGGGTGGATGTCGTTTAAGTTTCTGTTTGTGTTTCATCCGTAGTCGGATGGTGCTCTGGTGTATGATAATGGTGTATTCGTGTGGCATTATATGCCTTATGTATGTATCCTATCTATTATTTAATGTTGATGTAATGATATCCACCTTGCAAAAGCGTTTCAATATGCGGGTATATCCTTGGTGGGACCTTCGAGTTCCTTTTGGATAGGGTCGCATATTGGGCGTGACAGTATGATGGAGAGGTATCTTTGGGCCCACTCGGTAATGCATCATCATAATGAGCTCAATGTGACTAAGTAGTTGGTCATGGATTCATGCATTACAGAAAGAGTAAAGTGACTTGCCGGTAACGAGATTGAACAAGGTATTGGGATACCGACGATCAAATCTCGGGCAAGTAACATACCGTTTGACAAAGGGAATTGTATACGGGATTGCTTGAATCCTCGACGTCGTGGTTCATCCGATGAGATCATCGTGGAACATGTGGGAGTCAGCATGGGTATCCAGATCCCGTTGTTGGTTATTGGCCGGAGAGCTGTCTCGGTCATGTCTACATGATTCCCGAACCCGTAGGGTCTACACACTTAAGGTTCGATGACGCTAGGGTTATAAGGAAGATTTGTATGTGATTACTGAATGTTGTTCGGAGTCTTGGATGAGATCCCGGACATCACGAGGAGTTCCAGAATGGTCCAGAGGTGAAGATTTATATATGGGAAGTCATCATACGGTCACCGAAAATATTCGAGGGTATACCGGTATTGTACCGGGACCATCGGAGGGGTTTCGGGGGTCCACCAGGTGGGTCCACCTGCCTCGGAGGGCCGTATGGGCTGTAGGTGGAAGGGAACCAGCCCCAAGTGGGCTGGGCGCCACCCCCTAGGGCCCATGCGCCTAGGGTTGGGGGGAACCCTAAAAGGGGTGCCCCCTTGGCTTGGGGGGCAAGCCCCCTCCCCCCTTGCCCCCCCTCTAGATCCCATCTAGAGGGGCTGGCCCCCTTTCCCCTTCTCCCTAGAAATAGAGGGGTGGAGGGAGGGGTGCAGCACCACATCCAAGGCGCAGACCCTCCCCTCCCCAACACCTCTCCTCCTCCGCAAGAGCTTGGCGAAGCCCTGCCGGAGAACTGCCACTCCATCACCACCACGCTGTCGTGCTGCTATTGGAGCCTTCTTCCTCAACCTCTCCCTCCTCCTTGCTGGATCAAGGCGCGGGAGACGTCACCAGGCTGCACGTGTGTTGAACACGGAGGCACCATTGTTTGGTGCTTAGATCGGATTCGGCCGCGATCTGAATTGCTACATGTACGACTCCTCCAACCGCGTTCTTGCAATGCTTCCGACTCGCGATCTTCAAGGGTATGAAGATGCACTCCCCTCTCTCTCGTTGGTAGTTACTCCATAGATTGATCTTGGTTATGCGTAAAAAATTTAATTTCTGCAACGATCCCCAACACATACGTGCCCTGGAAGTTATCCAGGAATGCGTCTACCAGGTTCTCCCAACTTCCAATGGAGTTTTCCGGCAAGCTATTCAGCCAATGCCGAGTTGGTCCCTTAATTTTTAGTGGGAGATACTTGATGGCATGTAGATCATCCCCACGGGCCATGTGAATGTGGAGAAAGAAATCTTCTATCCATACCGCGGGGTCTGTAGTCCCGTTGTAGGGCTCGATATTTACAGGCTTAAACCCTTCTGGGAATTCATGATCCATTACTTTGTCAGTGAAGCAGAGGGGGTGTGTGGCGCCTCTATGTCGGGCTACATCACGACGTAGTTCAAATGAGTCTGGTCTGTTGTATTCGGCCCGGGCGGACTTGTTTTTAGTATATCCGGCGTGACAGTCATCGTCACGTGTTGTGGCGCGCCCCCGTGATCCGTAGATCGATCTTGACTGTCCTGCTTCGTTTTTCAATTTGTCTCACAGGTCATGCGTGGAGCCCCGGGCCTTTGTGTTTTTGCTTGTTTGGTGGCGGGGTGCAGGCTGGACTTCGAGCTGATACGCCGCTTTGTTTCGGCCACGAGGTGGCCGATCAGCCGCATCGTGCGCTGGTAGTGTGGGCTTTAATGCCTCCTCCTCGAGTTGAGGTAGCAACCTATGCTTTGGGTAACTTTTGGTTGTGTGCTCGAGTCCGTATTCCTCGGCAGCCAGGACCTCGGTCCATCTATCAGTTAGCAGGTCTTGATTAGCTTGAAGCTACTGCTGTTGTTTCTTCAGGATTTTTGTAGTGGCTATAAGCCAGTGCTTGGAGCGCTCCTGCTCGACGGGATCCTCGGGCACGATGAATTCTTCGTTGCCAAGGTTCGTCTTTGGAGAGGGGCATGTAATTGTCACCCTCTGATTCTCCATATGTTGTCTATTCCTTAGGTCTAGCTCGCCCATCCTCCCGCTCGGCCTACTCAAAGCCTGGCTGGGCGGGGTTGTTTTCGTCTTCGGCATCATCCGGATTACTATCGTCTCTTGTGCCGGTATCACTATTTTTGCTATGGCGGGGCTTAGAGCGGCGCCTATGATGCCGGTGCTTAGATTGCTTCTCAAGGGGATTGTCCTCCGTTGCCTCATCGCCATCACCTTGTTTGGGCATGTCTA
>NC_041385.1:515190099-515191762 GCF_002162155.2 Triticum dicoccoides
ATATATATATATATATATATATATATATATATATATATATATATATATATATATATATATATATATATATATATATATATATATATCATATGATGAGGTGGCTATCTAGCGCCTATGGGCGGTGGTTCCTGTTCTTCTCCTGCATCGTCGTCCATACCGTCAATGTCTTCGGAGTCGAAGTCAAGTTTGTCGGTTAAGTCATCGACAGTAGCTATTAAGTGGGTGGTGGGTGGGGAACAAATTTCTTCGTCGTCCGCTTCCCACTCAAGTCGGACATAGTTCGGCCAAGAGCCCCTGACAGAGAGAGAGACCCTAATGAATTTAGCACGTCGCCCAAGGGCGAGAGCTAAAAGATATCTATGGAGGTAAACTCCAAGATCAGTGCCCAATCAGATTTGATAGGCACGGACGCACGCGCGGAACCTATGGTCGGAGATGAGTCCGAGGGTCCGATGACACAGATCTCTTTGGAGGTGAAGACTGTGTTCGGCTCTAGCGCCGATGAGCGTGCGGCCTCCGTGGCGGGGTTTATCCACCCGTCCTCGGATGGCACGATCTGCTCTGACTTAAGAGTCGGGGCAGCCGTAGGTGTGATCTCTCGAACATCGTCCGATGGCAGATCTAAGTCATGCTCGACGTGACTGTTCGGCGCACCTGTCATGGGCTCGAATCCGTTGAAGATCAAGTCTCCGTGGATGTCGGTAGTGTAGTTCAAGCTTCCAAACCCGACCTGATGGCCAGGGGCGTAGCTATCGATCTGCTCTAGATGGCCAAGTGAGTTGGCCCGCAGTACGAAGCCCCCGAATACGAAGATTTGTTCGGGGAGGAAAATCTCACCCTGGATCGCATCGTTGCAGATGATTGAAGGAGCCATCAAGCCTTATTGTGACGGCACAGTGGAACTCTCAATGAAAGCACCAATGTCGGTGTCAAAACCGGCGGATCTCGGGTAGGGGGTCCCGAACTGTGCGTCTAAGGCTAATGGTAACAAGAGGCGGGGGACACAATGTTTACCCAGGTTCAGGCCCTCTCGATGGAGGTAATACCCTACTTCCTGCTTGATTGATCTTGATGATATGAGTATTACAAGAGTTGATCTACCTCGAGATCGTAGAGGCTAAACCCTAGAAGCTAGCCTATGATTATGATTGTTCTTGTCCTACGGACTAAACCCTCCAGTTTATATAGACACCGGAGGGGGCTAGGGTTACACATAGTCGGTTACAGAGAAGGAGATCTACATATCCGAATTGCCAAGCTTGCCTTCCACGCAAAGGAGAGTCCCACCCGGACACGGGATGAAGTCTTCAATCTTGTATCTTCATAGTCCAATAGTCCGGCCAAAGTATATAGTCCGGCTGTCCAGGACCCCTAATCCAGGATTCCCTCAGGTGGTGTGTGAGGTGAGTGCGCGAGAACCACATAACTAGGGAGATAAACGTTTGGGGGCGACGTTTTCTATGTATGGGAAATATACACTCTACATAGGGCGTGTGCTTGGGAAAGAGAGATGCCGGGAGACCTAGAGAGTGGGGGAAGAGATGTGTGCATGCCCGAGAGACAAAGTGATAGAGACCTATATTGGGGTCCGGACTGAGGGGTGTTAATGTGCTCATGTGTTGGTGTTTGGGGGAGAGAACGACTTCTATATGTGTGTGGGGGG
>NC_041385.1:515192132-515195030 GCF_002162155.2 Triticum dicoccoides
TGAGATATACATGGTCAATAGTGTGTGCACTCATGGTTGATCAATTTGTTTCACATTTGGACTATGAGATAACGATACTTTTGAACATGCGTGATATACCTTGATGTACCAGAATTACAAACCTAAGATTGGAATTTTGGAATTCGACTCCATCATTAGGTTTTGTAATTCATTTAAATGGAGGTACACTTTTTAAGCCAAGATTTCATGATTTCAAATTTATATATCAAACCTAGAGATATACACATACGGTCATGTTCAAACTTTATAGCCATCCACTTTATTCATACACATACACATTTTTGCTTTTGTCATCATATTTAGGATAAACACATTTGGAATTTCATTTCAATTGGACCATATGATGGTATTTGCTTGTAGTAGCTCAATGATCCATATTTGAATTGAATGGATAATCTAAGTTTTGAGTTGGAGACATTGATTTTCAAAACTTGCACTTTTTTTTGCGTGCAAAACAAACAAACTCTCGGCCATGATACCATAGTCGGCTGTACAAGAGCAGAATAGGCGCCAAAAGCTTTCAAACTTCCCGCTCACATCGAAATATCTCGCACCCAAAAGTTTAGTCGTGTGATATTCCTATTTTACCCCTGCCACATGAACGGAAAAGGGTTGCTTTGGTAACTCCATTGTTTTCCCCTCTTTGCCCCCAACATTCTTCCCCAGAGCCCCTCCCCTTCCCCTCCCCGACCCTCCCCAACCACGGCAAGCTGCCAAATCTAGTCCTCCGCCATAGCGGTGGACCTCACACCCCACCGGATCTACCTTCTGCACCTTGGAACCCCCAACTGCCAACTCACCACTTCACCGGGGTCGCTTCAGCGACTGGCTTGTCCACCGCTACGATCTCCTTGACCGCCATCATGGTCCACCACACCGGATCTGCTTAACCGGCACCCTCGTCCACCATAGTGTAGGCCCTTCACTGACTCCCTCGTCCGCCCCTTCGCTGGCCCTTCATACAAGCCCTCGTCCGCCGCAGCAGATCCGCCTCATCGAAAGCACTATACAACGCGCCCGCCAAAGCCTTCGCCCACTTTACCGGACCCGCTCCACGGATGCCATATTCAACTCCACCGGCCCTGCTTTACCGAAGCCGCAGCCTCATCGGGTTATTTTGATTTGTACTCCTTCGGTTTTTCTCTTTATTGTGCAACTGTTCACTTACCACAGATGGGCTTTCTTGTATGTCGACAAGCGCCACAACCGTAGCACTGGAGCCGCTTCAACGACGGCGATAGCCGGCCCAAACTCAACCGCAACACGAGCACCATCGACAATCCTTAGCTATCATGTATGACAATGATACCCATACGCCGCCGAGAATCAGGTACTATTATCCAATGGCCGACGCCTACGTTCACTTTCCTAGCATAAGCACCGCACCTTTGAATTTCTTCAGGGCATCATTCAGTTTTTCATGAGATGCGTTATTCTTCTTGCACCTATAGGGCCATACTTCTGGCAGTGAACATGTTACATGTGCTAAATTACATACCAGCGCACATATAGTTAATATGCTTTAGTTTTGTCCTAAGTATTACTGTACTTCCTAGATATCACCGCCTACTATTTTACTTCTTGAATGCTATATTTATGATAATGGTGTTGTTCTGATGCACATGTTGGTTCCATCAGACTGCTTAATGTTCTCTATGCTTATTTACACATCATCAAACTAGCATGTGGTTCCGCTGCTTTTTGTTCGTTTTACCCTACATTTTATGATGCTAGCTATTACATCACTGCTCCGAGCCTCTAGCCATTACTTGTTTGTGTGTTATTGATCTTCCCAAGTTGCATGACTAATTTGATGCTTCTATTAATTATGGAGCTGCCAACCCTATCAAGCAAAATATTTGTTCTTTTAGGGCTGGCACCTCGAACAAGCATAAAGATGGAGGGAAGCAGATATATTGTCGTGTATGCACACACTCTTCTTTCATTAGTTTAGATGAACCATTGATGATCAATTCGGACCAGTGCATGCGATTAAAATTAATTTTACCTAAATAGAGGGTGTAGAATAAACTACAACAACTAGATTTGCAACCACGGTGTCACACCCTAGCTAGTCATGCATTAGAGTGTGTGCATCATGTTTAAAATTCCATTTAACTTGAAATGGGGATCTGTGAAACCCTCAGAATCATTTTGAAAATGATCCAAATAAAAATTTCTCCAAAAGGGTCCAAGGAAATGCTCATGTTGCTCTCTGAAAATATTGGACAGAGATAAAAATCAAACCAATATTTTTAGTGGCTCATGGACATTTATTTTGGGCATTTGGAATTAAGGCATAAATATTTGCATTGGAAATATATTTCTATATATATGAAATATGGTCCAAATATTATGCCATTTCTAAAGGAGCTCTGGAATAATATATCTAGCCCCTGCAAAAATTGGCATAAGTTAAATAAATGATTTAATATATTATTTAAATCAAAACAAATGTCAGAAATTAGAAAACAGAAAAGAAATAAAAGGGAGAAGCTTACCTGGGCTCCTCCCTGTGCAGCCCATCCAGCTGGCCGGCCCAGCCAGCAGGCGGCCCAGCCCGCCTCCCTCCTCTGTCGTCTTCGTCCCGACAGAGGGAGGGGAGTGTGGCCGGCGCGCGCGCCCGCCACCGCGCCACGCCACCTCTCTCCCTGCTTGCCTGCCCTCCCCTCCTCGCTCGTTGCCCTGGACGACGCCACGCCTCCCCCCCTGCTCTCTCTCACTCTCCCCCGGCTCTCCCCTCCTCTCCCTCGCTCTCTCTCTCACACGGCCGAAGACCACCGTCGCCGCCGTTCGCCATAGCAGCCATCTCCGGCCACCCCTCACTCCCCCGACTAGCTCAGGAGCTCCGCCTCGACCTCCTCTTCCTCCCCACCG
>NC_041385.1:515195164-515228908 GCF_002162155.2 Triticum dicoccoides
TCACACGGCCGAACACCACCGTCGCCGCCGTTCGCCATAGCAGCCATCTCCGGCCACCCCTCACTCCCCCGACTAGCTCAGGAGCTCCGCCTCGACCTCCTCTTCCTCCCCACCGCTCCACGGGTCTCCGGAAGCTCTGCATCGCCGTCACGCCGCCGTTCCCCTCTTCGGGCTCCGACCACCGTCGCCGACGAATTCGCCGTCTCCAGCGCGTCCCCGAGCCCGCTTCGACGCCCACTGCAACCGCGGTAAGCCCCCGAGTCGTTTCCCCCTTCTTCCCGGGTCTCTTTCGACCTCTAGGCCTTAGCCCCAACTTGGCCGAGAGCTCCACGCCGCCGGCGATGTCGCCGTCGTGGCCACGGTCACCGTAGCGCCCAACCGAGCACACTATCGCGCTCCACGCCTCACTAGGAGCACGCAGCACGCACCAACGCCTCCCCAAACACCCTGCAACGCCGACTCCGACCGCACCCGAACTCCGGCCGCCGCTCACGAGCTCGCCGTCGACGACTCCGGCCACCTCAGGCCCGGCCACCACCACCGTTCGACGCGCGGGAGCAAGGGCTCTCCAACGAGCCCAAGCACAGCCTCGCCCGTGCCCTGTAGCGCGATCCCGCATCGCGCCGCCGTCTCGGGCCTCGCCGGCGTCACGTCGCCGGTGGGTTTGACCCACTTTGACCACGGCAGGACCCCCCCTGAGTCCCTGACAGGTGGGCCCAGCCCTGTAGCTAATTAGGATTAGCGCTAACCACTGTTAGTTAACCCCCTGACACTGACCAGTGGGCCCCAGCGCCCCTAATTAGTAATTAGGATTAATTTAACTCTGTTTAACCCCCCTGTCACTGACGTGTGGGCCCCACACGTCAGGTTTGACCTCAGCCAGTCGCAGTTGACCACTGACATCATGCTGACGTCATGCTGGCGCAATAATCATATTTCTAGATTTAAATTAAATCAGGAAATTCCAGAATATTATTTAAACTTCAAAAATTCATAACTTTTATTCTGTAACTCCAAATTGGACAAATTATATATGAAAAATGATCAGAAAAATCCAATCTATCCATCTGTACTATTTTCATGCATGATCAAACAAGTTAAATTGATGTTTTAAGCAGAACAAGGAAAAGCACTTTAAAAGGCCATGTTTGAGTTTGAAATTTGAATCTTTGATTCAAATTTGTTCAAACCCTTCTGGTTTTAGTTGCATTAGCCCAACACACTCATATTGCCATGTTTCATGCATGCATCATATTGTTGCACATTGTTTGGTGATGGCTGTGTATCGGTGTCCTTTGCGACAGGTTCTGTCTCCGAGGAGTACCGTGATTACCCTAACGAAGAACCGTATCAGTGCATCGAACCATCAGGCAAGCAACCAACCATTTGATCATATCGATACAATCCCATGTTCTCGCTCCTGCTCTCTTTTACTGCATTAAGACAACGCGTTTCAAACTGCTGTGTGCTACGGTAGTTGAACCCATTTCCTCTGCATGACCTGTCATTGCCACAGTAACTAGATGAAACCCACTAGCATGTGTAGGAGTTGTTTGAGCCATATGTATGTGTTGTTCCTACCTTGCTATGCCTGCTATGCTTAGAGTTGTGTCAGGTCTGGTTCATCTGGGTGATGGGCTAGAGTGAAATGTTTATCTCGGTAATGAGAGTGGTGTGGTGAACACGATTTGGTAAAGGTATCGATGAGAGGCCATGTAGGAGTACATGGTGGGTTGTTTCATTGAAGCCGACCTTAAGCACTGAGATCTGTATGCGTGATTTAAGATACAGCTACTACCATGCATTGGGCCCTGAAATATGACCCCGCTCGACTTCTTATTCACCCTAGCTCTCTGTCCAGGAGTTGCAAGTAGTTTCTGGTGTTTGTAGCCTACTGGAGGCCGTGGACAGCGCTGACCGTAGGGGTGGGCTGGGATGCGGTAGGTACGTGGCACGGTGTACCGAATACCCGTTAGGTATCTCGGGAACCCTGTTCACATCGTTCGGGGCCGTATGGGAAACCTCGGCCGGACTCCCTGCGGATGGAACCTGGATAGGCGATAAACCTGGACTGGAGGCTTAGGTGATTAGGTAGGTCGTGGCCGACACCCACGTTGGGCTTCCGCTTGAAGGTTGCCGAGTACATGTCGTGTAAACGACGGTAAGTGGTGAGAGCGTGTATGAAGAAGTACACCCCTGCAGGGTTAACATGATCTATTCGAATAGCCGCGTCCGCGGTAAAGGACTACTTGGTTGCCTATACAGTTCATAGACAAGTAAATGGAAACTGTTAAAAGCCTCAAGATAAGTGTGAGTGCCGAGGATGGCTCTTCCGTAGGAAGATGGAGGTGGATCCTCGGTAGTGTATTGAAGTGGTGAGTAGTGGACTCGTGTGCGAAAAACCATTTCAAGTTGAAGTATCGTAGGATAGTCTAGCCAAGAGTCAAAGCTGGCTTGCTGCAATAACTCCACCAACCCTTCTTGATACTATGCATGTATGTAGGATCTGATGTAAGTCTTGCTGAGTACCTTTGTACTCATGTTGCTATAATCTACATTTTTACAGAAGACGCTGCAACCCCTTCTGATGGGTTCTATGTAGACGTTGACATCAACGAGTAGGCTAAAGACCCAGGTGGTGACCCTGAGCTTGTGAAGGACCACGTAGTATAGCTAGGCTTTCCAAGCCTCTTTTATTTTACTAGTTGTCTGTACTCAGACAAGTTACTTCCGCTGCCGTTTTGTATGACTGTATGACTTGTATGTTGGGTCGTGAGACCCGTACCTTTGTGTATGTTATGTATGGCTCCCTGAGCCTTAAATAAAGTACTTGAGTCATAGAGTCATGTTGTGATGCTTCGTTGTATTTGCACATATCGAGCATATTGTGTGTATGATTGAAATGCTTGGTATGTGTGGGATCTGACCATCTAGTTGTTTATCTTTAGTAGCCTCCCTTACCGGGAAATGTCTCCTAGTGTTACCGCTGAGCCATGGTAGCTTGCTACTGCTCTGGAACACTTAGGCTGGCCGGCATGTGTCCTTCTTCGTTCCCGTGTCTGTCCCTTCGTGGAAATGTCACGCTTTGAGTACCGGAGTCCTATTAGCCCGCTAAGCCCGGTTTACCGGAGTCCTGCTAGCCCAGTGCTACAGCCCGGACCCACTTGCTGATGACCGACACGTTCGAAGCTGGGTCATGGATGCCTGTCCCTGTAAGTTTGTGCCACTTTGGGTTTACGACTAGTCATGTCAGCCCGGGCTCCTTATCATATGGATGCTAGCGACACTATCATATACGTGAGCCAAAAGGCGCAAACGGTTCCGGGCAAAGGTAAGGCGACACCCGTGGGGATACCGTGCGTGAGGCCGCAAAGTGATATGAGGTGTTACCGGCTAGATCGATGTGACATTGAGTCGGGGTCCTGACAGCGTTGGCATCAGAGCTGGACTGCCTGTAGGTTCTCCAAGCCAAACTGGTCGATGTTGAGTCTAGAAATTCTTTAGTTATATGTAGGGGAATTGTTTGTGGGATGGAACGTAAGGCTCTTTTTACTCCTTTATCTTACGACATTCTGATCTGAGTCAGTCCATTCTTCCACCAGGGGATAAGGAATTAGGGTCTGTTCTCTCTATTAGGATCACGTGTTACTAATCAGTAGTACCTTATAAGTTTGATGGATACAAGCCTAGTTCAGTTTTACTACCACATTATGTTGTTAGAATGGATTCAGAACTTTGATATGATGATGTTGAGTGTGTATGAAATCCTTTGTCAAATGTCTCAAAATCCTTCTTGAGCATTTACAGCTGTTATGCTGCCAAAATTTCGCTAGAAATTCTAATGCCTTTGCATTATGATTGTGCTTTCAGATGGCCACTCGCGACCTCAATCAAGTGGTTCGCCTGACTCGATGCCTAGATGTACCCGGCCATACTGCCAAGTTGGTCAGGGTAATGACTGAGGCTGGATACCGCTGGTATCCTGAGTACACGGTCGAAGAGCAATTTCGGGACTTCAATCAAAGCCAGTATCTCTGCACTGTCAGGATATTTCCATCTTATCCTCGATCCACCGAGCCTCTTCACTGCTCTTATGGACTCGGGGTTACTATTGAGATGGCTGTGCAGGACGCCGCCTACTCTATGATGACCATTATGCGAGTCAGATCTGGTATATTTCGGGACTCTGATTTCCGGTATATGCCAGGATCACTTCCGGGAGCACAAGGGTATCTCCAGGCTATCTATGCTGACCCCACTCAGGAGGATTCACGGACTCGCACCACTGCTGAGATGCTCGAGGATAAGGACCGTGAAAATCGGGCCTTGAGGTTAGAGCTCTTCAATACCCGTGCTGACCACTGGGCCACTTTGACTCGGTTCGCACCGGCGGTGCAAGCTGGATATTCAGATATGCGCGATCTCTATCCTGTGAGATCTGCTCTGCCAGACGTGATGGTTTGGCGTGATGTAGGAGGCATCACCCCACCTCGCGGTCCCCGCAGGCCACCGTCTGTTGGTCCAAGGCCTCATCCTAGCCCCTATGGTCCACAAGCTCCGCGAGATCGTCTGTTTCCGGATGATCATGTTGAGCTTCCAGGCTATGGAGGTGACTTCTACGAGGACTACTACGGATCGGCCTGAGTTAGCAGCAGTATCACTAGTTCGCACTAGCTGTGTCGTCTATCGTCCCGCGTGACTCGTGGGATATGACCTAGTTGTACTCTTTCCGGAGGTGTAGAAAAATAATGTATAGGAGCTTGGGATGCCTTCGATGAGATGTAATCCTCTTTTCACCGGAATAGTACTTGTTTGGTCTTGTACTAAACCCTGTATGGTGTGTATGACGATGGAATAAAGCAGCAGTTTCTGTATCTACCATGTCATACGGATGATCATCTTGCATTTCGAGTTATTCCTTACATTTTTACCCTATGTCGGAATTTTATCATCCTGACTAAATCATTGTCTTGTTTTCCTAGGATGGTCAACACGCGCGCTAACCCTGCTCCTCAAGAGCAGGCCGAAGGCAGTGAAGCCAGGGATGTAAATCTGCCTCATCCTCCTTCACTAGCCGAGGTTATGATGGAAGCTGAGAGAAACAAGCGGGAGACCAACCGTTTGTTGGAGCGTATTGAACAGAACACAGCACACCATCAGAGGACTAACGTGGTGTCACTCAGTGATTTCATCAAATTGCATCCACCCACGTTCCACCACTCCGTCGAGCCTCTCGACGCTGATGACTGGCTTCGCAGTATCTCTCACAAACTGCGTTCCGCGCTGGTAGCGGAGGCTGACAAGGTCACCTTTGCTGCATATCATCTTGAAGGCCCTGCCAGTCTGTGGTGGGAGAATTATGGAGCTATGCGCCCAGCGGGCCATGTCACTACTTGGGCTGAGTTCAGTGAGGCTTTCCGTGAACATCACATTCCGGAGGGTCTCATGGACCGTAAACGAGAGGAATTTTGCAGTTTCACCCAAGGCCGACTTTCTGTGGATGCTTACAGCAGGGAGTTTGGTAATCTCGCACGATATGCAACTGAGGAAGTGTCTACTGATGCCAAGAAGCAAGCAAGGTTCCGTAAGGGCCTTAGTCCTGAGCTTCGCCGCGACCTCCGTCTGCATGAGTGCACATCTTTTCAGAAACTTGTCAACAAAGCCATCAGTGCTGAAACTGGTCAGACTGACTATGACGCAACACGCAAGCATGGCCGTGACATGGGTTCCTCATCCGGTGCTGGTCCTCAGAAGCGCCGCGTGTGGGTACCCAACACCGCCCTGCCACCCAGGTTCACACCGAGGCCATCCTTCCAGGCGCCTCGCCCCGTTCAACAGTCTGCTCCAGCCAAGCCCTATGGGGGTCCAACTAACAATGCTCCTCCACGTACCAGTTCCGTGACTTGTTTCAAGTGTGGGGAATCTGGTCACTATATGCCTGAGTGCCCCCAGACCAACCCCAACCAGTCTGCTAAAGCTGTTGGCCGTGGCAAGCCGACAGGAAAAATATTCCACGCCAAGCCGGTCACCGCTTCACGTGGCCATGTCAACTGTATCTCTGCCGAAGAAGCTCAAGAGGATCCCAACGTCGTTCTCGGTACGCTTCTTGTTAATTGCCACCCGGCATCTGTTCTTTTCGATACAGGAGCCTCTCATTCTTTTATATCTGAAAACTATGCTCGCTTGCATAACGTCGCATTCGGTGATATGCCAACCTCTATGGTAATTCAAACTCCGGGATCCAAATGGCAAACTTCTAGAGTAAGCCATGGAAATGAAATCCAAGTCGACAGACTTGTTTTCCTTGCCTCTTTAATAGCCCTTAAATCTTCAGATATTAATATCATTTTGGGTATGGACTGGATGTCAGCTCATCAAGCCAAAATTGATTGCTTCTCTAGGACTGTTCAGCTCACCCATCCTTCGGGGAAGATAGTCAATGTCTTGACCCGAATAGCCAAGCGACAATTATATTCTCTTAACGCCAGCCCCTTGCCAGACCTTGAGGACGTTCCGGTAGTCCGTGACTTCCCGGATGTCTTTCCAGAGGAATTGCCAGGTGTTCCACCTGACAGGGATGTTGAGTTCGTAATAGACCTCATTCCAGGAACCGTTCCGATTGCTAGAAGACCTTATAAGATGGCACCCCTAGAACTAGCCGAGCTTAAGAAACAACTCGATGAGTCCTTGAAAAAGGGTTTCATCCGACCTAGCTCGTCTCCGTGGGCTTGCCCCGTCCTATTCGTCAAGAAGAAGGATGGTACGGACCGGATGGTTGTAGATTACCGACCTGTCAATTTGGTCACAATCAAGAACAAATATCCGCTTCCCAGGATCCACGACCTGTACGATCAGCTCGCTGGATCCTCAGTCTTCTCCAAGATGGATTTGAGGTTGGGCTACCATCAAATCAAAATCAGAAACGGGGAAATTCCTAAAACGGCCTTTGTTACTCGTTATGGCCAATACGAGTACACCGTCATGTCCTTCGGTTTAACCAACGCTCCAGCCACCTTTTCTCGGTTAATGAACTCAATCTTCATGGAGTATTTGGATAAATTCGTCGTGGTTTACCTCGATGATATACTCATCTACTCCAAGAACGAGGAAGAACATGCCGAACATCTAAGGCTAGTGTTGCAGAAACTTCGAGAGCATCGCCTTTATGCCAAATTTTCTAAATCTGAATTCTGGTTGTCAGAAGTGACCTATCTGGGTCATGTAATATCTGGTAAAGGTATTGCTGTTAACCCTGAGCGAGTTCAAGCCGTCCTTAATTGGACTCCACCTGAATCGGTCAAGCAAGTTCGGAGCTTTCTGGGCTTAGCGAGCTATTGCCGTCGCTTTGTCGAAAACTTCTCCAAAGTTGCTAAACCTCTAACCGAACTCCTCAAGAAAGATAAGAAGTTCGAATGGACTCCACAATGTGAGCACAGCTTTCAGGAACTGAAAAGACGCCTGACCTCTGCTCCCGTACTGGTACCGCCAGACTTCTCCAAGGACTTTGTTATCTACTGCGACGCCTCGCGACAAGGACTAGGTTGCATTCTCATGCAAGATCGACACGTAATTGCCTACGCTTCACGGCAATTACACCCACATGAGGAGAATTATCCCACTCATGATCTAGAGCTTGCAGCCGTAGTCTATGCACTTAAAACCTGGCGACATTACCTCCTCGGTAACCGTTGCGAAGTATTCACTGATCACCAAAGCCTGAAGTACATTTTCACCCAACCGGATCTAAATCTCAGGCAAAGACGTTGGGTTGAATTGATCACAGACTTCGACCTAGGAATAACCTACACCCCAGGGAAAGCCAACGTCATGGCTGATGCTAAGTCGTAAATCTTATTGTAACAACCTGATGTTACAACAAAGTCAACCGCTTCTCCATGAGGAATTTCGGAAGCTTAACCTTCACATTGTACCTCAAGGTTTTCTTTCCACCTTGGTGGTAAAACCTACCATTACGGATCAGATTATCAAAGCACAGAAGGTAGATCCGGGAATTTCCCGCATCAAAAGAAACATTCAGAAAGGAATTGCGAATTGCTTCTCCATTAATGATCAAGGGGTCGTATACTTCGGGAATCGACTAGTGGTTCCCAAAGTGCGAAACCTGAGGCGTTTGATCCTTAAGGAAGCTCATGAATCTCCTCTCACCATTCATCCCGGTAGCACTAAGATGTATCAGGACCTACGCCAGAGGTTCTGGTGGACTAGGATGAAGAGAGAAATTGCTCAGTATATTGCAAATTGCGACGTCTGTCGTTGTGTAAAAGCAGAGCACCAACGGCCTGCTGGCACCCTTCAACCCTTAGCTATTCCTGAATGGAAATGGGATAAAATTGGTATGGATTTCATTACCGGTTTTCCCAGGACCAAGAGAGGGAATAATGCTATTTTCGTCGTGGTCGATCGTCTTTCCAAAGTAGCCCATTTCTTACCTGTTCGTGAGAGTATAACCGCTAGTCAGCTGGCAGACTTATACATCTCCCGAATAGTGTCCCTCCATGGTGTTCCTTTGGAAATCAACTCGGATCGAGGAAGTCTTTTCACCTCTCGATTTTGGGAAAGTTTCCAAAATGCTATGGGAACCCGTCTCTCCTTTAGCACCGCCTTCCACCCTCAGTCAAGTGGTCAAGTGGAACGTGTCAACCAGATTCTAGAAGACATGCTTCGAGCCTCTGTTATCTCATTCGGAATGGACTGGGAAAAGTGCCTTCCATTTGCCGAATTCGCTTACAACAACAGCTATCAATCTAGCTTGGGTAAAGCCCCTTTTGAAGTTCTCTATGGACGACGGTGTCGAACACCCCTTAACTGGTCAGAGACCGGGGAAAGACAATTCTTTGGCCCGGATATGATTCAGGAAGCAGAAGAACAAGTTCGCATCGTTCGTGAAAAGTTGAAAACAGCCCAATCTCGTCAAAAGAGTCAATATGACCGAAAACATAAGGCTATGACTTTCGAGGTTGACGAGAAGGCTTATCTTCGGGTCACCCCTCTGAAGGGAACCCATCGTTTCGGTATCAAAGGCAAATTGGCTCCTCGTTACATTGGACCTTTTCGCATTCTTGCCAAACGAGGAGAAGTTGCCTACCAGTTGGAACTACCTCCGCATCTCTCCAGAGTCCACGATGTCTTCCACGTTTCTCAACTCAGGCGTTGCTTCTCGGATCCTATCCGTGGGGTGGACTACGAAACGCTTGATCTCCAAGATAATCTTACATACCGAGAGTACCCCATTCGTATCCTCGATCGGGCCGAGCGTACCACTCGACGTCATAATATCAAGTTTCTCAAGGTTCAATGGTCGCACCATTCTGAGGATGAAGCAACTTGGGAAAGGGAGGATCGTCTTCGACTCGAGTACCCCGCCTTCTTTCCGGAGGAACCCAAATCTCGGGACGAGATTCTTTTGAGTGGGGGTGAGTTGTCACACCCTAGCTAGTCATGCATTAGAGTGTGTGCATCATGTTTAAAATTCCATTTAACTTGAAATGGGGATCTGTGAAACCCTCAGAATCATTTTGAAAATGATCCAAATAAAAATTTCTCCAAAAGGGTCCAAGGAAATGCTCATGTTGCTCTCTGAAAATATTGGACAGAGATAAAAATCAAACCAATATTTTTAGTGGCTCATGGACATTTATTTTGGGCATTTGGAATTAAGGCATAAATATTTGCATTGGAAATATATTTCTATATATATGAAATATGGTCCAAATATTATGCCATTTCTAAAGGAGCTCTGGAATAATATATCTAGCCCCTGCAAAAATTGGCATAAGTTAAATAAATGATTTAATATATTATTTAAATCAAAACAAATGTCAGAAATTAGAAAACAGAAAAGAAATAAAAGGGAGAAGCTTACCTGGGCTCCTCCCTGTGCAGCCCATCCAGCTGGCCGGCCCAGCCAGCAGGCGGCCCAGCCCGCCTCCCTCCTCTGTCGTCTTCGTCCCGACAGAGGGAGGGGAGTGTGGCCGGCGCGCGCGCCCGCCACCGTGCCACGCCACCTCTCTCCCTGCTTGCCTGCCCTCCCCTCCTCGCTCGTTGCCCTGGACGACGCCACGCCTCCCCCCTGCTCTCTCTCACTCTCCCCCGGCTCTCCCCTCCTCTCCCTCGCTCTCTCTCTCACACGGCCGAACACCACCGTCGCCGCCGTTCGCCATAGCAGCCATCTCCGGCCACCCCTCACTCCCCCGACTAGCTCAGGAGCTCCGCCTCGACCTCCTCTTCCTCCCCACCGCTCCACGGGTCTCCGGAAGCTCTGCATCGCCGTCACGCCGCCGTTCCCCTCTTCGGGCTCCGACCACCGTCGCCGACGAATTCGCCGTCTCCAGCGCGTCCCCGAGCCCGCTTCGACGCCCACTGCAACCGCGGTGAGCCCCCGAGTCGTTTCCCCCTTCTTCCCGGGTCTCTTTCAACCTCTAGGCCTTAGCCCCACCTTGGCCGAGAGCTCCACGCCGCCGGCGATGTCGCCGTCGTGGCCACGGTCACCGTAGCGCCCAACCGAGCACACTATCGTGCTCCACGCCTCACTAGGAGCACGCAGCACGCACCAACGCCTCCCCAAACACCCTGCAACGCCGACTCCGACCGCACCCGAACTCCGGCCGCCGCTCACGAGCTCGCCGTCGACGACTCCGGCCACCTCAGGCCCGGCCACCACCACCGTTCGACGCGCGGGAGCAAGGGCTCTCCAACGAGCCCAAGCACAGCCTCGCCCGTGCCCTGTAGCGCGATCCCGCATCGCGCCGCCGTCTCGGGCCTCGCCGGCGTCACGTCGCCGGTGGGTTTGACCCACTTTGACCACGGCAGGACCCCCCCTGAGTCCCTGACAGGTGGACCCAGCCCTGTAGCTAATTAGGATTAGCGCTAACCACTGTTAGTTAACCCCCTGACACTGACCAGTGGGCCCCAGCGCCCCTAATTAGTAATTAGGATTAATTTAACTCTGTTTAACCCCCCTGTCACTGACGTGTGGGCCCCACACGTCAGGTTTGACCTCAGCCATCCGCAGTTGACCACTGACGTCATGCTGGCGCAATAATCATATTTCTGGATTTAAATTAAATCAGGAAATTCCAGAATATTATTTAAACTTCAAAAATTCATAACTTTTATTCTGTAACTCCAAATTGGACAAATTATATATGAAAAATGATCAGAAAAATCCAATCTATCCATCTGTACTATTTTCATGCATGATCAAACAAGTTAAATTGATGTTTTAAGCAGAACAAGGAAAAGCACTTTAAAAGGCCATGTTTGAGCTTGAAATTTGAATCTTTGATTCAAATTTGTTCAAACCCTTCTGGTTTTAGTTGCATTAGCCCAACACACTCATATTGCCATGTTTCATGCATGCATCATATTGTTGCACATTGTTTGGTGATGGCTGTGTATCGGTGTCCTTTGCGACAGGTTCTGTCTCCGAGGAGTACCGTGATTACCCTAACGAAGAACCGTATCAGTGCATCGAACCATCAGGCAAGCAACCAACCATTTGATCATATCGATACAATCCCATGTTCTCGCTCCTGCTCTCTTTTACTGCATTAAGACAACGCGTTTCAAACTGCTGTGTGCTACGGTAGTTGAACCCATTTCCTCTGCATGACCTGTCATTGCCACAGTAACTAGATGAAACCCACTAGCATGTGTAGGAGTTGTTTGAGCCATATGTATGTGTTGTTCCTACCTTGCTATGCCTGCTATGCTTAGAGTCGTGTCAGGTCTGGTTCATCTGGGTGATGGGATAGAGTGAAATGTTTATGTCGGTAATGAGAGTGGTGTGGTGAAGACGATTTGGTAAAGGTATCGATGAGAGGCCATGTAGGAGTACATGGTGGGTTGTTTCATTGAAGCCGACCTTAAGCACTGAGATCTGTATGTGTGATTTAAGAATCAGCTACTACCATGCATTGGGCCCGAAACCAATGGACCCTCTCGGCTTCTTATTCACCCTAGTTCTCCGTCCAGGAGTTGCAAGTAGTTTCTGGTGTTTGTAGCCTACTGGAGGCCGTGGACAGCGCTGACCGTAGGGGTGGGCTGTGATGCGGTAGGTACGTGGCCGGGTGTACCGAATACCCGTTAGGTATCTCGGGAACCCTGTTCACATCGTTCGGGGCCGTATGGGAAACCTTGGCCGGACTCCCTGCGGATGGAACCTGAATAGGCGATAAACCTGGACTGCAGGCTTAGGTGATTAGGTAGGTCGTGGCCGACACCCACGTTGGGCTTCCGCTTGAAGGTTGCCGAGTACATGTCGTGTAAACGACGGTAAGTGGTGAGAGCGTGTATGAAGAAGTACCCCCTGCAGGGTTAACATGATCTATTCGAATAGCCGCGTCCGCGGTAAAGGACTACTTGGTTGCCTATACAGTTCATAGACAAGTAAATGGAAACTACTAAAAGCCTCAAGATAAGTGTGAGTGCCGAGGATGGCTCTTCCGTAGGAAGACGGAGGCGGATCCTCGGTGGTGTATTGAAGTGGTGAGTAGTGGACTCGTGTGCGCAAAACCATTTCAGTTGGAGTATCGTAGGATAGCCTAGCCAAGAGTCAAAGCTGGCTTGCTGCAATAACTCCACCAACCCTTCTTGATACTATGCATGTATGTAGGATCTGATGTAAGTCTTGCTGAGTACCTTTGTACTCATGTTGCTATAATCTACATTTTTACAGAAGACGCTGCAACCCCTTCTGATGGGTTCTATGTAGACGTTGACATCAACGAGTAGGCTAAAGACCCAGGTGGTGACCCTGAGCTTGTGAAGGACCACGTAGTATAGCTAGGCTTTCCAAGCCTCTTTTATTTTACTAGTTGTCTGTACTCAGACAAGTTACTTCCGCTGCCGGTTTGTATGACTGTATGACTTGTATGTTGGGTCGTGAGACCCGTACCTTTGTGTATGTTATGTATGGCTCCCTGAGCCTTAAATAAAGTACTTGAGTCATAGAGTCATGTTGTGATGCTTCGTTGTATTTGCACATATCGAGCATATTGTGTGTATGATTGAAATGCTTGGTATGTGTGGGATCTGACCATCTAGTTGTTTATCTTTAGTAGCCTCTCTTACCGGGAAATGTCTCCTAGTGTTACCGCTGAGCCATGGTAGCTTGCTACTGCTCTGGAACACTTAGGCTGGCCGGCATGTGTCCTTCTTCGTTCCCGTGTCTGTCCCTTCGTGGAAATGTCACGCTTTGAGTACCGGAGTCCTGTTAGCCCGCTACAGCCCGGTTTACCGGAGTCCTGCTAGCCCAGTGCTACAGCCCGGACCCACTTGCTGATGACCGACACGTTCGAAGCTGGGTCATGGATGCCTGTCCCTGTAAGTCTGTGCCACTTTGGGTTTACGACTAGTCATGTCAGCCCGGGCTCCTTATCATATGGATGCTAGCGACACTATCATATACGTGAGCCAAAAGGCGCAAACGGTTCCGGGCAAAGGTAAGGCGACACCCGTGGGGATACCGTGCGTGAGGCCGCAAAGTGATATGAGGTGTTACCGGCTAGATCGATGTGACATTGAGTCAGGGTCCTGACACACGGGATGCCGACGATATCTTCAAAGAACATTGCAACAGCAGCGAGGCTTCACAGGAACATATGGTAAGCCAGTGTGTTTTAGTACATGTGAAATGTAATGTGAGTGGGCTTCTTTCTTGGCTTGTGCCCTCAACCTGTAATCCTACCGAATTACAAATAGTTCAGTTGTCTTCTTTGCTGTATTGCTTCATTCGAATGCTTGTTTGTTGTTACGCTATACCTGAGTTGGCCAATATGTCAGCAGTGTCTGCTGTACTATCGTAAAGAAATGCATGCCTAGTTCATTTGAGTACTTAACTTTTCCTCTCAACTTCATCACAAGACTGTCTTCGTAGTTTATATGAGGCCACACTGTTAAGTGCTTTCTCAGATTATTTCAACTGCTTAGATGCCTTGGCAACTTAAATATAGTGGTCGTACACTCCCTTTCAACTAGGGATATCAACTGGGTCCCATTTAATCCCGATTAAAGTCCACTAGTGGTATGATAGTTCAAAATAGTTTTTGTTTTTTGAGGAAAATGAACTAGGGAGCTAGCAAAAACTAACTAGATGGGACTGGCGGATGTCGTTTATTTGCCACTTACATCCCTAGTTTCATCTTACCATTTTAATTTCTTTTTGGCTGATGCTGCTTCGAACCATTTAAATATAGCTTGCCATGCTCGGCAATAATTCGTATGTCGTTTACGATGTAAGCTTACTGCCTGGATCATACAATAACTATCTCTTACTTATGTCCAGCGGAAACCTTTCAGGATGCCGTTCAGACTAGGACACAATGTACAACCCAAGAATTTATTTGTGGAAGCAGTGCGCCATCCATGTTACTAGATGGTAGCAGTTCAGAGGAAACACCATCGGAGAGCAGCCTGAGCACAAATATTATAGTGCTTGAGGCTCTACTAGAGGCAGAAAGAGATGGTGTCACTGCCATGAATGAGGTAATCTTTATCTTGAGGCTGGAAATTATGGAATTAGCGGCATGCTGCAAGCAACCCAAGAATTGGAGGAAGTAAGAATGTTGCATTTGAAGACGGAGGAGGTCCTGCTGTTTCTGCTATCTGAATCCCAGGGTAATCCTAGTTCTTCTTTAGATACCAATTGAAATTGTCATTAGATTATTGTACTTACATGTTGTGTCATGTCTCTGAATGGATTATGTTGCAAGACCCCCTATGTTGTCCATGTGTTGTAATGATCCGAATTTTTTAGGCGAGGTAATCCTCAGTACTTGTATGATTGACATAAGGTGAACTGTTTTTCGTGTGAGCATATTGTATTGGATGAAATAACTATTTGACTCAGAGTGTATCCAACCTACTGAATTCAAAGATCATGGAATTTCTAAATCATAATAATATATAAAGGGGGAATAAATCTTTGTTGTGGTTTTGAAGAAATAAATAACAAAACGTAGAACTATCTATGGATATTCGTAATCGAATACAAATTGGATTTGAATTTAGTTTGCCAGGGCCCAGGGCAAACGTGAATGCTAATTCTCCCAAGTTTTGAACGAAGCGGCTAAACACCCACTATAATTTGTGGGCTGCCCAAAGCAAGTGTTTGCGAGATGGAAATTACTGTCTACCCCTGACACTTGACATCCTTATCGACCGGATTTACACTGCTATCAATAGGGGTAGACTAGTAACTTCAATCAGACGTGACACGACGGCCTCTGAGCCCATTCAGACACGGTGGGCGCCAAACGTGGGCGGCAAAGCACATTTGATACAAGCTCGTCCGAAAGACATGTGTCTCTTCCTCCATTTCCCCATACATACACGGTGGGCGGCAAAACAAACTCTCCTCGTCCGAAATTGATGTAGGCTAATATTTTAAATAGGGGCAGATGTGTAACTTCCCTCAAATGTGACACAACCGCCCTACCTGTCAGCCCCGTTCATACACTGTGGGCGCCAACCGTGGGTAGCAAAACACCCTCTCCTCGCACGAAATAGTTACCGGCAAATATTTGGGAGAAGCGAGATTACCGTCCTATCTCCAACCGACGCGATGTCCGAAATTTTAAACGGGGGATAAGTTTGTAACTTTACCACATTTCAGAGAAGCGCGTCCCAAAGTTTGAGATCCCCCCTCCCCTCCATTTCCCTATTCATAGACCGTCGGCACCACGACAACCTCCCCACTGCGGCCAGCCTCCTCCGCCACCCCATCCTCCACCTTGCCGGAGCCGCTACCCCTACCCCATCGTCCACTGCAAGAGATGAACGTATCTCATCCAAGGCGCTGGACCAGGATCCTTTCATCGCGTCCTCTCGCTTCATCGGCGCCATCGTCCACCTTGTCATTGCCGCTCCTACGACCGCCTCGTCCACGGTAACAGGATTTATCCCCCGACCCGGCCGTCTGCCGTCTAAAGTCTTCTTCCCCGCCACCGACAGCCATCGCACCCGCAGCACCCTCAACATATCAGCAGAGGCCTACACGGTGTCGCAAGAGAGGTGGTACTCTTCCATATGTGCTTAAGTTATTGATCTCACCCGGGAAATAGATCATAATTTGTTTACTGTACTTTTCTTGTCCGTACCAAATCGTAGTGGCTAGTTGAAAGGAAACACTGGTTGCGAAGTAGCTTTGTCCGGTTTGCACCTTCAGATCCGCCATGGCACGGGCACTATACTCGTAAAGCTGATGGTTACCCCCCCCCCCTTTATATTCACTACCATCATGGTAGGTGCTTCGTGTCGTGCTATCACTGCTCCTCAAGACCTCATCCCAAAGCTTATGTGTTGAAATACGAATCTGATATGATGCTCATATCACTAAAACATAGAATGTTTAATTGGTCACCGAATGTTCCTATATTTGTTTCGAAAAGCATGTGCACCACCCACTGGTCTAGCTAGTTCCACTTTCCTGATTTTACTCTTGATGCTTAGGGTTTTCCCCTTTTATCTACTCTACTATGATCTGCGTAGGTGCTTTCTGTCGTACTAGCATTACTCCACCCTTCAAGCCAAACAACACAACACTCAAAATTCAAAAGCTGTTGTTCAAATATGATTGTGATATGATACTGATATTAGTTAACAGACACATTTAATTGGTTAGCTAAAGGTCCCACTTGAGTTTCCAAATGCATGTCGCGACATATAGAGAGACAGCAGAATTGCATTTCTTTGTCACTTGTTGACTGTACTTTCTTGTCCATACCAAATCTTAGTTGTTATTTCAAAGCAAACATCGGTTGCTAACTACCCTTTGCGTGGTTTGTAGCTTCAGATCTGCCATCCCACTGCCACGGCCAACACTATACTCATCATGCTTATGGTTTCCCCATTTTATGATGACCATGATCAGCCTACGTGGTTCGTGTAGTAATAGCACTGCTCCACCCATCGAGCTAAACAAGCTTAGTTGTACAAATTTATATATGATATTATGCTGATATTAGTAAAACTGAGAGATGTTTAATTGGTCAGCTAAATGTTCCTACTTTAGTTTCGAAATGCATGTGAGCCACATATGGAGAGACTGGAAAGAATAGTATTTCTCTATGCGCTCTGGTTCATCATGGGTGGCCAACCGACATTGTATTGAAAGACTTGTAATATCTTCAATCTGCTTGCTCTTATGCTCTTCTTTAAGATGATCCTCTTCTCTTGCGGTCGACTGGTCAGGTCGAGTTGTTCTCCCTTAGTATATTTTGAATCTATCAGGTCAGGTCGACTTGTTCTTCTTTACTATATGTTGAAGTTGTCATCTGCAAAGTGTCATCACTTTTGGAACTCTCATGTTTTGAGTAGTAGGCCACATTATAGTAATGCACACACCAAATTACAGCATGCATGGCATCTCTTAAAAGAATTGCAGAGATAGCACAAAGGGGTTTACAGGGAGGCAGTATTGGATTAGAATCACTTCTGCATTACAAAGATAATCTCACTTGTTTTTATGTTTTCATGCATGTCAGATATTGAACATTATCAAAATGAATATGAGAATGGACGCGCGAGAGGAATATTGCGGAACAATCCACTGGCTAACAAACTTGGCATGGTGGAGGATGGCCTATCTTATTCACCCATCAAGGTGCTTGCTCTAACTTGGCAAGGTTGTATTGGTCGCACATATTTTGCATCTGCCCTCTTGCATCACTTCTACTTTGTTACACCATCTGCTTAGTTTAAGCATCATATATGAGTATATGCCAAACCTATCCATTTTCTATACCTATTCCATGTGTCATCATACTATGTTTTTCCAGTCAAATGTTGTTATTTCGTAATAGATGTCCAAAAGGAAGAGGGTGAGTGCAGATCCTCAAGGAGTACAAACTAGGTGTTTGGAAAAGGTAGTGATACCTGTTAAATCAAATAGATCAACAGCCACAGAAAACACAAGCCCAACTGTACCACACTTTACCCCTACTCTAGTGGCCAAACCCCTATTAGAACTGTTGAGAGCCCAGCGTTAGGTACTGTCTATGATATCAATTCAAAATTTGAACTCCCAACATGTGCCTTACCTTCTCTCTTGTATGAAAACTAATTTCAGATGAATCTCCTTGCTCAAAGGATCATACGATCTCGCAACAATACTGGGCTCTGCATTGCTCTTGTCAGTACCTCTCTCCCTTTTGCCTTGTAACGTTGTACTTAATTTATTGCTATTTGATTATGTATCATCAGTCTGCACCTGAGCTTCATTATCCTCTGTTTCTTCCAATATTATTTTATCTATATTTACTCTTTGCAAAATGTAGAATAATGGCAACGCTTATGAAGAATTTTCTTTGGGGAATTTATTGAATTATCCTTCCATCAACATGGAGAAGGGCTTTGTCCAGCCCGTGTTAACATGTAATGTAAGTTCATCCTTCTCAAGCCTTCAAACTTTGTTCTAGTATATATTTGGATAGGCATCATTTACTCCACTCCTGTTGATACGTCTCTGTCGTATCTACTTTTTCAAACATTTTTGCCCTTGTTTTGGACTCTAACTTGTATGATTTGAATGGAACTAACCCGGACTGACGCTATTTTCAGCAGAATTTCCATGGTGTTGTTTTATGTGCAGAAAACAAAAGTTCTCGGAATGACCTGAAACTCCATGGAATATCTTAGAATAAATAATAAAAAATCCTCGCCAAAGATGAAGACCAGGGGGCCCACACCCTGTCCACGAGGGTGGGGGGCGTGCCCCTCCCCCCTGGGCGCGCCGCCCTACCTCGTGGGCCCCCTGGTGGCCCTCCGACGCCAACTCCAACTCCATATATTGGCTTTCGGGGAGAAAAAAATGAGAGAGAAAGTTTCATCGCGCTTTACGATACGGAGCCGCCGCCAAGCCCTAATCTCTCTCGAGAGGGCTGATCTGGAGTCCGTTCAGGGCTCCCGAGAGGGGGATTCGTCGCTGTCATCATCATCAACCATCATCCATCACCAATTTCATGATGCTCACCGCCGTGCGTGAGTAATTCCATCGTAGGCTTGCTGGACGGTGATGGGTTGGATGAGATTTATCATGTAATCCAGTTAGTTTTGTTAGGGTTTGATTCCTAGTATCCACTATGTTCTGAGATCGATGTTGCTATGACTTTGCTATGCTTAATGCTTGTCACTAGGGCCCGAGTGCCATGATTTCAGATCTGAACCTATTATGTTTTCATGAATATATGTGTGTTCTTGATCCTATCTTGCAAGTCTATAGTCACCTACTATGTGTTATGATCCGGCAACCCCGAAGTGACAATAATCGGGACCACTCCCGGTGATGACCATAGTTTGAGGAGTTCATGTATTCACTATGTGCTAATGCTTTGTTCCGGTTCTCTATTAAAAGGAGGCGTTAATATCCCTTAGGTTCCAATAGGACCCCGCTACCACGGGAGGGTATGACAAAAGATGTCATACAAGTTCTTTTCCATAAGCACGTATGACTATATTCGGAATACATGCCTACATTACATTGATGAACTGGAGCTAGTTTTGTGTCACCCTATGTTGTAATTGTTACATGACGAACCACATCCGACATAATTATCCATCACTGATCCGGTGCCTACGAGTTTTCCATATACTGGTTCTCGCTTATTTACTTTTCCGTTGCTACTGCTACAATCACTACAAAATACCAAAAACATTACTTTTGTTGTCTTTACTTTTGTTACCGTTACCACCACTATCATATTACTTTGCTGCTAAACACTTTGCTGCAGATATTAAGTTTCCAGATGTGGTTGAATTGACAACTCAGCTGCTAATACTTGAGAATATTCTTTGGCTTCCCTTGTGTCAAATCAACAAATTTGGGTTGAATACTCTACCCTCGAAAACTGTTGCTATCCCCTATACTTGTGGGTTATCAAGACCTTTTTCTGGCGCCGTTGCCGGGGAGCATAGCTCTATTCTTTGAGTCACTTGGGATTTATATCTGCTGGACACTATGAAGAACTTGAAAGACGCTAAGACAAAAATTTATCCCTCAACTACGAGGGGAGGTAAGGAACTGCCATCTAGCTCTGCACTTGATTCACCTTCTGTTATGAGTAAGCTAGCGACACCTAAACCTACTACCGCTATGAATTCTAATATGTCGCATGTTATTGATGATGCCACTTCTGCTATGCATTATACTTATGATGAAACTACTTCTATGCTTGATACTACTATGCCCCTTGGTGAATTTCTAGATGAACAAATTTCTAGGTCTAGAGAAAGAGAAATTATTGAAACTGAACACGATGATGTTAGTGATGATGAAAATATGCCTTCTATTCCTGAGGGTTATCTTTTTAATGCTGAATCTATTGAAGCTATTCTTGCTTGCCAGGATAGTCTTGAACGTAAGAGGTTGCTAGTTAAGTGGAGTAGAGAATCTTTTAGAGATAGGATGAGACCCGACCCTGCTTTTGCTACCTCACCTATCTGTGTTCCCGATCAGGATTATTATGATTTTTCTGTTGATCCAGATATAATTACTTTGGTTGAATCTGATCCTTTTTATGGCTATGAATCTGAAACTGTTGTGGCACATCTTTGTAAGTTAGATGATATAGCTGCCCTGTTTACTAATAATGAGAGATCGCGCTACCTTCATTTACTCAAAATATTTCCGTTCTCATTAAAGGGTGATGCTAAGAAATGGTTTAATTCTCTTGATCCTGGTTGTGTGCAAAGTCCCCAGGATATGATTTATTACTTCTCTGCTAAATATTTCCCTGCTCATAAGAAACAAGCTGCTTTGAGGGAAATATACAACTTTGTGCAAATTGAAGAAGAGAGCCTCCCACAAGCTTGGGGGAGGCTTCTCAAGTTACTTAGTGCTTTGCCTGATCATCCTCTTAAGAAACCTGAAGTACTCGATATCTTTTATAATGGACTAACCAATGCTTCCAGAGATTACCTGGATAGTTGTGTTGGTTCTCTTTTCAGGGAAAGAACACCGGATGAAGCTGAAATTCTATTGAATAATATGTTGACAAATGAAAATAATTGGGCACCTCCTGAGCCAACTCCTGAGCCAGGCCCGGAGCCAATTACTGAGCCTATCCCTAAACCAACTCCGAAGAAGAGATGTGTTCTATTTCTCAGTCCCGAAGATATGCAAGAGGCAAAGAAATCCATGAAAGAAAAAGGTATTAAAGCTGAAGATGTTAAGAATTTACCTCCTATTGAAGAAATACATGGTCTTAATTTACCGCCTGTTGAAGAAGTGTATGATCTCAATTACTTATTTACTCAAGAACCTCCCGATATCCCGACACAGGTAGTAAAGGTAAATTCTCTCTATAGATATGATAAGGCTGAAGTCCCTCCTACTAAAATTGCTAGTCAGTGCTTGGATGAGTTTGATGACTTTATGTTTAAGCAAGATGACTTTAATGCTTATTTTGGTAGACAATTAAAACATAATACCTTTATGATTAAACGCTTGAGTGATTATATGGCTAATATTAGAGGTGAACTTAAACTTGTTAGCAAACATGCTTCTATGGTTACCACTCAAGTAGAACAACTACTTAAAGCTCAGAAAGAAGTGCTTGATGAAATGAATAGTAAGAAAAATGATTATGCTGTTAGAGTGGCTACTAGAACTGGTAGAATGACTCAGGAACCTTTGTATCCTGAAGGCCACCCTAAGAGTATCGAGCAAGATTCTCAGAGAAATAATATTGATATACCTAGTTCTTCTAAAAGGAATAAAAAGAAAAATGATAGGACCTTGCAAACTTCTAGTGAACCTATCGCTGAACCACCTGAGAATCCAAATGATATCTCTGTTTCTGATGCTGAAACACAATCAGGTGACGAACATGAACCTAGTGATAATGTTAATGATAATGTTCATGATGATACTCAACCTAGTAATGATAATGATGTAGAAGTTGAACCTGTTGTTAATCTTGATAACCCACAATCAAAGAATCAACGTTATGATAAAAGAGATTTTGTTACTAGGAAACATGGTAAAGAAAGGGAACCATGGGTTCAGAAACCCATGGCTTTTCCTCCCAAACCATCCAAGAAAAAGGATGATGAGGATTTTGAGCGCTTTGCTGAAATGATTAGACCCATCTTTTTGCGTATGCGATTAACTGATGTGCTCGAAACAACTCCTTATGCTAAGTATATGAAGGATATCATAACAAATAAAAGAAAGATACCGGAAGCTGAAATTTCCACCATGCTTGCTAATTATACTTTTAAGGGTGGAATACCAAAGAAACTTGGAGATCCAGGAGTACCTACTATACCATGCTCCATTAAAAGAAATTATGTTAAAATTGCTTTATGTGATCTTGGAGCTGGTGTTAGTGTTATGCCTCTCTCTTTATATCGTAGACTTGACTTGAATAAGTTGACACCTACTGAAATATCTTTGCAAATGGCTGATAAATCAACTGCTATACCTGTCGGTACTTGTGAGGATGTGCCTATTGTAGTTGCAAACGTTACTATTTTAACAGACTTTGTTATTCTTGATATTCCTGAGGACGATAGTATGTCTATTATTCTTGGAAGACCTTTCCTTAATACTGCAGGGGCTGTTATTGATTGCAACAAAGGCAATGCCACTTTTCATGCTAATGGTAATGAGCATACGGTACACTTTCCGAGGAAACAACCTCAAGTTCATAGTATCAACTCTATTGGAAAAATTCCATCGATTATATTTGGAGGTTTTGAATTCCCTCTCCCTACTGTCAAGAAGAAATATGATATACTTATTATTGGGGATGTCCATATCCCCGTTGAGGTAACATAGTGTTACTCGAAATTTCTCCAGTTCCATGTTAATCGGAATGTGTTTGTTAACAAGACTTGATCAACCTTGTTAGTGGATTCTTTTTGATGAGCATGAGACGGATGAAACTAGAAGCATAACCTTCTGTACCCTCTTTATATTTTCTGTTACTTAGTAGAAATAAAGTAAAATAGTATTTTTCTATCTGTTTCCTGATTTATCCGTGCAATATAAAAATATCCCGAAAATAAAAGTCCTCAGAAGCATGCCAATTTAATATGATTTTTCGGGAATATTTAAGGATTTTTAGTGCAAAAATTACCGCGGGGGGAGCTGCCACCTGGCCACGAGGGTGGAGGGCGCGCCCTACCCCCTTGGGCGCGCCCCCTGCCTCGTGGGCCCATGATGGCCCTCTCCACTTATCCCTGCACCCATCTTCTTCTTCTGCCTCGCACAAACCCGAAAAACCAACTCAAGCTCGTGTTCCAGCAACTTTTGCTGTGATTTTCGATCTCCTTGCTCAAAGCACCTCTCGCAAAACTGCTTGGGGAGATTGTTCCTTGGTATGTGACTCCTCCATTGGTCCAATTAGTTTTTATTCTAGTGCTTTATTCATTGCAAATTTGTGCTGCATAAGTGACCATGTTCTTGAGCTTGCATGTCAAATTTATATGGTTCCAAGTAGTTCTAATGCTTGATATATGCTCTAGGCACTTGTATGAGTAGTTGCTATCAGTTTTATTGAAGTTGGTTCACTTTTGTTTGAAGTTACTAAAAATTTCAGAATTATTTTTCAGAGAAAACAATATGCTTAGGAAGATATTCCAAGGTGGTTCTTCAAGGAGGCAAGGTCCCAGGCTTGCAATGCGTGATGGTGACGAGGAACCACCAAGAGACGCTCTCGTGAGGCCCTGTGAATGGCCTTCGGAAAATTTTATGAATCAAGTGGGGAATTAAAGAAGAATTTTACGCATATTTGCATAATGCCGGTCTTGAGGACTTTGAAGCTAATAAATGCCCACAGTATCGTGACCACACAAGTTCATTTGTGGGGAGGTTTGATTTTTCATCTTCGCGTAATTCTCCTTCAGTCATGTTTGACCTTTATGACAAATCTTATACCATGGACTTAGAGGATTTCACTCTTGCATGCAAACTTCCATCTTGGGGTAGTATCAGGGATCCCCCTAAATCTGAATATAGAGACTTTCTGGCTAGAATAATTGTGGGGGAATCTAGAGATATAGCGCAGGCCACTATAGGGAGCATTCACTTTCCTGCTATACATTATTTTGCTCTCTTCATTGGTTGAAGCATAACTGCTAAGGATGAAGCATGTCACATGTGTGCCCCTGATCTCAGCATTCTCAGAAGTGCTGTGTTAGGGGGCCAATCTTATCATTTGGGAGCCATTGTAGCTCGTAGGTTGCATCAGAATAGGCATAACGGAGATTTCTTTGGAGGAATTTATGCAACCCGCTTAGCTAATTTTCTTGATGTAGACATTCGTGAGGGTGATATGGAGTTACCCTCTTCTTATTTAGATCTTGATTCTATGTTTTCCCACCAGTTCATTGAGAGGACTGGACCACCTTACCAGTATCGACTAATCTTTAACAAATGGCATGTGGTCCGTGTTGCTCTTCCTGCTCCTACCTTCTTTGATTTTCAGGCGAGAGGAAGATATATTATTACCAGAGAGGAGGCAGATGAGTACGAGAGGAGAGTGGAGGCAGCTCAACGCCACGTTGCTGCTCAGGAGGCGGTAGCTGCTGCATCACGGTACGACCCCAGCTACACCTACGGGTATCAGCCAGGCTATCCCTGGCAATAGACCAACTTAGGCCACAAGCCTAAGCTTGGGGGAGTACGTATTTCCCACCGACATTACATTCATGTTCACACACACTCATTGCTAGATGTCGGTGCTCATATTCTTTCACTGTAATATCCATGCTAGTTTATTTTCCTTTTTCCTGCTTTCTTCTTCTATGTTTAATAAACCTTAGAAAAACAAAAAAAAATTAGTTAGCCTACTTTCCATGCTCGTAGTAGAATTAAAAAGAAAAAACCCAAAAAAATTCCCATTCTTCTTTTGCTTGTTGGGAGCTTTCCCGTGTAAATAGTTTTTATTTTTTTCCTTTCTTTGGGGGTCGAGAAGACTATATTGAAAATGCTTAGTGGATCTCATATGCATTATTGTTTATCTAACTTAGATCCCATATTACTTGTCTTCTCTCTTGAGTTGAAAGCTTGCAGATTCCAGCTTAGTCCAATGCATGTGCACTCTTATTATTTTACACACTGTTCGGTCGTGCAAGTGAAAGGCCATAATGATGACATATGATGGACTTATTGGGATGAGAAAAGCTGGTATGAACTCGACCTCTCTTGTTTTTGTAAATATGATGATTCATTGTTCCTGATTCAGCTATTATGAAGTAAACATATTTGCAATGACATTTAGAGATTATAGTTGCTTGTGCCATGCTTGATTAGCTTTGAGTTATAATGGTTTACCTTGTGTGCCAACATGCTATTAGAATGATTATGATATGGTATGATGGGATGGTATCCTCCTTTGAATTAATTGAGTGACTCGACTTGGCACATGTTCACGCATGTAGTTGAATCAAATCAACATAGCCTTCATGATATTTATGTTCATGGTGGATTATATCCTACTCATGCTTATATTCGGTGTAAATTAATTTTAATGCTTGTTTACGACTGTTGCCGCTCTCTCAGTTGGTTGCTTCCTAGTCTTTTGCTAGCCTTCACCTGTACTAAGCGGGAATACTGCTTGTGCATCCAAACTCCTTAAACCCCAAAGTTGTTCCATATGAGTCCACTATACCTTCCTATATGCGGTATCTACCTGCCGTTCCAAGTAAATTTGTATGTGCCAAACTCTAAACGTTCAAATAAACATTCTGTTTTGCATGCTCGAGCAGCTCATGTGCAACTAGGGTTGCCTATATCTTCCATGCTAGGTGGGTTATTCTCAAGAGGAGTGGACTCCGCTCCTCATTCACGAGAAAGGGCCGGTAACTGGGATGCCCAGTCCCATGATCCAAAAAGATCAAAGCAAATCAAAATAATTAAACAAAACTCCCCCTGGGACCCGTTGAATGTTGGAGGCACTCGTTGTTTCGAGCAAGCCATGGATTGATGCTTGTGGAGGAGGGGGAGTATAAACCTTTACCATTCTGTTTGGGAACTGCCTATAATGCATGTAGTATGGAAGATACAGCCATCTCATAGTTGTTGCGTTGACAGTGAAAGTATGCCGCTCAAAATATAATTTATCTCTATTTCAAAATCGAGCTCTGGCACCTCTACAAATCCCTGCTTCCCTCTGCGAAGGGCCTATCTATTTACTTTTATGTTGAGTCATCACCCTTCTTATTAAAAAGCACCTGCTGGAGAGCACACTATCGTTTGCATTCATTATAATTGGTTTATATTGGGTATGACTTGACTGGATCTCTTTTACCATGAATTACAATGTTTAGTTAGTCCTTGATCTTTAAAGGTGCTCTGCATTTATGTTTTGCGGTCTCAGAAAGGGCTAGCGAGATACCATTTTGTTATATCATGTTATGATTATTTTGAGAAAGTGTTGTCATCCGAGTTTTATTATTATGGCTCGCTAGCTGATTATGTTATTGATATGAGTAATTGTGAGACCTACGTGTTATTGTGAGTATGGTTAGTTCATAATAATTGCTGAAACTTGAATGCTGGCTTTTCATGTTTACAACAACAAGAGCAAACAGAGTTTGTAAAAGTTTTTCTTTTTCTCTTTCAGTTTGTCAACTGAATTGCTTGAGGACAAGCAAGGGTTTAAGATTGGGGGAGTTGATACGTCTCCGTCATATCTACTTTTCCAAACACTTTTGCCCTTGTTTTGGACTCTAACTTGTATGATTTGAATGGAACTAAACCGGACTGACGTTGTTTTCAGCAAAATTGCCATGGTGTTTTTTATGTGCAGAAAACAAAAGTTCTCGGAATAACCTGAAACTCCACGGAATATCTTAGAATAAATAATAAAAAATCCTCGCCAAAGATGAAGACCAGGGGGCCCACACCCTGTCCATGAGGGTGGGGGCGCGCCCCTCCCCCCTGGGCACGCCGCCCTACCTCGTGGGCCCCCTGGTGGCCCTCTGACGCCAACTCCAACTCCATATATTGTCTTTCGGGGAGAAAAAATGAGAGATAAAGTTTCATTGCGTTTTACGATACGGAGCCGTCGCCAAGCCCTAATCTCTCTCGGGAGGGCTGATCCAGAGTCCATTCAGGGCTCCGGAGAGGGGGATTCGTCGCCGTCGTCATCATCAACCATCCTCCATCACCAATTTCATGATGCTCACCGCCGTGCGTGAGTAATTCCATCGTAGGCTTGCTGGACGGTGATGGGTTGGATGAGATTTATCATGTAATCGAGTTAGTTTTGTTAGGGTTTGATCCCTAGTATCCACTATGTTCTGAGATTGATGTTGCTATGACTTTGCTATGCTTAATGCTTGTCACTAGGTCCCGGGTGCCATGATTTCAGATCTGAACCTATTATGTTTTCATGAATATATGTGTGTTCTTGATCCTATCGTGCAAGTCTATAGTCACCTACTATGTGTTATGATCCGGCAACCCCAAAGTGACAATAATCGGGACCACTCCCGGTGATGACCATAGTTTGAGGAGTTCATGTATTCATTATGTGCTAATGCTTTGTTCCGGTTCTCTATTAAAAGGAGGCCTTAATATCCCTTAGTTTCCAATAGGACCCCGCTGCCACGGGAGGGTAGGACAAAAGATGTCATACAAGTTCTTTTCCATAAACACGTATGACTATATTCGGAATACATGCCTACATTACATTGATGAACTGGAGCTAGTTCTGTGTCACCCTATGTTGTAACTGTTACATGACGAACCACATCCGACATAATTATCCATCACTGATCCGGTGCCTACGAGTTTTCCATATACTGGTTCTCGCTTATTTACTTTTCCGTTGCTACTGCTACAATCACTACAAAATACCAAAAACATTACTTTTGTTGTCTTTACTTTTGTTACCATTACCATCACTATCATATTACTTTGCTACTAAACACTTTGCTGTAGATATTAAGTTTCCAGGTGTGGTTGAATTGACAACTCAGCTGCTAATACTTGAGAATATTCTTTGGCTCCCCTTGTGTCGAATCAACAAATTTGGGTTGAATACTCTACCCTCGAAAACTGTTGCAATCCCCTATACTTGTGGGTTATCACCTATTTGCTTTGCTGTTTACATCTGATTGGATGTTTGCAACAACTACCAGTTTCAAATTGTAGTTGTAAAAACATGTTCCCTATGCGGAACAGATCCATTTATTTGCTTATATAATTGTGAAACATGTTACGTGTCTCCTTGTTTCTCTTTCAAAGTCGTATCTCTTATGCCAGACAGAACTTTAGGGAAGATAGTGAGCCAAACCATCTTGAGGACAGCGAGATGACCCCAAGGTCCTTTCTTTATGAAGACAGTGAGTTGAAGCTACTCACCAGCAGGTGTGATACAACGTCTGTGCAATCGCTGCCTCAATCAGTTCGACTTCTTCAGTCTCAACTTAAAGCGGAAAGGCTTGCTTCAGCTCAGCTCCAACTTGAAGTCAACTATGCAATGAAGATGTCAGAGGACTGCCTTGTGCACCATCATGCCATACAGCTACGGGTGATGCATCTATCATTGACACAACTGAGGTCTACTCAGCTTCTTCGACTGTTTGGGGGGCCCAACCTGGCCAGGCCTAGTGCCTTCTGAAGTGCTCTCAGTTTTGTATATTCTTTTGTCGGCGCATTTATTTGCACTGGTGGCGAACTTTGATGCCCAGTGGATGTAATATGTGTAATAGCCGTGATAGCCTAGCATAAGTTGCTTGCTTATTTATTTCCTTGTTGTCTTGTTTATTTGTTTGCTTGTAGTTAGTGCAGTTCTTTTTCCACGGTTTGCTAGTGGCCGCAATAACCTATTTTTTAAAACTAGGCCACAATAACCATGGGCTACATATTTACTGTAGTGATAATGAGCCTCCTACGAGCCGTAGAAACAATGGGCCTTCTACGGGTCGTATCATCAATGGGCCTTATACGGGCCGTATGATCGATTGGCCAAACATGGGCCAATAACAGACCGCATTATGGTCGTAAGCGGGCTAGAGTTGGAATCGTCCATTCATGGGCCAACCATAACGGGCCGTCGTTAATAGGCCGTATTTGATGACGCTATGAAAACGGCCCAACGTATTAATGGGCCACAAACGGGCCGACTGTAACCACGGGCTGAATTTGGCCCACAAGCAGAAAATGACAGTAACGGGCCGTAAGTAACCGAATGCTGGAAATGAGCCCAAGAATAAATGGGCCCTTAGAAGGCTGAAAGATAACATGGGCTGCGAATGGCCCAATAGATTAATGGGTCATTAATGGCTATAAAGTGATACATTGTTCATTACGGGCCAGTTTCACCGTGGGTCGTTAATGGGCTAAGAGTTACAAAGGGCCTCATATGGGCTGAAAGATGTCATGGGCCATACATGGGCCAGAACTTAAAATGGGCTGGAATCATATTGGACGGCCCAGATGATGCTACTGGGCCTAATTCGGATAGGTCATAACGGGCCCTGGGTTAGCGGCTGTAAATGGGCTATATGCGAACAGGCCGTTAACAGGCTTTTCGTGGGCCGGCCCGCCACCTTTTGACCAAGTCAAACGGGTCGGCCTTTTCACAGGAATGGGCCTCTGTTGGGCCGTGCCACGTGTTGACGTATCATAGGCGCCTTCAGTCCAATGAGTGGATGACATTTGTCCTAACGGTGAGCCGACACGTGTTTCCTCCAGCCAATAATGATTTTACACGTGGAAAATCCCCATTGGTCGAGGCTGTTAACGGGTTATCGGATCCAAAACCGGACCTGATAGCTTAACAGCGTTCCATTACGGTGGATGCCACGTGTCGGTCACCCTTGACGACAGCACTTCTGTGACGCGCGATTTATCGTCATGGAAGTGGACACTTCCATGATGATAATTTTGATAATGTCATGGAACACTTCTATGACAGCACAGGTATGACTATCTTGATTCTGTCATAAAATCATCATGGATGTACATGCATGACAAAAAAACGCGACCTACTATGACAAACACGTATCATCACGGAAGTGTATTTTTTTGTAGTGTTAATGTGTTACTCTGTTCTGATGAACTTAATACTCTAGATGCAGGCACGAGTCGGTCGATGTGTGGAGTAATAGTAGTAGATGCAGAATCGTTTCGGTCTACTTGACACAGACGTGATGCCTATATGCATAATCATTGCCTTGGATATCGTCATAACTTTGCGCTTTTCTATCAATTGCTCGACAGTAATTTGTTCACCCACCGTATTATTTTCCTTCAAGAGAGAAGCCTCTAGTGAAACCTATGGCCCCCGGGGTCTATTTTCTATCGTATATTTTCAGATCTATAAACCAAAAAGCCCAGAAATATCTTGCTGCAATTTATTTACTTTTATTTTGTTTTATGTTTTAGTAATCTTTTATATCTATCTCTATCAGATGTCACCATTGCAATTGACCATGAAGGGATTGGCAATCCCTTGTCGCTTTGGGTGCAAGTGTTTGATTGTTTGTGTAGGTGCATATATTGGGGACTTGCTTGTGCCTCCTACTGGATTGATACCTTGGTTCTCTAACTGAGGGAAATACTTATCTCTACTTTGCTGCATCACTCTTTCCTCTTCAAGGTAAAAACCAACGCAAGCTCAAGAAGTAGAGCCACTCTTGAAGCCACCAAACACAAACATTGATAAAGTGTTTGATCTTATTTATTCAGACAACTGTTCCTGGCGACCCAATGTGATTAGAAATTCTTTCGCTGCCCTAGATGCCGAAGCTATTCTCAACATACCCATTCGGCATGGAGGGGGCGAGGATTCCCTTGCTTGGGCGTTTGATAAATCTGGCAACTACATTGTGAAGACGATGTACCATGCTCTAGTGACTCAAAAAGAGCATTCTGCTCTAGAGGAAGGGGCGACTATCGGGACCTCAGGGAACGATCATCAGTTGTGAAAAGCCTTATGGAAACTAAATGTCATTCCGAAACTAAGAGTGTTTTGGTGGAGAATTCTTCGTGGCTTTCTCCCGGATGAAAGCAATCTCAAGGATCATCATATTGCAGACATTGGTCGCTGCAAAGTCTGTTTACCTGTGGATGAGGATTTGAAACATGTTTTGATACACTGCTCACATGCCAAACGCTTCTGGCAGGAGGCGTGTGCATGGTTTGGTATCCGTCTACCCCGTCTCCATCCGGACTCATGGGCGCACGATATCACATGTGATTCTCGGTTCACTGATGATGATTGTGCTAAGATCACGACCATCATGTGGTCAATCTTGCACTCCTGTAACCGAATTAAACATGAGAGGAGAGGCGTGACCCTACATCTACGATTTGAGCAACGAAGGAGGCGATTGCCCTTCTTCATCTACCATGAAAGGCGGCCTCAGTTTTGCCAGGTTTTGGCTGGCGTCCACCCGACACGGGTGTTGTGAAGATCACCGCGGATGGAGCCCTCAATTTTGTAGCTCGGCGTGGTGGTGCAGGTGGTGTCCCTCGCTCGTCCACGACATTGCTAGGCTCATGGTGCAAACCCTATATGAGTGTCTCAGACCCGTTGATCATCGAAGCTTATTCACCGCGGGATGAAGTCCGCTTTGCCACTCTTCGAGGGTTCCCGCATGTGATAATAGAAGTTGACTATCTGGAGTTGGTGACACTGTGGAACACTCGCCACAATTCTCATTCTATTGTGGCTCCTATCCTATTAGAAATAGGAGAGCTTAATGATTTATTTAGCTTTTTTGACGTTCGGCATGTAAACAGACCAGCAAACTTTCCGGCGCATCTTTGTGCAAAACATGCATGCACGTTGAATGTGACTGAGAGCTGGCTTGATGAAACTCCTAGCTTTGTGACCAGTCTTTTGGCTGATTGTCCTGGAAATGCTTTTGTCTGAATAAAGCTCTCTGATTTTCCCGCAAAAAAAGACGCTTAACTCCGAAATGCTTCGACCTCCTCCAAAATGCTCCTTTAGACATGCTTTTATAGAAAAAAAATCAAAATACTCCTTCGGACATGCTTTCCAGCAAAGCTGAAATCTGGTCGTTAATGGTCAAGAGCTTGGTGGGCATGTATACTTTTTCTTTGGAAAACTTCGAATCTATTCTCTTTAATCACGGTAGTACAACGAACATCAGAAATAATAAAAATTACATTCAAATAGGTAGACCACCTAACAACGACTACAACACTGTAGCGAGCCGAAGGCGCGGCGTCCTCATCGCCCCTCCCTCACTGAGCCGGGCAAAAGTTGTTTTAGTAGATAATCGGAAAGTCGTCGTGCTATGAATAGTTGGTGAGTATGTATACTTTGTTTATTTATGCAAGAAACTCTTCTGATCTATTGATAAGATATCTTCTACTTCCTCTGTAAAGTAGTGATCTAAATACTCTTATATTTCTTTACAGAGGTACTATATTTAAATAACTACCCCAACCCCCCTGTTAACTACTACCTCCGTCCTAGTTTATTGGTCCCTATTGTATTGTGTGCCAAATTTTGACCATAAATTTAACTAACAAAATGTTCATGCATGTCACAAAAAATTATATCATTAGAAACTATATTCAAATACGAATACAACGATAAATTTTTGGGACATTTACATCTGTGCCCCTAACTCGAACCCACTACTTAGATTTGCCCCTAATTTTGAAGCATGCTCAAATTTGCCCCTCCGCCGTTGAGTCACTACTCGGAAATGCCCTTCCGTACAGTACTGTAGCACTTTCCGTCCAATACTGTAGCACTTTCCATCTGCTATAGTACACATGGGCCTCTGACGGTCAAAGGCCTTTGACGGGACGGAAGGGCATTTCTGAGTAGTGACTTAACGGCAGAGGGACAAATTTGAGCATGCTTTGAAATTAGGGGCAAATCTGAGTAGGTGGTTCGAGTTAGGGGCAGAAATGCAAATGGCCCTAAATTTTTTGTTAACATGCATTAAAATTTTGTTAGTTAAATATTTAGTCAAAGTTTGGCACAAATTACAAAGGGACTAATAAATCAGGACGGAGGTAGTATTTTAGAGCACATGCAGCTATGCGACTTCATCACCTAAAAAGCTGAAATTAATTACACCATGCATACATCAATGCATTTGACCTTCATACCCAGTTATCTTCTCTCACAAACCTTTATGGTTTTTTTTTGCACTCCCGACTAGTAACTGAGTGCACATATGATGTTATCAAACATGTGTATTATATTATGAAGTCAAATATTCATGTTCATCTTATGAAAATATACATCAACTGGTTCCCGCGGCAACGCATATGGTGTCATCTAGTAACGGCAATGCACAGATTCACAAAAGTAAAATAATATTTTTTAGAACTAGACTCGTGCACCATCTAGCGATGACTACAAGTCTACAATCACTGGAGCGAGTAGAAGGCATGCCATTGTCATCGTCCCTCCCTTGCTGGAGCCAGTCAGTCCTTATTATAATTGACAGTTGGAAAGTGGACGTGTCAAGGCCCCAAAGAGTCAACAGCAAAGAGCCAATGCACTAGAGCAGCCAAATTCAGATGGGTCTATCGGTGACCAACATCGACCGGGTCCAAAGAGATCCGCTAAAGCACACCTACACGCGTCCTCCGCCAGCGCTAGACGCATTGTCGAAGTAGGGAGAGGGCAAAGAGGACATTATTTCGACTGTGGGACATCGACACCACCTCACCGCCCTGACCAATACATCGAGTATCGCTGCCACTACACCATGACCAAAGTGTCGCCGACTCAATAACCCTAACCATGGGGAAGAACCCCAAATTACTACTACAGC
>NC_041385.1:515229359-515250976 GCF_002162155.2 Triticum dicoccoides
CGACATGAGGAGTTTCTGGCTGCTAAGGTTTTATTGGGGGGCCACGCCTCCATTAAGTATTCTCAGTAACCTACGTGTTGCCAGATATATGTATACTTATTAATATAAAAATCGAAAATGAAAAACGGCCATATATTGAGTCAATAAACCCTGCAAGGCCATCCTTACAAAAATTACAAATTACACACAGGTTCTTGAGAAAATTGACGTTGTCTTTCCTCATGCACTCGCCGACGGCGCGTCATGGGTGAAGCCTGATGCTTCTTTGGACCTCTGATATCGAAGCCAGAAAAAACATCGTTGACACAACAACTGAGAGGTTGTTAGTCAAAGTTAGAAGATGTCGATGATAACAACCTGAAAAACAAAATGCCGCCCCGAAGAAGAAGGCGATGAAGAAAGTTGGACGACAATCCCAGGTCTGGATAGATAGGTCCATGGAACATAACCTTTGAATCTCCTCGATGACGCATAGCTGGCCGAGCATCATCAGTCGAAGGACGAGCTAGATGACCATTGTCTTTGATGGTGTTGCTCCATCATTGGAGCCTGTAGGCAGGAAGATACTCTCCGAGGGGAGGGTGTGGAGTCAGTCAGGACTACTCAAAGGTGATCTTGAACCCTTCTTTGTGGTGTTTTCTACGTGGGTTAGGCATGAGGAATAATTTGTGTAGGTTTTTTACTGGTGGAGTTGGGTGTGTTGTTGTAACTGACTTAAGTGGATGGGCTCCCCACCACTTTTTACTGGTGTTTTTTTTACGCATGCTTGTGCGTATTCGGGCAAAAAAAACATGAGATTGATGGGGTATTTATGTACACTTCAATAAAAAATCCTTCGGCCCACTAGTATATGTGACATATTTTTAGCAACATTTAGTGACATAAGGTCCCATGACATTTGACTATCCACACCACCTATTAATGGTGAGAGCTACCAGAAAAACATATTCTTTTTTTTTGCGAGTCGAGAAAACATATTCAGAACTATATCCGTATCAAAATGACTATCTATCTTAAGGAACCATGAAATGATATCACCGCTGATTCATACTATTATAAATAAGTAGCAACATAAAAAGTCATGCACTGCTATATTTGAAATGTGTACAGAATTGCTCATTTTCCAGATTACAAATTCATGAAATCCAGGAGGTAATCAAAATTTTGGTATCCACGTTTTCAGTGATTTTGACATGACTAAAATACCCCAACAATAATTTATTTATCTTGTGATGATGTTAGCCAAAAAAGTTATTAGAATGAATTGTCGGGTATTTATATACACAAAACTGAAAATTAATTATAATTCTAGATTACTGTTTTTCATGCCATCTAAAGTATAATATTCGAATGTCAACTACACATAGTTTGTACTATAGAAACATAGACCTTTCATAACTGTTGGAGGACGCAATGGTTCTACATAATTGTGAGAAAACACAAATCTGTGTTTTCTTTTTCTAAAAAAAGATCGATACGTATTACGGAAAACTGAGTCTGAAGGGGCTTGTAACTTGGTGAAACGAGAAACGCGTGAACTTCATACTTGGAATGATTGAGAGTAAGCAAGCGTATAATCCTGCAGCAAATGCGGAAATTTGGATAACGTAAACAATTCCAAGGACATAGACATACTCCCTCCGCCCCATAATATAAGAGCGTTTTCACATTACATTAGGGTCAAAAATGCGCTTATATACAGGGGGAGTAGATTGGAATTCTGAACCGAGAGTAGTAATGTGATGCCACAGAATAACTGCATGTACCAAAAAAACAGTGCTAACTTTGCTACTTCGCTCAGCAGAACGAATAAAACAGCTTGAAGCAATGAAAAATGACTGGCCATCATTTCTGGTCTGAGTATAACACCATGTATAATCATCAAAACCCTTTTACACCTCTCGCCACTTTAGAAAGGTACTGTAGTATATTACATTGCCAACGCAAACGTTTCACATTGCAAATACTACACAACAGAACCCAGGAATAGATATGCTCAGATGCTGGGGAAAAGAACTACTTCAACTGCAGTGAAAAACAATACCATCTTCAGACACTAGAACTAGAAATAAGGAACTCGCAGATCAGCACATGCATTGACAAAAAGAGAATCCACAGAAGCGACGAGCAAGGGTAGAAAAATATCATAGAATCTCCAGCACTGCATATCAAATGCCAAAAATCAAGTCCATAGTTTTCGCCAATACTGATTTTGCTGGCATGGCAACACTTCCTGTTGAACACCCCATGTCTCTGTTAACATTTCTGCCAGCTTTTGGGTCATAGGGACGTGGGAGATCTCCTAAATTGCTTGATGCCCCTGCATTCTGTATAGATGATTTCGAAGGCAAGGAGACCATGAAGCCCTTATAATTGCTCTCACTCATCTTCTCATCCATTTGCCGCTGCACTGGATCAGTAATTTTAACCCCAATTGCAACACCACTAAACAGCTGGATTCCATTCTTTTCAAGGGCCCTTCGAGCATCGTATTGGTGCTTCACGAGCAAAAACAATATATTAGAGGACAGCGAGAAAAATGTTAAGATGTTCTGTAGGTACTAGAAAAACAGAACAACCACAAGAAAATCTACATAGAAGTATGGCTGCATTGGTTCCTAATCAAGTAAATGTTCCAAAGTAACCGCAGAGAATGAAGAGAAAGATATACAGAAGTCTAGGGATGTATTCATTCAATTTTCTAAATAACGCCAATGGTACAAAATTCTCAGCAGGGGAAGAGCTTTTTGAACGTATTATAACTATTTGCTGTTGTTTTATGATTTCTTTCTGTCTAGAATAAACCACTGCGTTTCAGAAAGAAAAGGAAAGGCTATAAGATACTGTATCATGATTATGGTACATGCTTAGTGATCCAAGTAAAACAGCCTGACTCCCGTAAGTTTAGTACTACATTCATGTCTAAAGATGTGACTAAGGCCCTGTTCGGTATCCCTCCGCTCCGCGGAGCTGGGGAGCTGGGTTTTCGCCGCTCCGTCAAAATGAGCTGTAGGCTGGTCCGCTCCGGGAGCGGAGTCAGAGGAGCAGAGAGGAACCAAACAGGCTCTAAGTAGATCAAAAACCATATCGTACTAATTGAAACTGATAGGACACTGCAATATTGGGGCATGATTGGTTTGCTACCAAAAATTGGCTAGCCGGTGTTTTGGCATCAAACCAAGCATGCTAGAAGGACAATTAGCCTTTTGAATCAAATAACCATAACTTGTTATGGTCGATGCAGTTACGAAAGGTTGACTTATGAGTTACGAAGAAAAACAGGCAGCTCGCGACCGTAGCAGAGAGCTAGTGAAAGGGGCTACCTGATACAATATGTGAAGCCAATTACCATCTCTTGGGCCAGAGCAGTGTCTCAGTATCACTCCACACTTCCCAAACTCTCGCAGAACAAGGTTGGTCTCCCTCGCGGTGAATCTGCAAACGAAGCGAAAAATTACATACCACTGTCAAACTTTCATGGCTGTTTAGTCCATCTCGTGAAGCGTCACACACCCTCCCCTTACCCGAACACGGTGACCCACTCCTCCCCGTCGGCCCCCGTGACGGTCGCTGATGGAGCCGTCCTAGACGGCGCAGGCAACGGAATCACCGGCGATCGCACCTCCGCGTTCGCCGCACGAGTAGGAGGCGGCGATGGCGGGGGCAGCGCGAGGACCTCTTTACGGGCCGGCTCCACGAGCCAGTCACTCAGCGAGCACGGACCGGGGGGAACGGCGTGGGAACGGTCCCACGAGGGAGGGCGATTGCCGGAGGAAGCGCGTGTGCGTGGGGATGGGGATGGAGCGACGGGGAGGAGGTTGGAGGCGGATCGATCAGGGGAGAAATCCTGTGCGTATAGGCGGTCGTCGAGGGTGAAAAGGGGCGGCGGCGGGGGCGGCGTGGATGAGGGGTCGAGGGACCCGGAGGTCCGGTGGGAAGGGATGGCACGGGCGAGGTCGCGGAAGAAGGGGGACTGCCTCCCGCCGGCGGTGGGTGTGCGGCGGGGCGGTGACGGCGAGAGGGAGGCCATGGTAGGCGGTATGACGGTCGGTCAGAGCGCGACAGGGTTTTGTGTTTGGGTTTTGATTTGAGGGATCCGTAATTGAGTATTTTTCGGTTGAGACTTGAGACCTGGCCAGATAGAGGCTGGCAGGGCCTGGCCTGAACGGGCCAGGCACGCCTAATACACGTGCCGGGCCGGGCCGGTACTCGTGACGCGCTCCTTAACCGAATCACGGCACAAAAAGGAAATGGGACAGCCCGTCGGCACGTTAGCCCACCAGGCCCCTGATTTGGGCTGTTTTCGGCCTATTTGGGCTGTATTGAAGAGCAAATATATAAAAATTGGAGTTCACACGGTCCAAATGGCATAACGGAGCAATCTCCTTCGGGCCATTACGAAGCCAGACGGCTGTCCTGGGCACAGCACGCCCAATTTTGAGGCAGACCCTATTTGACGCTCGTTGGCGTCAGAACGTTGAGCCTTCGCTGAGGGGAGCGTCTGGTTGGGCCGGCCCACGTACGGGATTCGTGTTTTGTTCGTCCGCTGTTCCTTTTTCCTGTGCTGTTTCCTTTGTTTTATTTTTCTTGTGTGGTTTTTTGCTTTCGATTTTCTCAATGTTTTGTCCGGTCTTCAGTGGTTTTGTTGTGGTTTCTTCTTTTGCATTTTTGTTTTGTTTTTCCTTTCTGGTTCTTTCATGTTCTTTTCTCTTTTTTTCGTTCTGGTTTTATCTTTCTCTTTCTTTTCTTTTTTCTTTTCCTTTTTCGTCCATTAATACTTTAAGAAAAAGAATTATCTTGTTTTTTTGCATTAATGCTTCAATATGATAAAAAAACTGTGTTTCTTCTGTTTATTTTTACATTTTAATTTTTTGTGTATTATATAAGAGTTCATCTTGTATCATAACAATGTTCATCGTATATTTAACAAACGATTCACTGTACAATAAGAAAATGTTCATTGCGTATTTAAAAAATGTTCAACATATATTACAAAATGTTCAATGCGTATTTTCAAATTGTTCTATGTATATCACAGAAACGTTCAATGTGTAGTTTCAAATTGTTCAGCGTATATCACAAAAAGGTTCAATGTGTATTTTCAAATTGTTCAGCGTATATCACAAGAAGGTTCAATGTGTATTTAAAAATGTTCATTGTATATTACGAAAATGTTCAATGTATAATAAAAACATGTTCAATGGTTGGAATTCTTTTTCGATCTGTCACTACATTTAGTTCTTACAAAGCTCACGCAGAATACTCCCTCCGTCCCAAAATTCTTGTCTTAAATTTGTCAAAATACGAATGTATCAAGTCATTTTTTAGTATTAGATACATCTGTATCTAGACAAATTTAAGACAAGAATATTGGGACGGAGGAAGTACTAATCATTGTGACGCAGTAGCTGAAGTGGTGAGGATTCCTAACAATCTATCGTATGGTTGTGAGTTCGAATCCCTCACATGGCGTAGTTTTTTGGGATTTTTTGTACTGCCTCACCGTGACGTCAGGGAATGGGCCGGCCCGTTCAGATCGCCGTCTGCGCGGAAGCTCGTGTTTTTGACGCCCACGAGCGTCAGCTAGGGGCTCCCCAATTTTGAGCCAGTCGGTGGCTGAGGAATTTCCCATTCGCCGCTCTCTGCGGCAAACAGACGCTGTTTCGCACAGGCGATCAGGCGATCGTTCGGTATTGGGCCGGCCGGCTGTGCGTTTTCGGCGTTGCCAGTTTTGGGAACCTTTTTGAAGTTTTCCAAAACTGTTTTCCTGAACCCATTTTTTATCTGTTCTGTTTCTCTCTTCTTTTTTATTTTTTCTGTTTTATTTTTTATGTCTTTTTCCATTATTTGTTTATTTTCTTTACTATTTTATTTTTCCCTTTCTTTTAATTTTCATTTTCCTTTCTCAAATATATATTTCTTTTCAAAGTAATGTTAGCCTCTTACAAATTTCGTTCATTTTTACAAAAAAATTCCTTTTTTCACATTGTGTTCATAAAATGTTTAAAAAAATTAAAATTTGTTCGCTTCGTTTCAGAAAACTTTTGGTAAGTCAAAAAATGTTCACTTCGTTTCAGAAAATGCCCGATAAATCAAGAAATGTTCACCTTTTTAAATTTTGTTAACAAACCAAAAAATATTTGTTTTCAAAAAATTTCCCATTTTCAAACATTTGTTCCCAAATTCAAAAAATGTTTACATAATTAAATTTTGTACACAAATAAAAAATGTTTGGGAATTTCATAAAAATGTTCCTGTTTCCAAATTTTGTTCGCAAATTTAAAAATGTTCTGGAATTTCAAAAATTATTCCCATTTTGCATATTTGTTCGCAATTCAACAACATATTGTTGTTTTCAAATTTTATTCACATATTTGAAGAATGTTCATTTTTCAAAATTTGTTCACAAATTCAAAATGTTTTCGCATGTTTTATTTTTGTTCACAAATTCGAAAATATTTGGAATTTCAAAAAATGTTTTTGTTTTCCAAATTTGTTCACATATTCTAAAAAACTACAGTTTTCAAAATTTGTTCCCAAATTTAGAAAAATTTCATGTTTTTGAAATTAATTCACAAATTCAGAAAATGCTCGAGTTTTTTGAAAATAGTTTAGTTTTGAAAATGTTTATCACCTTTTTTATTTTGTTATTTGTTTTGGAAAAGATGTTTTGCGTTTACGAAAAGTAGTTCATAATTTAGAAAATATTCTAGTATTCAATTTTGTGTTCCTACTTTTTTTAGTTTCCATTCAGTTCCCAAATAATGTTTGCGTTTCAAAAAGTTTTTCCCTTTTACGTTTGAAATTTTAATAGAAGTTTTGATATGTAACTGTATGCAATAAACCTCAGTTACTACAGTGGCTATGGACTCGCTCAGGTTCTTTAAAGCTGGCGCTGCTTGTTTTTCATATTAGCTTGCGTGTCGCAGTGGCTAGCGTGCGGTGCACATCTACAATAGTTCGCCCTAGTTAGCGCATTTTTATTTTTGCGATTTTTCATTCTGCGGAGGATAGCTAGTGGGCCGGCCCAGGTGAGTCGTCTCCTATGCGAAATTGTGACTCATTGCCGCAATAAGCAGCGCATAGGAGGTCCCGGTGGCTTGATTTTGGTGTCTACTAGCATGCACGATCATATGCTCCCGCCCTGAGCTAAGTAGCTGCTTTAGCCTCTTCTACAAACGAGGCAATTAGAGACCTATTAATTTTGTTCTTGACTAGCATAGATACAACATCGAACTCCAGGATGTGTGCATGTTAAGTTAATTAGTATAGGCATGCAAGCATGTTAAGAGAAATAAAGTAGTTGATGATGTGGCATGTGTGCATGTCAAAATAAATATAAGTTATGAAGATCAACTACTTAAGTATATAGGAATTTGTACAAGCATTGTAATGTTTTTGTATGGAAACACTTTGGATCACATATACATTTTTATTGGATTTCTGTCAAGATGCAAGATTTGTTGGAAGTGTTTTTTTGGCATTTTTGCATGCACATTTCTCCCAAGTTACTTTAGGAAAAGGCTACAATTCATTTGGGTCGTCCAAGTTAAAGCACCTCCAGCCAGGCACATATTCAAGGGCGCTGCTTTGTCTCCCTTATAGCGAGACAGTGGGACGTATATACCGCAAGGGCTATATCTCGCATTCAGCGAGGTGAAAGGATCTCCTCACTTAAGCGCTCTAGCAATCGGGCGGCCCATTACGCGCACCTAAAAGAGAAAATAGAGAGGAGAAAGCAAAGCGAAAGAGAGTCGATCCCACGATCTCATGGTTGCGAGTCTATAATGCTAGCCACTGGGATATCATGTGTTTCGTTGCAGATTTGAAGGCGCGACGTACCTGACAGGAAACAAGCTGGTATTCCATAGGTTTTCTAGGTATTTTTTGTTTTTCTTCTATTTTATTTGCTTTTCTTCGAGTTTTTTACCTTTTCGTTTTTTTGTTTCCTTTCTTCTCCATTTTTCTTGTTTTTCATTCAGTTTTCATTTGTTCCCTCGGTTTTATTTTTCATTTTCTTTGGTTTATTTTGTCTCCTTTTGGTTTTATTTATTTCTTTTGGTTTTTATTTTAATTTTTACATATGCATGTTTAACATTTTTTCTATGCACATTTTAAACATTTCTTTAAATGTTTGATTAACAATATTCAAAATAAAAGCTTATATTTTTTGAATACATGGTCAATATTTTTTCTATGCACATTTAACATTTTCCAAATGCTTGATTAACATTTTTCAAACCCTTGTTATTTTAAATGCTTGAGTAACATTTCTATTTACATGATTAAAAATTGTCATCAGTTTTTTAATACATGAACACCATTTTGTCCATACACATTTAACATTTTAGAAATGCTTAATTAACATTTTTCAATACTTGTTCAACATTTTTTCAAATGCTTGATTACCACTTTATATACATGATCAATTTTTTTTATCATTTTCCTAATACATGGTCAACTTTTTTCTATACACATTTAAGATTTCTAAAATGATTGATTAAAATTTTTCAAATATTTGTTCTTTTTTTTTCAAAATGCTTGATTAACGTTTTTATATACTTGCTCAAAAAAAATTCAACATACACTTTCAACATTTTTCCGAATGCTTGATTAATTTTTTTTCATATATTTGTTCAACATTTTTTGAAATACTTGTTCAACATTTTTTAATACTTGTTCGACATTTTTTGTGTACATAGTCAACATTTTCCCCTGCAAATTAACCTTTTTGAATGCATGATTAACATATTTTCAAAACATTATGTAAAGTATATTTTTTAGTATATATGTATAAAATTTCTGAAGGTGTAAACAAAAGTAAAAAGAGAAATAAAAAACAAAAACAAAAAACATGGAAGAGTAATAAAAAAACACGACTCCATCTAGAGCTGCCTGACGCGAGGGTTTCCATATTGCCCATTGCGAGTCCTAAGAGCATCTATAGCCGACTCCTTATCGCGCGGACCTTTAAAGTGAATATAAGGGCTACGAAAAACATGTTTTGAGGGCTGGCGTGGACTGCGGCGGAACAGAACCCGTAAGGCCGAACAGTAAAACGGGATATTGCAATATCATGTTTTCCCGTTCGGCCTTGTGGGGTCTATTCGGCCGCAACCCGTGTCAGTCCTCAAACCAAAAAAACAATCATCCAAATCACAGTAATTATTCAAATCAATATAAACTAAAATCTAAATATTATAATACAGCAATCATCCAAATTACAATAATTATTCAAATCTTAGAATTGAACTTATAATTCGATGCAAGAATTATTTTGAATACAACAATGATACAAATGAAACATGAATTAAATTAAATGAATGTAAAAATGGCAGTTTTTATTACTGCCCATGCCTTTGCCAATGGTGCTCAATGAGATCGTGCTGAAGTTGGTGGTGGGTGTTCGAGTCTTCAGTTTCCTGGTATGTCTAAAGGAATGCTTAAATGCAGTTAGGGTCTTTAGATGGCTTCCCACGGCTACCGACATTGTCCCGAGATGGCGGTTGCGAGGGATGAAAGGCGGCCGATAGTCGATCCTCGCCATCTCCTTTTGCTCCTATCCTCGAGCTCCTTGACGACAAGGACCACCACCACCATCTACTGTTGATTGTTCCCGAGCAGCATCTCTATGTCTGAGTCGTCGGACGAGGACTCCTCGAGCAAAAATTCCTCGCAAGGGCTCAGATCCATCTACAAATTGTAACCGAGCTCGAATGAATGGAAATCATTCACTAAATTAGACTAGAAGGGTAGAAAATCACTCACTGACGGATCCAGGGCGGGCGGCGACTCGGCGATGGTCGATCAAGGGCTGCAGGCGACCCGGGGGCGGTTGGGTGTGGCGGATCTAGGGCGGCAGTGAAGCGGCACGCCGAAATCGAAGGCGGCGGGCGGGTGGCAATGCCGATGGGTGGCTGTGGAATGGGGGGAGGGAACAGTTGGGGAACGTAGTAATTCAAAATATTTCCTATGATCACGCAAGATCTATCTACGAGATGCATAACAACGAGACGGGAGAGCGTGTCCACGTACCTTCGTAGACCGAAAGCGGAAGCATTTAGTAACACGGTTGATGTAGTCAAACGTCTTCACGATCCAACCGATCCAAGTACCGAACGTACGACACCTCCGTGTTCAGCACACATTCAGCACGATGATGTCCCTCGAGCTCTTGATCCAGTTGAGGACGAGTGAGAGTTCCGTCAGTACGACGGCGTGGCGACGGTGTTGATGATGTTATCGGCGTAGGGCTTCGCCTAAGCACTACGACAATATGACCATGGTGTTAAACTGTGGAGGGGGGCACCGCACACGGCTAAGAGATTGTCTGTTGTGCTTTGGGGTGCCCCTGCCCCCGTATATAAAGGAGGGAGGGAGGAGGCCGGCGGCCAGGAGGGCCGCGTGCCGTGGGGAGTCCAACTAGGATTCCCAATCCTAGTTGGAGTCCCCTTCCATTCCAAGAGGGGGAGAGAGGGAAGGAGTAGGAGAGGAACAAGGAAAGAGGGGGGGCGCTGCCCCCTCCTAGTCCAATTCGGACCTGCCATGGGGGAGGGGCGCTGCCACCCTGCGGCCCTCCTCTCCTTTCCAATAAAGCCCATTAAGGCCCACTACTTCTCCCGGGGGGTTCCAGTAACCTCCCAGTATTCCAAAAAGTGCTCAAACCTTTTCGAAACCTTTCCGGTGTCCGAACATAACCTTCCAATATATCAATCTTTATGTCTCAACCATTTAGAGACTTCTCGTCACGTCCGTGATCTCATCTGGGACTCCGAACAAACTTTGGTCATCAAAAACACATAACTCATAATGCAAATCATCATCGAACGTTAAGCGTGCAGACCCTACGGGTTCGAGAACTATGTAGACATGATCGAGACATAACTCCGATCAATAACCAATAGCGGAACCTGGATGCTCATATTGGCTCCTACTATTCTACGAAGATCTTTATCGGTCAAACCGCATAACAACATACGTTGTTTCCTTTGTCATCAGTATGTTACTTGCTCGAGATTCGATCGTCGGTATCATCATACCTAGTTCAATCTCATTGCCGGCAAGTCTCTTTATTCGTTCTGTAATGCTTCATCCCGCAACAAACTCATTAGTAACATTGCTTGCAATGCTTATAGTGATGAGCATTACCGAGAGGGCCCAGACATACCTCTCCGATACACGGAGTGACAAATCCTAATCTCGATCTATGCCAACCCAACAAACACCTTCAGAGACACCTGTAGAGCATCTTTATAATCACCCAATTACATTGTGGCGTTTGATAGCACACAAGGTGTTCCTCCAGTATTCGGGAGTTGCATAATCTCATAGTCTGAGGAACATGTATAAGTCATGAAGAAAGCAGTAGCAATGAAACTGTAACTATCATAATGCTAAGCTAACAGATGGGTCTTGTCCATCACATCATTCTCCTAATGATGTGATTTCGTTCATCAAATGACAACACATGTCTATGGTTAGGAAACATAACCATCTTTGATTAACGAGCTAGTCAAGTAGAGGCATACTAGGGACACTATGTTTTGTCTATGTATTCACACATGTACTAAGTTTCCGGTTAATACAATTCTAGCATGAATAGTAAACATTTATCATGATATAAGGAAATATAAATAACAACATTATTATTGCCTCTAGGGCATATTTCCTTTAGTATCCCACTTGCATAAAGTCAATAATCTAGATTACACAGTAATGATTCTAACACCGATGGAGTCTTGGTGTTGATCATGTTTTGCTCGTGGAAGAGGCTTAGTCAACGGGTCTGCAACATTCAGATCCGTATGTATTTTGCAAATCTCTATGTCTTCCTCTCTGACTTGATGTCGGATGGAATTGAAGCGTCTCTTGATGTGTTTGGTTCTCTTGTGAAATCTGGATACCTTTGCCAAGGCAATTGCATGTCACGAAAGATTTTCATTGGACCCAATGCATTAGGTATAACACCTAGATCGGATATGAACTCCTTCATCCAGACTCCTTCATTTGCTGCTTCTGAAGCAGCTATGTACTCCGCTTCACACGTAGATCCCGCCACGACGCTCTACTTGGAACTGCATCAACTGACAGCTCCACCATTCAATATAAATATGTATCCTAATTGTGACTTAGAGTCATCCGGGTCAATGTCAAAGCTTGCATCGACGTAACCATTTACGACGAGCTCTTTATCACCCCCATAAACGAGAAACATATCCTTAGCCTTTTTCAGGTATTTCAGGATGTTCTTGACCGTTGTCCAGTGCTCCACTCCTGGATTACTTTGGTATCTCCCTGCTATACTTATAGCAAGGCACACATCAGGTCTGGTACACAACATTGCATACATGATAGAACCTATGGCTGAAGCATAGGGAATGATTTTCATTTTCTCTCTATCTTCTGCAGTGGTCGGGCATTGAGTCTGACTCAACTTCACACCTTGTAACACAGGCAAGAACCCTTTCTTTGACTGGTCCATTTTGAACTTCTTCAAAACTTTATCAAGGTACATGCTTTGTGAAAGTCCAATTAAGCGTCTTGATCTATCTCTATAGATCTTGATGCCCAATATGTAAGCAGCTTCACCGAGGTCTTTCATTGAACAACTCTTATACAAGAATCCTTTTATGCTATCCAGAAATTCTATATCATTTCCAATCAACAATATGTCATCCACATATAATATTAAAAATTCTACAGAGCTCCCACTCACTTTCTTGTAAGTACAGGCTTCTCCAAAAGTCTGTATAAAACCATATGCTTTGATCACACTATCAAAGCGTTTATTCCAACTCCGAGAGGCTTGCACCAGTCCATAAATGGATCGCTGGAGCTTGCACACTTTGTTAGTACCCTTTGGATTGACAAAACCTTCTGGCTGCATCATATACAACTCTTCCTCAAGAATTCCATTAAGGAATGTAGTTTTGACACCCATTTGCCAAATTTCATAATTATAAAATGTGGCAATTGCTAACATGATTTAGACAGACTTAAGCATCGCTACAGGTGACAAGGTCTCATCGTAGTCAACTCCTTGAACTTGTGGATAACCCTTAGCGACAAGCCGAGCCTTATAGACAGTCACATTACCGTCAGCGTCAATCTTCTTCTTGAAGATCCATTTATTTTTTATGGCTTGCCGATCATTGGGCAAGTCCACCAAAGTCCACACTTTGTTTCCATACATGGATCCCATCTCAGATTTCATGGCCTCAAGCCATTTCACGGAATCTGGGCTCATCATCGCTTCCTCATAGTTCGTAGGTTCATCATGGTCTAGAGACATGACTTCCAGAACAGGATTACCGTACCACTCTGGTGCGGACTGTACTCTGGAAGACCTACGAGGTTTGGTAGTAACTTGATCTGAAGTTTCATGATCATCATCATTAGATTCCTCACTAGTTGGTGTAGGAATCACTGGAACTAATTTCTGTGATGAACTACTTTCCAATTCGGGAGAAGGTACAATTACCTCATCAAGTTCTACTTTCCTCCCACTCACTTCTTTCGAGAGAAACTCCTTCTCTAGAAAGTATGCATTCTTAACAACGAATATCTTGCCTTCGGATCTGTGATAGAAGGTGTACCCAACAGTTTCATTTGGGTATCCTATGAAGACGCATTTATATGATTTGGGTTCGAGCTTATCAGGTTGAAACTTTTTCACATAAGCATCGCAGCCTCAAACTTTAAGAACCGACAACTTTGGTTTCTTTCCAAACCACAGTTCATAAGGTGTCGTCTCAATGGATTTCGATGGTGCCCTATTTAAAGTGAATGCAACCATCTCTAAAGCATAACCCCAAAATGATAGCGGCAAATCAGTAAGAGACATCATAGATCACGCCATATCCAATAAAGTACGGTTACGACGTTCAGACACACCATTACACTGTGGTGTTCCAGGTGGCGTGAGTTGCGAAACTATTCCACATTGTTTCAAATGAAGACCAAACACATAAATCAAATATTCTCCTCCACGATCAGACCGTAGAAACTTTTTTTTCTTGTTACGATGATTTTCCACTTCACTCTGAAATTCTTTGAACTTTTCAAATGTTTCAGACTTATGCTTCATTAAGTAGATATACTCATATCTGCTCAAATCATATGTGAAGGTCAGAAAATAACGATACCCGCCACGAGCCTCAACACTCATTGGACCGCATACATCTGTATGCATTATTTCCAATAAGTCAGTAGCTCATTCCATTGTTCCGGAGAATGGAGTTTTAGTCATCTTGCCCATGAGGGATGGTTCGCAAGCACCAAGTGATTCATACTCAAGTAATTCCAAAAGCTCATCAGCATGGAGTTTCTTCATGTGCTTTACACCAATATGACCTAAACGGCAGTGCCACAAATAAGTTGCACTATCATTATCAACTTTGCATCTTTTGGCTTCAATATTATGAACACGTGTATCTCCACGATCGAGATTCAATAAAAATAGACCACTCAACAAGGGTGCATGACCATAAAAGATATTACTCATATAAATAGAACAACCATTATTCTCTGATTTTAATGAATAACCGTCTCGCATTAAACAAGATCCATACATAAAGTTCATGCTCAACTCTGGCACCAAATAATAATTATTCAGATCTAAAACTAATCCTGAAGGTAGATGTAGAGGTAGCATGCCAATGGCGATCACATCGACCTTGGAACCATTTCCGACGCGCATTGTCACCTCGTCCTTAGCCAATCTTCATTTAATCTGTAGCCCCTGTTTCGAGTTGCAAATATGAGCAATAGAACCAATATCAAATACCCATGCGCTACTACGAGCATTAGTAAGGTACACATCAATAACATGTATATCAAATATACCTTTCACTTTGCCATCCTTCTTATCCGCCAAATACTTGGGGCAGTTCCGCTTCCAGTGACCAGTCCTTTTGTAGTAGAAGCACTCAGTTTCAGGCTTAGGTCCAGACTTGGGCTTCTTCCCTAGAGTAGCAACTTGCTTGCTATTCTTCTTGAAGTTCCCCTTCTTCCCTTTGCCCTTTTTCTTGAAACTAGTGGTCTTGTTGACCATCAACATTTGATGCTCTTTCTTGATTTCTACCTCTGCAGCCTTTAGCATTGCGAAGAGCTCGGGAATCGTTTCCGCCATCCCTTGCATATTATAGTTCATCATGAAGCCTTTATAGCTTGGTGACAGTGATTGAAGAACTCTGTCAATGACACTATTATCAGAAAGATTAACTCCCAGCTGAGTCAAGTGGTTATGGTACCAAGAGAGTATGTGTTCACTGACAGAACTATTCTCCTCCATCTTGCAGCTATAGAACTTGTTGGAGACTTCATATCTCTCAACTCGGGCATTTGCTTGAAATATTAACTTCAACTCTTGGAACATCTCATATGCTCCATGATGTTCAAAACGTCTTTGAAGTCCCGATTCTAAGTCGTAAAGCATGGCACACTGAACTACCGAGTAGTCATCAGCTTTGCTCTGCCAGACGTTCACAACGTCCGCAGTTGCGTCTGCAGCAGGCCTTGCACCTAGCGGTGCTTTCAGGACGTAATTCTTCTGTGCAACAATGAGGATAATCCTCAAGTTACGGACCCAGTCCGTATAATTGCTACCATCATCTTTCAACTTAGCTTTCTCTAGGAATACATTAAAATTCAAGGGAACGGTAGCATGGGCCATTGATCTACAACAACATAGACATGCAAAAACTATCAGGACTAAGTTCATAATAAATTAAAGTGCAATTAATCATATTACTTAAGAACTCCCACTTAGATAGACATCCCTCTAGTCATTTAAATGATCATGTGATCCAAATCAACTAAACCATGTCTGATCATCACATGAGATGGAGTAGTTTTCAATGGTGAACATCACTATGTTGACCATATCTACTATATGATTCACGTTCGACCTTTCGGTCTCAGTGTTCCGAGGCCATATCTGCATATGCTAGGCTTGTCAAGTTTAACCCGAGTATTCTGCACGTGCAAAACTGGCTTGCACCAGTTGTATGTGAACGTAGAGCTTATCACACCCGATCATCACGTGGTGTATCGGCGCGACAAACTATAGCAATGGTGCATACTCAGGGAGAACACTTATACCTTGAAATTTAGTAAGGGATCATCTTATAATGCTACCGCCGTACTAAGCAAAATAAGATGCATAAAAGATAAACATCACATGCAATCAAAATATGTGATATGATATGGTCATCATCATCTTGTGCTCATGATCTCCATCACCGAAGCATCATCATGATCTCCATCGTCACCGGCTTGACACCTTGATCTCAATCGTAACATCATTGTCGTCTTGCCAACTATTGCTACTACGACTATCGCTACCGCTTAGTGATAAAGTAAAGCAATTACATGACGATTGCATTTCATATAATAAAGCGACAACCATATGGCTCCGGCCAGTTGCTGATAACTTTGTTACAAAACATGATCATCTCATACAACAATATATATCACATCATGTATTGACCATATCACATCACAACAAGCCCTGCAAAAACAAGTTAGACGTCCTCTACTTTATTGTTGCAAGTTTTACATGGCTGCTACGGGCTTATAGCAAGAACCGTTCTTACCTACGCATCAAAACTACAACGATTTTTCATCAACTGTGCTGTTTTAACCTTCAACAAAGACCGGCCATAGTCAAACTCGATTCAACTAAAGTGGAGAAACAGACACCCGCCAGCCACCTATGTGCAAAAGCACGTCGGTAGAACCAGTCTCATCAAAGCGGCCATGTAATGTCGGTCCGGGCCGCTTCATCCAACAATACCGCCGAATCAAAGTAAGACATTGGTGGTAAGCAGTAAGACTATTATCGCCCATAACTCTTTGTGTTCTACTCGTGCATAAAACATCTACGCATAGACCTGGCTCGGATGCCACTGTTGGGGAACGTAGTAATTCAAAAAAATTCCTACGATCATGCAAGATCTATCTACGAGCTGCATAGCAACGAGACATGAGAGTGTGTCCACGTACCTTCATAGACCGAAAGTGGAAGGGTTTAGTAACGCGGTTGATCTAGTCAAACGTCTTCATGATCCAACCGATCCAAGTACCGAACGTACGACACCTTCGTGTTCAGCACATGTTCAGCACGATGACGTACCTCGAGCTCTTGATCCAGTTGAGGACGAGGGAGAGTTTCGTCAGCACGATGGCATGGCAACGGTGTTGATGATGTTATCGGTGCAGGGCTTCGCCTAAGCACTACGACGATATGACCGAGGTGTTAAACCATGGAGGAGGCACCGCACACGGCTAAGAGATTGTCTGTTGTGCTTTGGGGTGCCCCTGCCCCCGTATATAAAGGAGGGAGGGAGGAGGACGGCGGCCAGGAGGGGTGCGCGCCATGGGGAGTCCAACTAGGACTCCGATCCTAGTTGGAGTCCCCTTCCTTTCTAAGAGGGGGAGAGAGGGAAGGAGTAGGAGAGGGAGAAGGAAAGAGGGGGGAGCACTGCCCCTCCTAGTCCAATTCAGACCTGCCATGGGGGGGGGGGGCGGCCACCCTGCGGCCCTCCTCTCCTTTCCACTAAAGCCCATTAAGTCCCACTACTTCTCCCGGGGAGTTCCGGTAACCTCCGGGTACTCCGAAAAATGCCCGAACCTTTCCGAAACCTTTCCGGTGTCCGAACACAACCTTCCAATATATCAATATTTATGTCTCGACCATTTCAAGACTCCTCGGCACGTCCGTGATCTCATCCGGGACTCCAAACAATCTTCGTTCATCAAAAACACATAACTCATAATGCAAATCATCATCGAACGTTAAGCGTGCAGACCCTACGGTTCGAGAACTATGTAGACATGATCGAGACATATCTCTGATCAATAACCAATAGTGGAACCTGGATGCTCATATTGACTCCTACATATTCTACGAAGATCTTTATCGGTCAAACCGCATAACAACATACGTTGTTCCCTTTGTCATGGGTATGTTACTTGCTCGAGATTCGATCGTCGGTATCATCATACCTAGTTCAATCTCATTACCGGCAAGTCTCTTTACTCGTTCTGTAATGCTTCATCCCGCAACTAACTCATTAGTCACATTGCTTGCAAGGCTTATAGTTATGAGCATTACCGAGAGGGCCCAAAGATACCTCTCTGATACACGGAGTGACAAATTCTAATCTCGATCTATGCCAACCCAACAAACACCTTCAGAGACACCTGTAGAGCATCTTTATAATCACCCAGTTACGTTGTGACATTTGATAGCACACAAGGTGTTCTTCCGGTATTCGGGAGTTGCATAATCTCATAGTCTGAGGAACATGTATAAGTCATGAAGAAAGCAGCAGTAATGAAACTGTAACGATCATAATGCTAAGCTAACAGATGGGTCTTGTCCATCACATCATTCTCCTAATGATGTATCTCGTTCATCAAATGACAACACATGTCTATGGTTAGGAAACATAACCATCTTTGATTAATGAGCTAATCAAGTAGAGGCATACTAGGGACACTATGTTTTGTCTATGTATTCACACATGTCCGGTTAATACAATTCTAGCATGAATAATAAACATTTATCATGATATAAGGAAATATAAATAATAACTTTATTATTGCCTGTAGGGCATATTTCCTTCAGGAACGCGTGGGGATTAAATGTCCCTCCGCCAATTGCTTTCGTGCACCGACGGGGCGGGGGAGGGGGGACCTGTATATTCGGGGTCGTGGGGGGCAATTTACTGCGCCCCTCAAAAAATTTAATGGCCAGAGGCGTTTAAGGTGTCTATTCGGGCCGCTTTTTCGGCGGAAAACTGTAAAGTGGCAGTTATTTTGCAGTTCGGCACGATATAAGGGGTCTGCTCTAAGTAGGTCTCGCCTCTGGTGATAGGCAGATGGTCGAGGCGAGTACGGGTTCTGGAGAGCGAGTTTTTGGAAAGTTTTGACTTTTTTCGCCTGTTTTCCCCTGTTTTTGTCTCAGTGGTGGTTTTCACCAGTTGTTCGCATGTTTTTCCCTGGTTTTGACTGTTTTTTTTTCTCGTGGTTTGTTTTCCTATTTGTTTTTATGTTTCTTTCACTAGTTTTCCTTAGTTTTCTGATTTTCATCAATGGTTTTCTTTGTTTCTCTATTTTTTTATCAACACGTGTCTACTTTTTTCAATGCGCATTCTACAATTTTCTAATACGTGTTGAATATTATTTTTAAATAAGTGATTTACATTTTCATAAATAATTTTTTGAATATTTGTAAAACATTTTTCAAATACATGCAAATCATATTTTTAATTAGAGGAGCACTAATTTTACATTGTATATTTTTTTATAAATGTCATGAACATAGTTTTTGAAATGCACGGATATTTTAAAACATTCCATGCACACTTTTTTAATTTAGCTAATATTTTTTCATGTTGTATAATCATTATTTCAAATATTTTTGAAACACGGTAACATTTTTGATGTGCATTTTTTGAATCACATTTTCAAACATGTTCACACATTTCAAAAATATGTTTGTGACATTTTAAAATATGTATAATGTAAAAATGTGCCCTTAGTTTAATGTTAACCATATTATTATAAATTGAAAGTGTATTCCAAAAATGTTTAAAATGTATTCATTTTTTCTTTCAAAAATCTATATGTAAAAAGTATTAATCATGTATTAAAAATATTAAATGTGTGTAAAAATTCTTTAGATGTATACAAAAATTTACAATCTGTATGAAAATAGACAATAAAACATATATTTGAAAAAGCATGTATAAAAATGTTCTTGATGTATATGAAAAATGCACATTGTGTGTGAAAATAAGTAGACATGTGTTGAATAAAAAAGGAAAAAAAAAGGAAAAAAAAGAAAAAAAAAGGAAACAACCAAAGAAACCAGTGAAAACAATAAATAAACCCAAAGAAAAATAGAAAATTGAAAAATTGTAATACAAAAAAATATAAAGAAAACCAATTGTAAATACTGAAAACCGAAAATGAGAAACACAAAGAACATAAAGAAACAAACTCATGCAGCGGCAGCTACAGTACTAGGCTGACCCACTAACCTCGTGTAAGAGGCGAGCCAGAACTATGTCTCACAATAAGGGAGACATATCTCACACGCCCATTCAAGAAAGCTAAAAGAGGAAATACATAGCCCCCAAGAAGAGGGGCTACACCCCCAACCCATATTGACATGTACAACGGTTGTGGAAATTTGTCGGGTACACAGACTTAAAGTTCTAATGGATACAGTATACAATCTTAAGTTATAACTTCTAGGTCAACCACACAACATCAATCAACAATAAAGAGACGGCACTGATAGCGGGTTATGAGCTTCAATCGACAAAAGGCTGCATATGAAAGACAATAAAGATGGTGATGGTGTTGTGGGTGAAAATGGTGCTTCCCATGTTGCTTCGGTGCTGGTGATGACTCGAGGCCACGGGGGTGTAGAATCCATCCCTTCATTGTGATGAAATGACTTCTTATTCTATCGCAACCTTCTTTTACCTTCACCAAGCATCTAGTATCTACTTTAGGGTATGAAGGACATCTTGTAAAAAGGAGGGGTCAGGAAGGCACCCTACAAGGCCCACACATTAGGATGACATGCCCTCTAGCATGCCAACCTATTTTATTGGGCTCATGAGCCTCTGTGGTCGACACTCTTTTAGTTATGGTTTTGCTTTCACAGATAAATTTTGTCGTGTTTTAACACATTGTTATAACATAAATAAATCTCCTAATTATTGCGCCTCTTCAGAACGCATGATCACATTGATCGACCGATGTAGCTCTTAAATAAGAAACCGATTGTTGACAAGATATATTCAATGCAGATTCAAAAGTGAGTGAAATTGGCATGTTTATCTGCTAAATGTATGATGCATAATGCACGTATCAGCAACTACGGATGGCTGACTACATGCATGTCATAGACGCCCATAAATTATAGTTGCTTTTGTAGTAGTGGCATTGACGCAGTTGGAGTCGGTCTTATCATTACCTTCCTGCATTGTGTTCTCTTCTACATGCCTGGCCCAGCATGTACACCCTTTCATGAAACCCCTTATGAACAAGTCCGTTTCATCATGTTTACGCTCTATATCATACTGCTTACTGACTACCTTTACTTAACTAAGCCCAATTTACATCCAACTATGTCGATCCACATTCCACATTAACCGTATTGATTTCTTCGGATTCAAGAGCTAGCTATATCTACACTAAGGGGGTTATTGCGAGCATACTTAGTGGATGATGGGAATGGAATAGTTAATGGCTGGTTAGGACATCCTGTCTTTAGATACGAAGAAGGAGATGATGTATGCATGTCATGATCATCGTTGACATATATTCGGTGCATCTTAAAGCCAAGTTAGATATGTATTTCCTTCATTCCAACATAGATGTCCTTCACCATAAATATAACACAAATGCTTGCATAGACACACATACACTCGCCCATATAAGCGCATGCATGTCCTACTTTTATGATCACCTTCGGGAGACCGAGCCGGTAAATTTGTCATCATTGACACCTCATAGTCGACATGCATGTTGTCTCCCACTAAACAACAATGTTGGAAAGTCTAGATTAATTACAAAAAAATACGAGCAGTCATGCT
>NC_041385.1:515251387-515252985 GCF_002162155.2 Triticum dicoccoides
TAACCAACCGAAATTTGCATAGGTGTCCTTATTGATTCTGCAATCTTCAATGTACAATTTTAACCATTATTTTCTACTCCCTCCGTTCCTAAATATTTGTCTTTCTAGATATTTCAAATGGACTACTACATACGGATGTATATAGACATATTTTAGAGTGTAGATTCACTTATTTTGCTCCGTATATAGTCACTTGTTGAAATATCTAGAAAGACAAATATTTAGGAACGGAGGGAGTAACAAGCATGTAAGTGTTACTATTATGGAAATATCGAAAATATATGGCAAAACAAATGAAAAATCTCTTCCTTGCATTTGCATCCAACCAACCTGTGGTTTCCTGTTAATTAATCGATAATCGACAAAGGAGGTTGGTTGCTGACTTTCTAATTGGACATCTTCGCTTATCCAAAACCACTGTAGAACTGGCCACATCCACATTTTGTCGAAAGAAAGTGTCGACACTATAACACGTACGTTTCCAGTCCAACGAAATTATCTTGTGTTGCTTCAGCAATCCTAAAGCTTGGCTAGTACGGCATTGTGGTTGTGGTCGGTCTAGCCATTGCCACCCGGCTAGGGCAAGAACATGCGCGTGACGGCGTGAGCATCACTTGTTAGCACGTAGTCAATATGCACGGCGTGTCACCAAAAAAGGACAGACGCCATGTGCAACAGCACCAATACGTGCGCGGCGTGGAGGCATCCGAAATGTGTTTGATATTTAGGAATCACACACGTACGCAGCTAGGCGAGGTAGTAGGGCCTTCCTCGTTTCGGGTAGGCACGCTACTGCACTGTGCACCGGCCCCCAGCTTTGCGAGATCAGAATGAGTACGGTCCGGCGTGATGAGGAAAACGCAGCACCACTTGAACCGCTCGATCCAGTAATTCACATGCCCTTGTCTCTCAAGTTTCTGCTATATATATATATACCATCCACTTCTGTGGTGCACATGAATTAAGCAGTTGAGCTATGCATGTGCGTTACGTGCACCGCACAAAGTTCTCATATGACTCTTTCAACAAGCAAGCTGCAGCGTGCTTGATCATGAATTCTGTTGGAGTCTTGGAGAGCATGCGTTTTAAACCAGAATGGTACGAGCGTATACATGCATGTGCAAGTTCTGGCGCCGTTGGCCGTCGATGAAGCAGACCATGGACAGACACCACAAATCGGGCGTGCGTATGAGAAAATAGCTTTGGTTCTCTGATCTGTAAGCTGCATTTCTGCCTTCGATCTTGACGACAGGGCAGTTCTCTATCGGCACGACATGCCCGAACGATTCATATCACAAGGAACGGCGTCGGTACACCCCTACGTGGTGCGTACGTGGAAGCACTGAATGGCCCGTGTCCGTTTGCTATGCGAGCAGGACACGTTTCGAGACCAAAGACGTCAGGATGGTCTCGGTCGGTACCATGGCGCTCGAAACCTTTTGAAAAACAAATGATGCCATAGTCGCAAAGAAGGAAAAATCAATAATGCCATCTGGGTGTACTGCATTTCATGTCACCGTGTTGATGTCAAAAGCAACCCCTGAAATAATGCACATACAAACTTTTTCATACCGTTGAAAAAGCTGACCCTGTGTGGG
>NC_041385.1:515253162-515265289 GCF_002162155.2 Triticum dicoccoides
CCCCTAAAATGTTAAGGTATTGAGTTGCAGATATGATCGGTTTTCTTGTAAGGGCGACTAGGAGGCGACTTACTCTTCCCAACGAGCTGTCGGCGCCACGGCGGTGGCGGGAGAATGGGAGGACTCCAGATCTGAATGTCTCAGTCCATGCCTCGTAGGATCTTCGAGTTCCCCGCTTTCGGTGGAGTTGTGAGACAATAGTGATGATATAGATAATGCTTCCTCGACTTTACTCATGTTGATGTCCTTCCTTGGAGTGGCGTCAACGAATCAAAGGATGGTATCGACCATTGGATACTCAGTCGCGTGATTACCGTTTGTTCACGGCAATGGCATCCCGTGGTGGGGATGACGTTACATTGAAGATTAGCCAGATGCCGCCCATCAGGGAACTTGTGAGGTTTGTGGCCCTCCCCTCTGTCTGGTTGGAGTTGAGATTATGTCATGCTCCTTCTCAGTGACATCTTCATTGGAATGACGATCTATCCATTTCGCAGTCATCGACCTTTTCTAGTCTACATCTACCACTTTCCAACCGGCAGTTCTATGTTTTTGAGTTTCAACAAGATTACTACGATGAGATGGAGGATTTCTCACGACGCGCCACCGGTGAATGCGGAAGGAAGACGATGCTGATTTATTCAAGGACTTTCCTATAATTTCTTTCTTTCTAGAAAAGTTATTTGTAAGAACTAGATTTATTTAACATATGGCTTTTGGTATTTTAGAAAAGAGAGAGTTGTGAATATGCAATTGTATCCATGTATCGGAGACGAATATGCTGCCTTTTCAAAATATTTGTTCGCTAATTGCATCTGTGCAGCTAAGAAACAAGACAAACAAGGGAGCGGTGTTGGAGGGCTATGTGCTATTGTTAGGTGTAGTAAGGGTTAAAATATAAAAAGTGTGCGTGCGCGTATGTGTGTGTGTGTTGTGGATATATGTTGTGTACATGCAGATAGTTCTTCTCCACCAACTTGGTTGCGACCAAGAAATCCCGAGGACAAATGCAATCCCATAGAGTTAACAGGGAAGAACACATATATGGTTCCACCTAAGGTGTTTGGATGTGTGCGCTTTGTAAAGGGTTACATACCATCAATGAGAAAATTGGACTCTAGATAAAATGTGTTCAAGTGGGTTATTATGGGAGTCAAAAGGGCTATAACTGTCAATGTCCTTCGGGGGAGGAGGATGTTCATTAGCATGGACGATGTGTTTAGAGAAAATGAGTCATTTTATGGGAATTTAGTTGATTTACCTAATGTTTTTCCTAACTTATATGCATATGACAATAATGATGTATGCGGTACTCCTAGAGAGGAGAATGAAAAGATTGATGATTCAGGATGTGCAAGGAATATGATTATTGGGACAATGCCTATATAAGCATAACAACAGAAGAGGAAGAAGAGCCACATGATGGCGAGGAGGAGTATCATGAACAGAGGGAAGACATGGCCGCACCAAATCTTGATTCAAAAACTCGGAACATGTAGGAAGGAGAAACACATGATTCAGAACCTCCATTACCACTAGTACAACTTATGGCTCTCTCTTTAATAATGAAGCTGAAGTGGCACCTGATGTTGACGTGGATCTGCCAATCGCTAGAAGAAAGACAACCAGAAGTACAACTGGTAAACTACATGCTAAATTAGACATTTATGATGCCTCTCAATTTGTTTCATATGAATCTATTAGTCCCCAATACTTAACCTTCATAACTGCACTTGATATTGTAACAATTCCCAGTGATTTCTAGGAGGCTAAAAGATGTCCGGAATGGAGAGCTGCTATGCTTGAGGAACGACAACGTTGGATAAAAACAATACCTAGGTAATCACTTCTCTCCCTCAAGATAAAGAAGGTAGTGGGATCGAAGTGGGTTTTTTCTGCTAAGTAAAACTCCGAGGGGAAGAGAGAAAGATATTTGGCATATTTGATAGCAAAGGGGTATAGTCAAACCTATGGAGTAGATTATGATGAGACATTTGCCCCGGTAGCAAAGATGAATACACTTAGAGCCCTGCTCTCCATAGCTGCAAATAAAAATTGGAAATTGCACCAGATGGATGTCAAAATGCCTTTCTTCATGGAGATCTACAAGAGGAAGCATATATGTAAATACCCTTGGTTTTACTAGTCAAGCAACAACAGGAAAGTGTGAAAGCTAAAGAAATCACTATATAGATTAAAGCAATAACCTAAAGCATGGTTTGGGATATTAAGAATGGAAATATGCTCCATGGGTTACTAGCAGAATGACGCCGACCATACATTTTTAAGCATTTAAATCAGAAAATTACAGTATTGATTGTTTACGTAGATGATATAGTGTAACCAGGAATGAACAAGAAGTGTCTTGTCTCAGGCAGATGCTTGCTAAATCCTTTAAAGTCAACGACTTAGGGGCCCTTCACTATTTCTTGGGAATTGAAGTATCTTTTAACACTCAAGGTATATTTCTCTCCCAAAGAAGGTATGTTCTTGATTTACTGGCAGAAATTGGTATGATTAATTGTAAACCAGCATCAATACCAATTGAAATGAACCACCATACAAAGGCTAAGTTGAGGATGTGATGGACAAACATAAGTACAACAGACTGGCGGGCCGCTAAATCTATCTAGCAAAGACAAGACCATATCTAGCCCATCTGGTGAGTGTAGTCCGTAGATACATGTGCGGCTCTCTAACTAATCACTGGAATGCTGGAAATAGAATGTTACAGTAGCTAAAAAGTTGTACTGACAAGGGTACGTTGTTTTCCAGAAATAGCCACTCAAGGGCAGATGGAGATGCAAATGCAGACTAGGTTGGTTGTCTAGACGACAAAAAAACCATGTCTCAATACTATGTGTTTGTTGGAGGTAATTTAGTAGGTTGGAGCAGAAAAAAGCAAAATGTAGCTGCTAGATCAACAAGTGAAGTAGAGCTAAGATCTTTGTTTGCAGGGTTGTGTGAACTAATCTGGGTAAAGATCCTTCTAGCATAGCTTAACATGTTTGATGGTGCTCCCCTCCAATTGTATTGTGATAATCAAGCAACAATCAAAATAGTTAATAATCCAGTCCTTCATGAGAGAACGAAACACATAGAGATATACACACACTTCATAAAGAAAAAAATAGTCCATAGAGTAATTAAAGTCCCGTTTGTGAAGTTTGGGGATCAGTTTGCTATTATCATAACTACAGGAGTTTGCAACATGACTTTTGTACAACTTTGTAGCAAGATGGCGCCGTTAGACATTTTTCCCCATCTTGATGCAGAATGTTGGAGGGTTGTGTGCTATTGCTAGGTGTAGTAAGGGCTAAAATGTAAAACAATAGAGTGTGTGTGTTGTGGATATATGCAGTGCACATGCAGAAAGAAGAATGAATGTGAAAGACATTAGAACTTAACTTAACTCTCCCCTCTTCTTCTCCACTAGCCTGGTTACGACCAAGAAATCCAAAGGATTAGCCACTCGATCAACAAGAGGTGATTTGGTGCCCAATGCACCAGGTGTGAACAATGAATTCTAACAAAAGAATAAACAAATTAAAAAATATAATATTTTTATGGCATCAAAGATGTTTTTGTGTGCTACATGCATGCAAAATTTCATGGTGAACAAACATTCGAGAAGCTCTCAGCCAAAAACATTGGGTCTAAAATAACATTGGAAAACAACATTGTTCATAGTGGACTTTTTCTTTTTTGCTGAGAGCTCCTCAAATGTCGATTCACCATTTTATTTTGTCATATGCCTTCTCAAAATCAACCTTGAAAAGAAGAACACTTTACTTCCTATGATGAATTGAATTTATAGCCTTCATGGAACACCACCACACCTTCCATTATGTATCTACCTTTTATAAAGACTCTGATTTGGAGAAATAATGGGATGAACTATTTTACTAAGCATGTCCATCAAGACTTTAGTATTAGCCTTAAAGCTAACATTAAGCAAAAAGATTAATCTGAATTTCTAGATTTGTTTCTCATCCTTGGTTTTAGGAACCATAGTAGTGACTCCATAGTTAAGCCTATTAATGTCTAAAATCCCTTTATGAAAATCATCTGATATACTTTTTGGATCCCATTTGACTACATCCTAAAAATGTTAATAAAAATCGATAGAGAGACTATCAGGTGCCCCGAAAAAAAGACTATCAGGTGCAGAACTTTCACCTTTTTCCATTTGAAAAACCACAGATTGCATTACTTCCATAGAAAAGGGACTAGTTAAACTCTCAACATCCATATAAGATTTTTTTGAGAATCTAAATATTTAAAGAAATGATAGATCCATCTGCATTACCAAAGAACTTCTTACAAAATCAATAATATATCCGAGGAGATTATACTCTCCTTCAATCGCCCCTTCCTCCTGTTCAAGGGAGGTAATTCTATTTTTTCTTTTGCTACCATTCACTTTGTCGTGATAATATCTAGTGTTACAGTCTCCTTCCTTAATCTCCTTTTCCTTATATCTCTACAACCCCTTCAATTCCTCTTGTTTCAAAATCTTTACCAATTTATATCTAGGATCTTTTTGCTCATTCCTGTCATGTTTAGTGAACCATTTTCCTCACAATTATTATCAATTCTATCTAGTTTTGCTTGCGCGTTAGCTTTAGTTTTTCTATACCAACCATCAGTATTTTTATTCCACCCCATTATTTTCATCCTTAAAGTTCTAAGTCTCTGTTGCCATTTTTCAATGACAGAACCATCATAATGTTCTAACCAGATTCTAACAACAAGATATTTAAAACCTTATGTCAACATCCATGCATTCTCAAACGTATAAAATAGGATGAGCAACACTATGAAGCAAGTTTCAAGAATCAATGGAGTATGATCATACACTTCTCTTGCTAAAGCTTTAAGGAAATAAATGGGGTATTGTTCTTCCCACTCAAGACAAACTAAAACCCTATCCAATTTCTCATAATTAGGATCAACATCATTATTAGCCCAGGTAAAATTCCTACCACTCAAAGTAATTACCCCAAACTAGCATGTTCAATTATTACATTAAAACCAAAACCCCAATGGTGAGTTTCATTAGGCTTGTTTTTCTCAGAACTATTTCTAATCAAGTTAAAATTCTCGCCCACAACACAAGGCAGAGGACCATCATGATAGACTATTGAAAGTTCCACCAAAAACAGATTTAACATCTAATTATGCATCCACATAATTAATGATTAAGTTCCATTGAAAATTTCCAGTTTTGCTAAAAACTAAAATTCTAACAAAATAAACCCCTATTTCCACTTGAACCACATCCAAGATATCACTGTTAACCCCAACTAGAATTCCAACAGATCTTCCTGTAAGTGGAGCCCAATTCCACACATAATTTTTCCAACCACACAAATTATGGAGCTCATTATTAAAAAATCAGTTTTAATAGACTCTTGTAAATCAACAATATCCTCTTGTAAATCAACAATATCCAGCTTGTTCTCACAAATCATTTCCCTAATAAATATTTCTTTTGAAATTCTTCCCAACCACCCTCACATTCTAGAACATACCTATTATTTTACTTCAAAAATAACTTGATTTTCCTGCCCAACCACCCTCCACCTCCATTTCGTCCCCCCTAGCTTGTCCAACAAACTAGGGGGCGCCTCCTTTTGTTATTGGGCCCTAGGGCCTACTAACTTCCCACCACTTGGCCATTTTGTATTTTCTTTGCCCCATTGATATTTAATTAATCATTATTATATACTTTTATTATTAATTTAACAACACTTAAAACATTTTCCACCTATATATAAATTCTCGGTATTATCCGGTAAACCCCGAAACTCTTTCGGTGACTCCGGAACGCTTCCGGTTTTTCTCAAAACTATTTCTAATATCAATGAAACTATTTCATAATTATTTTATCATAACTCTTGCATCAATAACACTCAACATATTGTGATTCACTTAAATTTGTGACATTGTAGGTTCGATGAAACATAGACATGAACAAAACCCCTTTCGTTCAATGACCAATAGAGGAACTATGGACATCCACATCCATATTGATCCCTATGAATACATGAATGATATTCTAGTGAACCTTTTTTATCATGTGTTATTCCCTTTGCTTCGTGATACTTTACCAAACCCGAGGTGAGATATATTAGTATCCTCTTGAGTCATTCTCATGCTCACTATACCTGTTCGTTACCAGTTTTGTTCTTCTTTTGCATTGACATGTTCTAGCATCCCTTTGACCTAGTCACTTGTGTCTGACCAGACGAGGATTGATGTCATCACACCGACAGGGACCTAAGAATGTCTCTCCATCATCAGAGGAGCAAATCCCACTCCTGATCTATCTAGCCCCTTGTCACACCAAGAGGGCCTTAGGAAGCTAAAACTGCGTTATATCGACTAGAGGGGGGGGGGAGTGTCGTGGTCCTAAGACTAACAATAGAAATGGGGGTAGGTATGGAGAGGCAATATCTCAGCTATGGTGAAGTTGTACACACAGGATTTACGAGTTCATGCCCTTCACAGTGGAAGTAAAAGCCCTACGTCTCGGTGCCCGGAGGCGGTCGATTGGATTATATGTGTGTGGTGTTACAAGGGGTGCGAACCCTTGTGCCAGAGGAGGGGGGTGGCTTATATAGAGTGCGCCAGGACCCCATCCATCCTCCATTACAAGGGGTTCAATGTACATAAAGATGGGGCGTTACTGATAACGTCAGCCATAAGTGCTATTAATGATCTTATAGACTACAAAGTGAACGCCTGACCGTTGCAGTGCTGAGTGACTCCTGGTCTTCAGTAGGTCGAGTGGTTTCTTGTATGGTCGAGTGACACCACGAAGGAGGGGCACCCGAGTGACATGATTGGTCGAGTGGATTGCACTCGACGTCTTTACTGGGTATTCCTTGTTGTCTCTTGGACTTCTTTGCTTCTAGGGTAGTGACCTTGGGTAGGGCGTATAGGTCAGGCCTGTGACCCTACCCTAGGTCTGTATCCTCATCATTAGCCCCCGAATGGATTAAGGTCCGAGTGGAAAGAAGGTTGAAGTTGATCTTGCTTCGAGCCTTGGGCTTCACGAGTGTTTTACGCAGGACGGAAGACTCATGTTGGAACTCCAGCTTCGATTCAGTCACCTTGATCGATTCAAAAAGTTGTTGAGTGAATTTGTAACATCACCTATCGAGTGTTGCTTCGGGGCGCAGAATCTTTGGCGCGATTGATTGCAGTGTATCCCGGATTTCATGGGATCCAAAATTTTAGGGAAGCGGGCGGGATGGAGCATGCCGAAGTAAGCGGGGTGGATAAACAGGAGTGCCTCGATCTCCGTGCCACCTTTTTCGCCACGTACGTCGCGCGCGACTGTTGCGGGATTTGACAGGATCACCTGGACCCACGCGTCAGCCACTCGGAAGCGGCCCTTTATAAGGCGATGGAGCCGAGGAACCTGCACTGTGCACGTCTGTTTTCTCCCCTCTTCCTCTGCTTTCCCAGTACATCCGGCTCCTCCGCTCTCGACATCGCCGCTCCGCTACCATGGTGAAGGACAAGATAGCAGCGTTGGAACGCACAAAGAAGGCGATGGGGGTGGCAAAAGGCAAGAAGCAGAATCACGGGTCGTCACGCTCGGTGCTGCTGCCAGGTTGGATCCAAGGCAATTGGATCCAGTCTTCGCTCCGGCAGGAAGATCTGGACAAGCTGGTGGAGTCTGGGCTGATCGCCAAGGGTGCAGCGAGGCTGCCAGAGTGGGACACGGAGCCGCAGCCACGACCGGGTGAGTGTGTACTACTCGCCACCCATGTCGACCGGGGCTTCTCGCTTCCTCTGCACCCCTTCTTTCGGGGCTTCTTGAACTTCTTTGGTGCCCAACTCCATCACTTTTCTCCCAATACTATCACATACCTTGCTACATTCGTGTCTATGTGCAAGAACTTTCTGGGGTGTCGACCGCACTGGGGTATTTTCAAACATATTTTCACCATCCGTTCTCATTCGGTGAAGAAAGCAAACACGAGTAATGAGGAAACACATGTCATTCAGATGTGTGGGGGTTTGGGTATCCAGAAGAGGCAGAGGAGCTCTTTCCCTTCCATGACTCTTCCTGAATTGGTTAGAGGCTGGCAGTCGACCTGGTTCTACTGCCAGGACCTCACAACTCCAGGTCAGTCGACCAGACTTCCCCACTTCACCTTTGACCGTGTTCAGACTCCTTCCTCGCTGAAAGTGACTGCTGCTGAGAGCGTGGAGACGAACATGCTAGTTGAGAGGGTGGTCCAACTGATCAATCAGGGCGTCACTGGCATGGACTTGCCGGAAGTATTCCTCAGTCGACGCATCCAGCCTCTCCAGGCCCGTGACCATCCCATGTGGATGTACTCTGGGGCTGACGACACTGCTCGGGTTCACCCAGAAGAAGTACCAGCCAAGACAGTGGCCATGTTGTTGAAGAGCATTACAGGCAACAAGGACAACCCCAAAGGAGCCAGGAGAGTCGTCTCCTTCAGTGATGACAATCAGCCTGACAAGGTGCATCCTCCATTCCGACTGTTTTTGAATACTCGTTCCGACTGCCCTTGAGCCCGACTAACTTCTACTCGACTTCTTGTCTTGTAGGTTTTTACTGACATGCATTCGATGCCCAATGGTGAACAAGTTCTGGAGCAAGGCCAGGAGGGAGAGGCTAGTGCGGAGGAGAGCGGCGAATGGGAATCTTCGGATGAAGAAGACGAGGAGGAAAGCAAGGAGTCAGATGACGAGGAGGCGGTTGACTCGCCGCCTCGCTCTGAACACCGATCCAAGCAACACCATGACCCGTTGGGCGGGCGCGGAAAGAACATGGCCCCAAGCACCCAAACGCAGAAGCGCACCCGAACGTCGACTCCGGAGCCAACAGAGAAAGTCGCCAAGCAGCTCAAGGTTGCTCCTCCAAAGGCTTCAGGGTGAGCATCCCTGTTGATGGATCTTCGACTCCGGAGCCAACAGAGAAAGCCGACTCCGGAGCCAACAGAGAAAGTCGGCCGAGGATCAAGATGGACATCCCTGTTGCCTCAGGGTGAGCATCTTTCCTGTGCTTATCTCTGCCGACTGCTTCTTTTGTTTTGATCGAATGGATCGTGTACCTTTCTAGCCCAACCTCTGCCACGACTGACATGGATGTTGACAAGGCTCCAGGAGATGAGGAAACCAATGACGCGGCCACCTCCCGAGCTGGTAAGTCCGCTCGACCAAAACTTATTTTGCCGATTGAGTTGTCGGACAGTTGAATTTCTGTTGTTTTTCTTTTCGCTGCAGCTCCACGAGACATCATCGTGCTTCCTGATGATGATGAAGAAGAATTGCCTCCAAAGGAGAGGAGGAAGAGAGGCAAGGGCTTGAGCGGGAGAGGGCTTGAAGTTCAAGTCCCTCAGTCGACGCTGGTGCTTGAGGCGGTGGTTGAGCGATCTGGAGATCTGGTTCGGACCAACGTCACATTCGCCGACCCGCTGATGACTGATCGTCCGTCGGGGTCGACTGCTCCGGCTCCTGCTGCTCCAGTGCAACTCCACGCATCCGACCCAATGGCTTCTTCGGCCGCCTTGGAGCCATCACTTTTTGCTGCATACCAAACTCCAGATGACTCGCCAAGTGCTGCCAGGGAGGCTCTTCGCCAGGTGAATCTTGTTATGGAGCAGGTGAAGGTGATGCACGAGGCCAGTCAGGTGGCCTACAATGCTAGCACCGCTCTTCGACCAATGTTAAGGTCAGTTATCTCCCGACTGAACTTTTGAACGCTGCCCATATGTGCATCTACTATCATGGGTCTATGTTTCATATCCGATCACCCACTGGGGTGTGCTTGCTTTAGAGTTTAAGAGGTCTTCCACTCCACTCAACTCATGCTGAATTGAGTGTTTTGTCTGAACCAGTGGGGGCACGCAGAGTGCACCCACTGGGTGTAGTCCCCGAGACCACGGTCGACTGCTGGCAGTCGGCTGAGGTCTGAGAATCTACTTTTTTTGACTCACGCTGAGCAGACCATGCTGAGTGTTGATCTAATCTAGTGGGGGCACGCTAAGTGCACCCACTGGGTGTAGTCTCCGAGACTACTGTTGAATGTTTGATTCGGCAGTAGTCTTAGAGTAACTTTCACTCTCATTGTCTTTTGTTTCTGTCGACTGATATATCTATCTAGCTGACTGCAGAGGTCTTGTGATCTTGGGGCTCAACTTTCTGAGTTGAACAAGAAGCAAATCAGCCTCAATCTTGATCTTGAACTGGCGAAGAAGAACCACAAGACTGCTCAAGAAGAAACATCCATCATAGGAGGTAACCACTCGACACCTGTCCACCACGTGGCTTGCGCCTTTCAGTGTTTTTTCTTTCAGTCTCTTTGAACCGAGTGACTTCACACGAACATATGTGCGTAGTGAAAACCGTCCGCTTCAAGATCGTCTGAAGAGTGTTGTTTCTTTAGAGAAAATGAAGGAAGCTCTGGAGAAGAAGGATCTGGATCTTGCTGCTGCTCAGAAGGAGGCGCGAGAGAAGACAACGCTTGCGGACAAGAAGCTGGCTTCGGTCGGCAAGTTGGAAGAGGAGAACTCAAAGCTGAAGACTGCCATCTCTGAAGCCAATTGGGAAGTTGAGCAACTGAAGAAGGACAAGGAGAACCTGACCAATGAAGTCGGAAGCCTCAAAGCCAAGACGGGCGAGCTGGAGTCCTATCTGGGACAACTTGCTACAAAACTGGTCCTGAAGCTTGAAGGTATCATCGTTCGACTCGTTAGTTGCCATCGATTGGAATGTCTTGTTATATTATCGACTCACTATTTTTCCTGATTGTGCAGAACTTTGCCAGGACTTTGAGGCTGAGACTGGGCGGGTCGAGACGGGTCTCGACCCCATCAATTGTCCTGTGAAAGATGACGTTGCGATGAACTTGCTGCGGTTGGAATCACGCATGGACAATGTTGTTGCTTATCTGGCTCGACTGAAGGTGGCGATGACTCGGGTTGATGCCGAACTCTAGCCTTGGGTGAAACTTTCACAAGATCTCGAGTCGCTGATGACTCGACTAAATAAGATCCCTGGCCGAGTGCAGGAATGGAAGAAATCATCCACTCGATGTGGCACTGATGTTGCCCTGTCATTGGTCCGAGTGCACTGCAAAGACACCAGAGAAGACAAGCTGGCGGCCCTCAAGGTTGTGAATACTAAGAATCACACCTTCCAATCCTTCATGGACACCTTCCTTGAGGCTGCCACTCGTATTGTAGACAACATTGACCTTGACAACTTCTGTGATCCAGCGAGCCCTTCCCCTGACGAGTGACCAAAAAATATTATGCTTCACCTTTATTTGCCTCGGAATGCCAAGTGATTTTGTAATCGCTGAAACTCCTTCGGGCCTGACGCCTGATCACTTTAATCCGTTGTCTGAAACCTTTGGGTTTATCTAAACTTGGTTTATCTTTGAATATGTTGTGTTTGCCTTCGAGTGGAAATTGTTCTTCACTCGGATTAGTTCTTGTACTTTTGATGCAGCTCTGAGGAAGAGGCCGCAGTCGACCTGTACTTCGTCATCCTTGCGGATCAGGTTGGAGCAGCTGTTGGATGAGCCCTTGGCAGCATTGACCAGCTCATCAGCGAGGCACTCAACACTGGTCTTGACGTTCCTGAAAGCGGTTTGCCTTGGTAACACGCTCAATCTCGTCCTTCTTCTTGATGGCGCAGCTCCGAGGAGGAGGTCGTGGTCGACCTGCACCTCGCCGTCCTTCGGGATCGGGATGGAGCGTATGGCTAAGTCCCCGAGCGAGATGATCGGTTTTGACTCGAAATATATTTTTAAGCTTAGGCGAGTGCGGGACTGCAGCTAAGCCCCCGAGTGAGAGGATTGCTCACCACTCGGTAGGATTTTTCAAACTTAGGCGAGTACTGGACTACAGCTAAGCCCCCAAGTGAGAGGATTGCTCACCACTCGGTAGGATTTTTTAAACTTAGGCGAGTACTAGACTGCAGCTAAGCCCCCGAGTGAGAGGATCGCTCACCACTCGGTAGGATTTTTCAAACTTAGGCGAGTACTGGACTGGAGCTAAGCCCCCGAGTGAGAGGATTGCTCACCACTCGATAGGATTTTTCAAACTTAGGCAAGTACTGGACTGCAGCTAAG
>NC_041385.1:515265792-515278291 GCF_002162155.2 Triticum dicoccoides
AGTGAGAGGATTGCTCACCACTCGGTAGGATTTTTCAAACTCAGGCGAGTTCTGGACTGCAGCTATGCCCCCGAGTGAGAGGATTGCTCACCGCTCGGTATGATTTTTCAAACTTAGGCAAGTACTGGACTGCAGCTAAGCCCCCGAGTGAGAGGCTTGCTCACCACTCGGTAGGATTTTTTCAACTTAGGCGAAACAGATTCGCAGCTAAGCCCCCGAGTGGGAGGATTGCTCACCACTCAGTAGGATTTTTTTCAACTTAGGGGCAAAATGGATTCACAGCTAAGGCACCCACTGGGGGATTTAGAACATGTAAAAAAGGAACAACAATCATTTGGGAGACTGTAAAATCATGTCTTTGATAATCAAACTAGAAGATATTTCTTATTACATGTCAACAGTCTAAATGCTTTAGAGTAAAAGGGGCGGAGCAGCTCCGCATTCCAAGCTCATGGCTCGTCTTTATCGTGCTCGACGTTGTAAAGATGGTATGCTCCGTTGTGGAGCACTTTGGTGACAATGAAGGGGCCTTCCCAAGTAGGAGCGAGCTTGTGTGGTTTCTGCTGATCCACCCAAAGAACCAAGTCACCCTCCTGAAATGCCCGAACCCTCACGTTTCTGGCGTGGAATCAACACATGTCTTGCTGATAAATGGTCGACCAGATCAAATCCATCTCTCTTTCCTCTTCCAGGAGATCAACTGCATCTTGCCGAGCCTGTTCTGCTTCTTCTTCTAAGAAAAGTTTGACTCGGGGTGCATTGTGAAGCAAATCACTCGGAAGTACGGCTTCAACTCCATAGACTAAGAAGAATGGAGTTCGGCGAGTCGACCAATTAGGAGTTGTCCTCAATCCCCAAAGTACTGATGGAAGTTCATCGACCCAGGCACCTGCTGCATGCTTGAGGTCACACATCAATCGGTGTTTCAGTCCTTTGAGAATCAATCCATTTGCTTTTTCAGCTTGTCCATTCGACTGAGGATGGGCGACTAAAGCATAGTCGACCCTAGTGCCTTGGGAAGCACAAAAGGCTCTGAACTCGTCAGAATCAAAGTTCGACCTATTATCAGTGATGATGCTGTGGGGAACACCATATCTAAATGTCAATTCCCTGATGAAACTAATAGCTGTACTTGCTTCAAGGTTTTTGATGGGCTTGGCTTCAATCCATTTGGTGAACTTGTCGACTGCTACGAACACAAGAGTAAAGCCACTCCTGACAGTCCTCAGAGGTCCAACCATATCTAATCCCCAGACAGCAAAAGTCTAGACGAGTGGAATAGTCTTCAGAGCTGACGCGGGTTTATGGGACATGTTGGAGTAAAACTGGCAGCCTTCACATTTGTCTACTATTTCTTTTGCCATCTAGTTGGCATGAGGCCAGTAAAATTCGGCTCGGCATGCTTTGGCCACGATGGTCCGAGAGGACGCATGGTGACCACAGGTCCCCGAGTGAATATCATTGAGGATCATTAGGCCTTCTTCTAGCATGATGCATTTCTAGCTAACTCCAGTTACACTTTCTCTGAACAACTGTCCTCTTATCACAGTAAAGGCTTTGGATTGTCGGATGATCTGTCGAGCCTCTTCTTCTTCCTCTGGAAGTTCTTTCCTAAGAATGTATGCAATGTATGGCACTGTCCAGTTGGGAGTGATGACCAAAACCTCCATGATCAAGTCAACCACGGCTGGGACTTCGACTTCAGTCGGATCTGTGGCACTCTTAGGCTATGGGGGCTCTTCAGTGAAAGGATCTTCCTGAACTGAAGGTGAGTGAATATGTTCCAAAAACAGATTGCTAGGAATGGTCTCTCTCTTGGATCCTATCTTTGCCAATTCATCTGCAGCTTGATTTTTCAGTTGGGGTATATGGTGAAGCTCCAACCCCTCAAACTTCTTTTCCAACTTTCTTACTGTGTTGCAATAACCAGTCATAGCCGGGCTCCTGACATCCCACTCTTTCATTACTTGATTAACCACCAAATCTGAGTCACCGTAGACCATGAGGACGGACGCTGAGTGAAATGGCCATATGCAACCCGTATAAAAGTGCTTCATATTCAGCTTCATTGTTGGAGGAATCAAAATGAATCTGGAGAACATAGCTGAGCTTGTCCCCACGGGGGGATACCAATACTACCCCAACACCGGAACCATTCAACATCTTGGAGCCATCGAAAAACATGGTCCAATGCTCCAAGTGAACTTGAGTCGGCAGTTGCTGCTGAATCCAGTCGGCAAGGAAATCTGCAATTGCTTGGGACTTGATAGCTTTCTTTGCCTCAAACTTGATATCCAATGGAAGGAGTTCAATCACCCACTTTGCCACTCGACCAGTTGCATCTTTGTTGTTCAGAATTTCAGATACTGGTGCATCACTGACGACTGTAATGGAGTGATCAGAGAAATAGTGTGCAACCTTCTTCATGGTCATGTAGATTCCATAAACAAGCTTCTGATAATAAGGATATCTCTGCTTGGATGGAGTCAAAACTTCAGAAAGATAATACACTGGGCACTGAACTTTATAGGCTTTTCCTTCTTCCTCTCGCTCGACCGTGAGTACTGTACTGACAACTTGTCCAGTGGCTGCAATGTAAAGTAGTAAAGGCTCTTTGCCGATTGGTGCAGCAAGCACTGGCTGGGTGGAAAGCAGGGCTTTGAGCTCTGCAAATGCTGCGTCAGCTTCATCAGTCCACACGAACTTATCAGATTTCTTCATCAATTGGTAAAGAGGGAAGGCCTTTTCATCGAGACGAGAAATAAATCGACTCAAGGTGGCCAAACAACCAGTAAGCTTATGAACGTCATGCACACGCACAGGGCATTTCATTCGGAGGATGGTGCCAACTTTCTCTGGGTTCGCGTCGATGCCCCGTTCGGAAACGAGGAAACCGAGTAGCTTTCCGCCTGGGACTCCGAATGTGCACTACGACGGATTAAGCTTGATATCATACCTTCTTAGGTTGGCAAAGGTTTCTGCGAGGTCGGTCAGTAGGTCGGAACCCTTACGCGACTTGACCACAATGTCATCCATATATGCTTCCACATTCTGACTGATTTGAGTGAGTAGGCACTTCTGAATCATCCTCATGAATGTGGCGCTAGCATTTTTGAGACCAAATGGCATGGTGACATAGCAAAAGCACCCGAATGGGGTGATGAAAGCCGTTTTTATTTCATCGAGACCATACAGTCGGATCTGATGATACCCGGAATATGCATCTAGGAAAGACAAGCGCTCACACCCCGCAGTCGAGTCGATAATCTGATCGATGCGGGGAGAGGGAAATGATCTTTCGGGCAGGCCCGATTGATATGCGTGAAATCAATGCACATACGAAGTGAATTGTCCTTCTTAGGGACCATGACCACATTGCCAAGCCACTCGGAGTGGTAGATCTCTCAAATGAACTCTGCTGCTAGGAGCCGAGTGTCGGTGTCAAAACCGGCGGATCTCAGGTAGGGGGTCCCAAACTGTGCGTCTAAGACTAATGGTAACAGGAGGCTGGGGACACGATGTTTTACCCAGGTTCAGGCCCTCTCGATGGAGGTAAAACCCTACTTCCTGCTTGATTGATCTTGATGATATGAGTATTACAAGAGTTGATCTACCACGAGATCAGAGAGGCTAAACCCTAGAAGCTAGCCTATGGTATGATTGTTGTTTTTGTGTCCTATGGACTAAACCCTCCGATTTATATAGACACCGGAGGGGGCTAGGGTTACACATAGTTGGTTTACAGAGGAGGAGATCTACATCCGAATCGCCAAGCTTGCCTTCCACGCCAAGGAGAGTCCCATCCGGACACGGGTCGAAGTCTTCTATATTGTATCTTCATAGTCCAACAGTCCGGCCAAAGTATATAGTCCGGCTGTCCGGATACCCCCTTATCCAGGACTCCCTCAGTAGCCCCTGAACCAGGCTTCAATGACGATGAGTCCGACGCATAGATTGTCTTCGACATTGCGAGGCGGGTTCCATCTCCGAATACTTCAAGATAAATTTCGAACACAAGGACCGTGTCCGGCTCTGTAAGATAAATACCATCGTAGAGAGAATAATAATCCATGAATCTAATCTGCTGACAATTCTTCAAAAAGTGTCATCACGCCACGGTCCGGTTTTTATCCGAACCGTTTCTTACAACCTGCTTCCATACGTATCGCGAGGTGGTTTCTTTAGCACGTCTTGTCAAAGCAGAGATTGTGTACCCTTAATGCGGGATCCTCTTCAATACGGGTGTGGGTAACCCAACCGTACCACCGATTACGGTAAGTGGGGAACGAGCAGGCTCCGTTAGGCAAGCGGGGAGGCATAAAGTTTCATTGCCTCGACAAAAGGGGGAAAAGCCTCCTCCCTTCTATCCGCGCCTGCTTCTACTTCCGCTCGCCCCTTTCCTTCCGCCCGAGCCCTAGCGCCCAAGCATTCATCCTCCCCACCAAAAAAGGTCCTCCGAAAATGTCCGGATCCAGAGCAGGAGGCAAGTGGATGGCCTCCTCCGTCCAGGAGAAGGATACTAAAAAGCTGCGGGCGGCCGGATATTTGGCCAAGAAAATCGGCCACCGTCTTCCAACGGCGGGATAGATCGTCCCTACTCCGGAGCCCCATGAGAGAGTTGTCTTCCTCCCCCATTTCGTCCGCGGGCTCGGGTTCCCCCTCCACCCTTTTGTTCGCGGCATCATGTATTACTACAGGATTGATTTTCACGATCTATCCCCCAATTCCTTCCTCAACATCTCGACGTTTATCATCATGTGCGAGGCCTTTCTCCGCATCTCGCCGCACTTCGGGCTATGGCTCAAGATCTTCAACGTGAAGCCCAAAGTGGTGAATGGCGAACATGCCGAGTGCGAAGGTGCCATGGTGAGCAGGATGCCCAAGGTTGTATGGCTGACGGGTACTTTCAATGACTCCGTCAAGGAGTGGCAGCAACAATGGTTCTATATCACCGAGCCACGCGGCAAAAAGTGGGCCGCTGCTCCTGAGTTTCGATATGGAGCCCCTTTGCGACTCACATCCTGGCCCAAGAAGGGCGTGAACTGGTCGTCGTCCGACGAACTGTCAGTGATCCAGGTGCGCATCAAAGGTATGGAGGACAAGGCCGCCAGGCTTGTTGACATGGTCCAGGTGATGCTGGTCTGCCTGATCCTTCCTTGTCAGCACAGAGGCTATGACTTGTGGGAGTACGATCCGGCCGAGCACCGGACTCCGAGGGAGCTTTTCGGCTCCTCGCACAAGGACATCTGGAAGGTGCTCTTTAAGTCCGGCAAACCATGATCATACACTTCTCTTGCTAAAGCTTTAAGGAAATAAATGGGGTATTGTTCTTCCCACTCAAGACAAACTAAAACCCTATCCAATTTCTCATAATTAGGATCAACATCATTATTAGCCCAGGTAAAATTCCTACCACTCAAAGTAATTACCCCAAACTAGCATGTTCAATTATTACATTAAAACCAAAACCCCAATGGTGAGTTTCATTGGGCTTGTTTTTCTCAGAACTATTTCTAATCAAGTTAAAATTCTCGCCCACAACACAAGGCAGAGGACCATCATGATAGACTATTGAAAGTTCCACCAAAAACAGATTTAACATCTAATTATGCATCCACATAATTAATGATTAAGTTCCATTGAAAATTTCTAGTTTTGCTAAAAACTAAAATTCTAACAAAATAAACCCCTATTTCCACTTGAACCACATCCAAGATATCACTGTTAACCCCAACTAGAATTCCAACAGATCTTCCTATAAGTGGAGCCCAATTCCACACATAATTTTTCCAACCACACAAATTATGGAGCTCATTATTAAAAAATCAGTTTTAATAGACTCTTGTAAATCAACAATATCCTCTTGTAAATCAATAATATCCAGCTTGTTCTCACAAATCATTTCCCTAATAAATATTTCTTTTGAAATTCTGCCCAACCACCCTCACATTCTAGAACATACCTATTATTTTACTTCAAAAATAACTTGATTTTCCTGCCCAACCACCCTCCACCTCCATTTCGTCCCCCCTAGCTTGTCCAACAAGCTAGGGGGCGCCTCCTTTTGTTATTGGGCCCTAGGGCCTACTAACCTCCCACCACTTGGCCATTTTGTATTTTCTTTGCCCCATTGATATTTAATTAATCATTATTATATACTTTTATTATTAATTTAACAACACTTAAAACATTTTCCACCTATATATAAATTCTCGGTATTATCCGGTAAACCCCGAAACTCTTCCGGTGACTCCGGAACGCTTCCGGTTTTTCTCAAAACTATTTCTAATATCAATGAAACTATTCATAATTATTTTCTCATAACTCTTGCATCAATAACACTCAACATATTGTGATTCACTTAGATTTGTGACATTGTAGGTTCGATGAAACATAGACATGAACAAAACCCCTTTCGTTCAATGACCAATAGAGGAACTATGGACATCCACATCCATATTGATCCCTATGAATACATGAATGATATTCTAGTGAACCTTTTTTATCATGTGTTATTCCCTTTGCTTCGTGATACTTTACCAAACCCGAGGTGAGATATATTAGTATCCTCTTGAGTCATTCTCATGCTCACTATACCTGTTCGTTACCAGTTTTGTTCTTCTTTTGCATTGACATGTTCTAGCATCCCTTTGACCTAGTCACTTGTGTCTGACCAGACGAGGATTGATGTCATCACACCGACAGGGACCTAAGAATGTCTCTCCATCATCAGAGGAGCAAATCCCACTCCTGATCTATCTAGCCCCTTGTCACACCAAGAGGGCCTTAGGAAGCTAAAACTGTGTTATATCGACTAGAGGGGGGGGGGAGTGTCGTGGTCCTAAGACTAACAATAGAAATGGGGGTAGGTATGGAGAGGCAATATCTCAGCTATGGTGAAGTTGTACACACAGGATTTACGAGTTCAGGCCCTTCATAGTGGAAGTAAAAGCCCTACGTCTCGGTGCCCGGAGGCGGTCGATTGGATTATATGTGTGTGGTGTTACAAGGGGTGCGAACCCTTGTGCCAGAGGAGGGGGGTGGCTTATATAGAGTGCGCCAGGACCCCATCCATCCTCCATTACAATGGGTTCAATGTACATAAAGATGGGGCGTTACTGATAACGTCAGCCATAAGTGCTATTAATGATCTTATAGACTACAAAGTGAACGCCTGACCGTTGCAGTGCTGAGTGACTCCTGGTCTTCAGTAGGTCGAGTGGTTTCTTGTATGGTCGAGTGACACCAGGAAGGAGGGGCACCCGAGTGATATGATTGGTCGAGTGGATTGCACTCGACATCTTTACTGGGTATTCCTTGTTGTCTCTTGGACTTCTTTGCTTCTAGGGTAGTGACCTTGGGTAGGGCGTATAGGTCAGGCCTGTGACCCTACCCTAGGTCTGTATCCTCATCATTAGCCCCCGAATGGATTAAGGTCCGAGTGGAAAGAAGGTTGAAGTTGATCTTTCTTTGAGCCTTGGGCTTCACGAGTGTTTTACGCAGGACGGAAGACTCATGTTGGAACTCCAGCTTCGATTCAGTCACCTTGATCGATTCAAAAAGTTGTCGAGTGAATTTGTAACATCACCTATCGAGTGTTGCTTCGGGGCGCAGAATCTTTGGCGCGATTTATTGCAGTGTATCCCGGATTTTACGGGATCCAAAATTTTGGGGAAGCGGGCGGGACGGAGCATGCCAAAGTAAGCGGGGTGGATAAACAGGAGCGCCTCGATCTCCGCACCACCTTTTTCGCCACGTACGTCGCGCGCGACTGTTGCGGGATTTGACAGGATCACCTGGACCCACGCGTCAGCCACTCGGAAGTGGCCCTTTATAAGGCGACGGAGCCGAGGCACCTGCACTGTGCGCGTCTGTTTTCTCCCCTCTTCCTCTGCTTTCCCAGTACATCTGGCTCCTTCGCTCTCGACGTCGCCGCTCCGCTACCATGGTGAAGGACAAGACAGCGGCGTTGGAACGCACGAAGAAGGCGATGGGGGTGGCAAAAGGCAAGAAGCAAAATCACGGGTCGTCGCGCTCGGTGCTGCTGCCAGGTTGGATCCAAGGCAATTGGATCCGGTCTTCGCTCCGGCAGGAAGATCTGGACAAGCTAGTGGAGTCTGGGCTGATCGCCAAGGGTGCAGCGAGGCTGCCAGAGAGGGACACGGTGCCGCAGCCACGACCGGGTGAGTGTGTACTACTCGCCACCCATGTCGACCGGGCCTTCTCGCTTCCTCTGCACCCCTTCTTTCGGGGATTCTTGAACTTCTTTGGTGCCCAACTCCATCACTTTTCTCCCAATACTATCACGTACCTTGCTACATTCGTGTCTATGTGCAAGAACTTTCTGGGGTGTCGACCGCACTGGGGTATTTTCAAACATATTTTCACCATCCGTTCTCATTCGGTGAAGAAAGCAAACACGAGTAATGAGAAAACACATGTCATTTAGATGTGTGGGGGTTTGGCTATCCAGAAGAGGCAGAGGAGCTCTTTCGCTTCCATGACTCTTCCTGAATTGGTTAGAGGCTGGCAGTCGACCTGGTTCTACTGCCAGGACCTCGCAACTCCAGGTCAGTCGACCGGACTTCCCCACTTCACCTTTGACCGTGTTCAGACTCCTTTCTCACTGAAAGTGACTGCTGCTGAGAGCGTGGAGACGAACATGCTAGTTGAGAGGGTGGTCCAACTGATCAATCAGGGCGTCACTGGCATGGACTTGCCAGAAGTATTCCTCAGTCAACGCATCCAGCCTCTCCAGGCCCGTGACCATCCCATGTGGATGTACCCTGGGGCTGACGACACTGGTCGGGTTCACCCAGAAGAAGTACCAGCCAAGACAGTGGCCATGTTGTTGAAGAGCATTACAGGCAACAAGGACAACCCCAAAGGAGCCAGGAGAGTCGTCTCCTTCAGTGATGACAATCAGCCTGACAAGGTGCGTCCTCCATTCCGACTGTTTTTGAATACTCGTTCCGACTGCCCTTGAGCCCGACTAACTTCTACTCGACTTCTTGTCTTGTAGGTTTTTACTGACATGCATTCGATGCCCAATGGTGAACAAGTTCTGGAGCAAGGCCAGGAGGGAGAGGCTAGTGCGGAGGAGAGCGGCGAATGGGAATCTTCGGATGAAGAAGACGAGGAGGAAAGCAAGGAGTTAGATGACGAGGAGGCGGTTGACTCGCCGCCTCGCTCTGAACACCGATCCAAGCAACACCATGACCCGTTGGGCGGGCGTGGAAAGAATATGGCCCCAAGCACCCAAACGCAGAAGCGCACCCGAACGTCGACTCCGGAGCCAACAGAGAAAGTCGCCAAGCAGCTCAAGGTTGCTCCTCCAAAGGCTTCAGGGTGAGCATCCCTGTTGATGGATCGTCGACTCCGGAGCCAACAGAGAAAGTCGACTCCGGAGCCAACAGAGAAAGTCGGCCGAGGATCAAGATGGACATCCCTGTTGCCTCAGGGTGAGCATCTTTCCTGTGCTTATCTCTGCCGACTGGTTCTTTTGTTTTGATCGAATGGATCGTGTACCTTTCTAGCCCAACCTCCGCCACGACTGACATGGATGTTGACAAGGCTCCAGAAGATGAGGAAACCAATGACGTGGCCACCTCCCTAGCTGGTAAGTCCGCTCGACCAAAACTTATTTTGCCGATTGAGTTGTCGGACAGTTGAATTTCTGTTGTTTTTCTTTTCGCTGCAGCTCCACGAGACATCATCGTGCTTCCTGATGATGATGAAGAAGAATTGCCTCCAAAGGAGAGGAGGAAGAGAGGCAAGGGCTTGAGCGGGAGAGGGCTTGAAGTTCAAGTCCCTCAGTCGACGCCGGTGCTTGAGGCGGTGGTCGAGCGATCTGGAGATCTGGTTCGGACCAACGTCACATTTGCCGACCCGCTGATGACTGATCGTCTGTTGGGGTCGACTGCTCCGGCTCCTGCCGCTCCAGTGCAACTCCACGCATCCGACCCAATGGCTTCTTCGGCCGCCTTGGAGCCATCACTTTTTGCTGCATACCAAACTCCAGATGACTCGCCAAGTGCTGCCAAGGAGGCTCTTCGCCAGGTGAATCTTGTTATGGAGCAGGTAAAGGTGATGCACGAGGCCAGTCAGGTGGCCTACAATGCTAGCACCGCTCTTCGACCAATGTTAAGGTCAGTTATCTCCCGACTGAACTTTTGAACGCTGCCCATATGTGCATCTACTATCATGGGTCTATGTTTCATATCCGATCACCCACTGGGGTGTGCTTGCATTAGAGTTTAAGAGGTCTTCCACTCCACTCAACTCATGCTGAGTTGAGTGTTTTGTCTGAACCAGTGGGAGCACGCAGAGTGCACCCACTGGGTGTAGTCCCCGAGACCACGGTCGACTGCTGGCAGTCGGCTGAGGTCTGAGAATCTACTTTTTTTTGACTCACGCTGAGCAGACCATGCTGCGTGTTAATCTAATCCAGTGGGGGCACGCTAAGTGCACCCACTGGGTGTAGTCTCCGAGACTACTGTTGAATGTTTATTTCGGCAGTAGTCTTAGAGTAACTTTCACTCTCATTGTCTTTTGTTTCTGCGACTGATATATCTCTCTAGTTGACTGCAGAGGTCTTGTGATCTTGGGGCTCAACTTTCTGAGTTGAACAAGAAGAAAATCAGCCTCAATCTTGATCTTGAACTGGCGAAGAAGAACCACAAGACTGCTCAAGAAGAAACATCCATCATAGGAGGTAACCACTCAACACCTGTCCACCTCGTGGCTTGCGCCTTTCAGTGTTTTTTCTTTCAGTCTCTTTGAACCGAGTGACTTCACACGAACATATGTGCGTAGTGAAAACCGTCCGCTTCAAGATCGTCTGAAGAGTGTTGTTTCTTTAGAGAAAATGAAGGAAGCTCTGGAAAAGAAGGATCTGGATCTTGCTGCTGCTCAGAAGGAGGCGCGAGAGAAGACAACGCTTGCAGACAAGAAGCTGGCTTCGGTCGGCAAGTTGGAAGAGGAGAACTCAAAGCTGAAGACTGCCATCTCTGAAGCCAATTGGAAAGTTGAGCAACTGAAGAAGGACAAGGAGAACCTGACCAATGAAGTCGGAAGCCTCAAAGCCAAGACGGGCAAGCTGGAGTCCTATCTGGGACAACTTGCTGCAAAACTGGTCCTGAAGCTTGAAGGTATCATCGTTCGACTCGTTAGTTGCCATCGATTGGAATGTCTTGTTATATTATCGACTCACTATTTTTCCTAATTGTGCAGAACTTTGCCAGGACTTTGAGGCTGAGACTGGGTGGGTCGAGACGGGTCTCGACCCCATCAATTGTCCTGTGAAAGATGACGTTGCGACGAACTTGCTGCGGTTGGAATCACGCATGGACAATGTTGTTGCTTATCTGGCTCGACTGAAGGTGGCGATGACTCGGGTTGATGCCGAACTCTGGCCTCGGGCAAAACTTTCACAAGATCTTGAGTCGCTGATGACTCGACTAAATAAGATCCCTGGCCGAGTGCAGGAATGGAAGAAATCATCCGCTCGATGTGGCGCTAATGTTGCCCTGTCATTGGTCCGAGTGCACTTCAAAGACACCAGAGAAGACAAGCTGGCGGCCCTCAAGGTTGTGAATACTAAGAATCACACCTTCCAATCCTTCATGGACACCTTCCTTGAGGCTGCCACTCGTATTTTAGACAGCATTGACCTTGACAACTTCTGTGATCCAGCGAGCCCTTCCCCTGACGAGTGACCGGAAAATATTATGCTTCACCTTTATTTGCCTCGGAATGCCGAGTGATTTTGTAATCGCTGAAACTCCTTCGGGCCTGACGCCTGATCACTTTAATCCGTTGTCTGAAACCTTTGGGTTTATCTGAACTTGGTTTATCTTTGAATATGTTGTGTTTGTCTTCGAGTGGAAATTGTTCTTCACTCGGATTAGTTCTTGTACTTTTGATGCAGCTCTGAGGAAGAGGCCGCAGTCGACCTGTACTTCATCATCCTTGCGGATCGGGTTGGAGCAGCTGTTGGATGAGCCCTTGGCAGCATTGACCAGCTCATCAGCGAGGCACTCAACACTGGTCTTGATGTTCCTGAAAGCGGTTTGCCTTGGTAACACGCTCAATCTCGTCCTTCTTCTTGATGGCGCAGCTCCGAGGAGGAGGTCGTGGTCGACCTGCACCTCGGGATCGGGATGGAGCGTATGGCTAAGTCCCCGAGCGAGATGATATTTTTAAGCTTAGGCGAGTGCGGGACTGCAGCTAAGCCCCCGAGTGAGAGGATTGCTCACCACTCGGTAGGATTTTTCAAACTTAGGCGAGTACTGGACTGCAGCTAAGCCCCCAAGTGAGAGGATTGCTCACCACTCGGTAGGATTTTTTAAACTTAGGCGAGTACTGGACTGCAGCTAAGCCCCCGAGTGAGAGGATCGCTCACCACTCGGTAGGATTTTTCAAACTTAGGCGAGTACTGGACTGGAGCTAAGCCCCCGAGTGAGAGGATTGCTCACCACTCGATAGGATTTTTCAAACT
>NC_041385.1:515278701-515301955 GCF_002162155.2 Triticum dicoccoides
ATTGCTCACCACTCAGTAGGATTTTTCAAACTTAGGCGAGTACTGGACTGCAGCTAAGCCCCCGAGTGAGAGGATTGCTCACCACTCGGTAGGATTTTTCAAACTCAGGCGAGTTCTGGACTGCAGCTATGCCCCCGAGTGAGAGGATTGCTCACGACTTGGTATGATTTTTCAAACTTAGGCGAGTACTGGACTGCAGCTAAGCCCCCGAGTGAGAGGCTTGCTCACCACTCGGTAGGATTTTTTCAACTTAGGCGAAACAGATTCGTAGCTAAGCCCCTGAGTGGGAGGATTGCTCACCACTTAGTAGGATTTTTTTCAACTTAGGGGCAAAACGGATTCGCAGCTAAGGCACCCACTGGGGGATTTAAAACATGTAAAAAAGGAACAACAATCATTGGGAGACTATAAAATCATGTCTTTGATAATCAAACTAGAAGATATTTCTTATTACATCTCAACAGTCTGAATGCTTTAGAGTAAAAGGGGCGGAGCAGCTCCGCATTCCAAGCTCGTGGCTCGTCTTTATCGTGCTCGATGTTGTAAAGATGGTATGCTCCATTGTGGAGCACTTTGGTGACAATGAAGGGGCCTTCCCAAGCAGGAGCGAGCTTGTGTGGTTTCTGCTGATCCACCCAAAGAACCAAGTCACCCTCCTGAAATGCCCGACCCCTCACGTTTCTGGCGTGGAATCAACACAGGTCTTGCTGATAAATGGTTGACCAGATCAAAGCCATCTCTCTTTCCTCTTCCAGGAGATCAACTGCATCTTGCCGAGCCTGTTCTGCTTCTTCTTCTAAGAAAAGTTTGACTCGGGGTGCATTGTGAAGCAAATCACTCGGAAGTACGGCTTCAACTCCATAGACTAAGAAGAATGGAGTTTGGCGAGTCGACCGATTAGGAGTTGTCCTCAATCCCCAAAGTACTGATGGAAGTTCATTGACCCAGGCACCTGCTGCATGCTTGAGGTCATGCATCAATCGGTGTTTCAGTCCTTTGAGAATCAATCCATTTGCTCTTTCAGCTTGTCCATTCGACTGAGGATGGGCGACTAAAGCATAGTCGACCCTAGTGCCTTGGGAAGCACAAAAGGCTCTGAACTCGTCAGAATCAAAGTTCGACCTATTATCAGTGATGATGCTATGCGGAACACCATATCTAAATGTCAATTCCCTGATGAAACTAATAGCTGTACTTGCTTCAAGGTTTTTGATGGGCTTGGCTTCAATCCGTTTGGTGAACTTGTCGACTGCTACGAACACATGAGTAAAGCCACTCCTGACAGTCCTCAGAGGTCCAACCATATCTAATCCCCAGACAGCAAAAGTCTAGACGAGTGGAATAGTCTTCAGAGCTAACGCGGGTTTATGGGACATGTTGGAGTAAAACTGGCAGCCTTCACATTTGTCTACTATTTCTTTTGCCATCTAGTTGGCATGAGGCCAGTAAAATTCGGCTCGGTATGCTTTGGCCACGATGGTCCAAGAGGACGCATGGTGACCACAGGTCCCCGAGTGAATATCATTGAGGATCATTAGGCCTTCTTCTGGCGTGATGCATTTCTAGCTAACTCCAGTTACACTTTCTCTGAACAACTGTCCTCTTATCACAGTAAAGGCTTTGGATTGTCGGACGATCTGTCGAGCCTCTTCTTCCTCCTCTGGAAGTTCTTTCCTAAGAATGTATGCAATGTATGGCACTGTCCAATTGGGAGTGATGACCAAAACCTCCATGATCAAGTCAACCACGGCTGGGACTTCGACTTCAGTCGGATCTATGGCACTCTTAGGCTATGGGGGCTCTTCAGTGAAAGGATCTTCCTGAACTGAAGGTGAGTGAATATGTTCCAAAAACAGATTGCTAGGAATGGTCTCTCTCTTGGATCCTATCTTTGCCAATTCATCTGCAGCTTGATTTTTCAGTCGGGGTATATGGTGAAGCTCCAACCCCTCAAACTTCTTTTCCAACTTTCTTACTACGTTGCAATAACCAGTCATAGCCGGGCTCCTGACATCCCACTCTTTCATTACTTGATTAACCACCAAATCTGAGTCACCGTAGACCATGAGGACGGACGCTGAGTGAAATGGCCATATGCAACCCGTATAAAAGTGCTTCATATTCAGCTTCATTGTTGGAGGAATCAAAATGAATCTGGAGAACATAGCTGAGCTTGTCCCCACGGGGGGATACCAATACTACCCCAACACCGGAACCATTCAACATCTTGGAGCCATCGAAAAACATGGTCCAATGCTCCAAGTGAACTTGAGTCGGCAGTTGCTGCTGAATCCAGTCGGCAAGGAAATCTGCAATTGCTTGGGACTTGATAGCTTTCTTTGCCTCAAACTTGATATCCAATGGAAGGAGTTCAATCACCCACTTTGCCACTCGATCAGTTGCATCTTTGTTGTTCAGAATTTTAGATACTGGTGCATCACTGACGACTGTAATGGGGTAATCAGAGAAATAGTGTGCAACCTTCTTCATGGTCATGTAGATTCCATAAACAAGCTTCTGATAATAAGGATATCTCTGCTTGGATGGAGTCAAAACTTCAGAAAGATAATACACTGGGCACTGAACTTTATAGGCTTTTCCTTCTTCCTCTCGCTCGACCGTGAGTACTGTACTGACAACTTGTCCAGTGGCTGCAATGTAAAGTAGTAAAGGCTCTTTGCTGATTGGTGCAGCAAGCACTGGCTGGGTGGAAAGCAGGGCTTTGAGCTCTGCAAACGCTGCGTCAGCTTCATCAGTCCACTCGAACTTATCAGATTTCTTCATCAATTGGTAAAGAGGTAAGGCCTTTTCATCGAGACGAGAAATAAATCGACTCAAGGTGGCCAAACAACCAGTAAGAACGTCATGCACACGCACAGGTCATTTCATTCGGAGGATGGTGCCGACTTTCTCTGGGTTCGCGTCGATGCCCCGTTCGGAAACGAGGAAACCGAGTAGCTTTCCGCCTGGGACTCTGAATGTGCAGTACGACGGATTAAGCTTGATATCATACCTTCTTAGGTTGGCAAAGGTTTCTGCGAGGTCGGTCAGTAGGTCGGAACCCTTACGCGACTTGACCACAATGTCATCCATATATGCTTCCACATTCTGACTGATTTGAGTGAGTAGGCACTTCTGAATCATCCTCATGAATATGGCGCTAGCATTTTTGAGACCAAATGGCATGGTGACATAGCAAAAGCACCCGAATGGGGTGATGAAAGCCGTTTTTATTTCATCGAGACCATACAGTCGGATCTGATGATACCCGGAATATGCATCTAGGAAAGACAAGCGCTCACACCCCGCAGTCGAGTCGATAATCTGATCGATGCGGGGAGAGGGAAATGATCTTTTGGGCAGGCCCGATTGATATGCGTGAAATCAATGCACATACGAAGTGAATTGCCCTTCTTAGGGACCATGACCACATTGCCAAGCCACTCGGAGTGGTAGATCTCTCAAATGAACTCTGCTGCTAGGAGCCGAGTGTCGGTGTCAAAACCGGCGGATCTCAGGTAGGGGGTCCCAAACTGTGCGTCTAAGACTAATGGTAACAGGAGGCTGGGGACACGATGTTTTACCCAGGTTCAGGTCCTCTCGATGGAGGTAAAACCCTACTTCCTGCTTGATTGATCTTGATGATATGAGTATTACAAGAGTTGATCTACCACGAGATCAGAGAGGCTAAACCCTAGAAGCTAGCCTATGGTATGATTGTTGTTTTTGTGTCCTATGGACTAAACCCTCCGATTTATATAGACACCGGAGGGGGCTAGGGTTACACATAGTTGGTTTACAGAGGAGGAGATCTACATCCGAATCGCCAAGCTTGCCTTCCACGCCAAGGAGAGTCCCATCCGGACACGGAACGAAGTCTTCTATCTTGTATCTTCATAGTCCAACAGTCCGGCCAAAGTATATAGTCCGGCTGTCCGGATACCCCCTTATCTAGGACTCCCTCAGTAGCCCCTGAACCAGGCTTCAATGACGATGAGTCCGATGCATAGATTGTCTTCGGCATTGCGAGGCGGGTTCCATCTCCGAATACTTCAAGATAAATTTCGAACACAAGGACCGTGTCCGGCTCTGTAAGATAAATACCATCGTAGAGAGAATAATAATCCATGAATCTAATCTGCTGACAATTCTTCAAAAAGTGTCATCACGCCATGGTCCGGTGTTTATCCGAACCGTTTCTTACAACCTGCTTCCATACGTATCGCGAGGTGGTTTCTTTAGCACGTCTTGTGAAAGCAGAGATCGTGTACCCTTAATGCGGGATCCTCTTCAATACGGGTGTGGGTAACCCAACCGTACCACCGATTACGGTAAGTGGGGAACGAGCAGGCTCCGTTAGGCAAGCGGGGAGGCGTAAAGTTTCATCGCCTCGACAAAAGGGGGAAAAGCCTCCTCCCTTCTACCCGCGCCTCCTTCTACTTCCGCTCGCCCCTTTCCTTCCGCCCGAGCCCTAGCGCCCAAGTATTCATCCTCCCCACCAAAAAAAGTCCTCCGAAAATGTCCGGATCTAGAGCAGGAGGCAAGTGGATGGCCTCCTCCGTCCAGGAGAAGGATATTAAAAAGCTGCGGGCGGCCGGATATTTGGCCAAGAAAATCGGCCACCGTCTTCCAACGGCGGGACAGATCATCCCTACTCCGGAGCCCCATGAGAGAGTTGTCTTCCTCCCCCATTTCGTCCGCGGGCTCGTGTTCCCCCTCCACCCTTTTGTTCGCGGCATCATGTATTACTACGGGATTGATTTTCACGATCTATCCCCCAATTCCTTCCTCAACATCTCGATGTTTATCATCGTGTGCGAGGCCTTTCTCCGCATCTCGCCGCACTTCGGGCTATGGCTCAAGATCTTCAACGTGAAGCCCAAAGTGGTGAATGGCGAACATGCCGAGTGCGGAGGTGCCATGGTGAGCAGGATGCCCAAGGTTGTATGGCTGACGGGTACTTTCAATGACTCTGTCAAGGAGTGGCAGCAACAGTGGTTCTATATCACCGAGCCACGCGGCAAAAAGTGGGCCGCTGCTCCTGAGTTTCGATATGGAGCCCCTTTGCGACTCACATCCTGGCCCAAGAAGGGCGTGAACTGGTCGTCGTCCGACAAACTGTCAGTGATCCAGGCGCGCGTCAAAGGTATGGAGGACAAGGCCGCCAGGCTTGTTGACATGGTCCAGGTGATGCTGGTCTGCCTGATCCTTCCTTGTCAGCACAGAGGCTGTGACTTGTGGGAGTACGATCCAGCCGAGCACCGGACCCTGAGGGAGCTTTTCGGCTCCTCGCACAAGGACATCTGGAAGGTGCTCTTTAAGTCCGGCAAACCATGGCCGGACTCGGCCGCAGACCACGGGCACCAATTGTCCCACCCCGCCAGCCCGGTAAGTCGCCATCATATCTTGGCTATTCGCATGTTTCATTGATATGTCCCGGAGGAGATGTTTTTTTAACGTGTCTTTCCACGGTTGCCTTCAGGAATGGACGAAGGTGGCGGAGCGGATTCATTGTCCGGCCCCGCTGCCGGAAGAACTGGCGAGACCTCTTCTGATGAAGATGCTGGTCCCCGCGCCTTACAAGGCACCAAAGAAGGAGGCCACAAAAAAGGCCAAGGAGACCAGGAGTGGTCTCCGTCATTGTGGCACTTCGAACACGAAGTCTAAAGACTCCAGTGACCCTCCCTCCTCTGGAGAGAATGAGGAGGAGGAAGAGGACGAAGATGAAGAGGATGAGGAAGAAGAAGAGCCCGAGTCCCTACGAGGGGGAGGAAGAAAATGGCAGCCTCCTCATCCTTAGAGGCGGATTCGCTTAAGAGGGGGAGAACATCTGTCCCTGAGGCGTCCGTCACGGCTACCGATAGCAGCCCGGAGGAGGATCCCAGGGCCCAGCCCCTGGTACAATCGTGAGTGCACGGAATCCGAACATATTCATGCATCCATAATATACTAGAATGTAGTATTTTGATTTGCACTGTGCTTTTTACAGTCCGGCGAGGTCTTCGGCCCAACATGCCTCATCAGAGGACTCGTTGGGTTCCAATGCCCTGGAGAGTGAAACACCTCCCAGGGCCCCTTCCCAAGAGCCTGGCTGTGACACCGAGGTGTCATCCAAGAGGGACCTGAGCCAGGGGGCGTACCTCGGAGGCCGGACGTGCGGGAGCGGCGGTTCCCAAGAATGTCGACGGTGGGGGCAATCGTGAATCCGGCCCGCAGCCGGACATAGTCCCGGAGGCCCTTAAGGCCCCGAGATCAGGAGGGCAGCCCCTCTTAACTAGAGGGTGCGATCCTTCTCCACCTACCGCCTTCGTCCAACCGAAGGCGTCAGGCGGCCTATCGACAGCACTGGAGAGTGCGTCCATTATTGATGAACACCGCGCCCTTATGGTCGTGGTGATAGAAAATATTTAGGCCACCGAGAGCAGATTGAATGAATCCTGCGTCAGCCTTATAAAAGGCTTGGAGGTATGTATAGAAGACTGTCATAGTATAGATAGTAGCCCCTCATACACTATCCGGAGAGGACAGGAACCGGACATGGGATCAACTTCCCGTCCGCAGGAGACCTAGCTAAGGACGTATATATTTTATGAATCAGATGTGTGCGGCGACTGCCTCCTCTCATGCTGCGAAGTGTCCGGACTCAAGCAGAGTCTGGTGCGGGCCAAAGAGGAACTCGGCCGAGTGAAGAAGCAGCTGGAGGACCGACAAGGTATGTTCTGAAACTGTTAGTAAGTTTTAGCACAAGTAAGTAGTTTGTGACTATCTTAGAGTATATATATCGCGCACTCCAGGGGCAAATGCCGAAATGGAGGCACTCATGAAGGCTGTTGCCTTGGCCGAAAAGAAAGCGCCCGCTGAGTAGGCTCTCCGTGAGAAACACGAGGCGAGGGTCATGGAAGCTGAACGAGAGCTTCAGGATGCCGTAGGGAGAAGCGAAAGTTTGGAGCAGAGTCTATCATTGAAAGAATCCGAACTCGCCCAAGCTGGCCGGAACGCGAATGAGGTTCGGGAGGAAGCCCAGACGACACTGAAGGATATTCAGGAGGCGCGGAAGATTGCGGCCGGTAGGGGTTTTATATTTTTGTTCAAAGCGCCTTACGCTTTCGTAGGGAAGATTCATGGTGACCCATTGAATACTAATTTTTCCAGGGGCATTTGTGGATTTACCATGCAACATATCTGATGCTGCCCAATTCTTCCGAGCCAAGAAAAAGGAAACTGCGGAAAGGCTCTTCTGGTCGCAGTATTTGGCGCTGAATTACCCGGTGCCGTTTGTCGACCAGCTCAAACAGCTGATCGAACTGCATCAGGCGGCTGAACTAGCCATGAAGGATTTGTTTATCCGGCTATGGCCCGCTGAGCCCATACCGAGCAGTTTCTTTGGGCTCGTGAAGTGGATTGTGAGGGCTTGCCCTCGGCTGGACGTCATCAAGCGGTCGTTTTGCATAGAAGGAGCACGAATGGCTTTTTCCCATGCGAAAGTGCACTGGGGGAAGCTTGATGATGAGAAGCTGATGACTGAGGGTCCGCCAGAAGGGAAGGAGCACCGCAAGCCCAAACTATATTATGATGGTGTCCTGAAAGGCGCACGCCTCATGGCCGAGGAATGTACAAAAGACATTATTTTTCCCTGAAAGCAGATGTGCTATCCTTTGTAAGGCAAAACAGAGTCACTTATATGTAGGTGTCTGCTATGTGTAACTTCTATTCCTGAGAGTTGGCTAGTCGTCGGCTTCTGCCCCAATGTAGGAACTACGAGGGTGTTCGGGATAAACCTGAATACTCTTTATCCCATTCTTGGGTCCATGAAGGAGCTATTCAGCACAGCGAACCAGGCAATCGGACTATATGGCTTTATTACTTTCACTTAGCCATAGGAATTCGAGTATGGGAGGCGCAACCCCTGGTGTTCGGAAGACCGCACGGGGGCTCTAGTAGCACCTGATCGGTGGACCGATCCTTCGCATGCTGCATTTTATTATGGCATTTATGCGAAATAAATCCTTAAAGATTTGGCAACCTCTCGAACAGCTGACCAGCTCTCGCCTTATCATGACAGTCAGTTTTCGGCTTTCTCTACTGAGGTGTTCGTCCGGCAGAACCGGGACACAATCGTAGTAGTTCTCCCAGCGCTACCATAGCCGATATTGCGGAACGTAAGGTACCAAACCATGGGAGCCGGGCAAACCCAACCAATGACCCAAGACATGATTCGGAGCTGATGCATATAATGTTATAAGTTCGGGGTGCCGAACGACCGAGAAGGTGTTCGGACTTTAGTCGTCGTAGTATGGGTGCAAGGAAGCCCCTGACGTTTAAAGACATAACTCGATGTTCGGATGCCGTTATGACAAAATGTCATTGAGAAATAGCAGATAAGCGTCAAATGACTCTACATGTTGTATTTAAGTAACATGTCTATGCGTATGAGTACGGTGCATGTTATAAAAGAGAGCCATGATGGCAGAACCTGTTAGGGTCGGGCGGTAGTTGGCTGTGCGCGAGTCTGGAGGAATATCCAGATTGTATTCAGGTGGGGTGGAGATCCCCCCTGTGTGCGTCTGAGCTGCTTCCAAGTCGCCGGTCCAGTTGTGTGCGAGGGCAAACCTACGAATAATGCTTAAAAGGCGTGTCGAAGTAGTGGCTGAGCCGTGGATGTGATCCATCCGGCTTACGCTGAAGGATCTGTATGAGCTATGGTTAGGTTGGGGTATCATGAAGTAGTTCGGACTCCTTTGTCGGTGCCCGGGAGTTTGGCTGTCGAATCTAAGTTCGATTGAAAAAACCGTGACTCGCTTCTTCAGTGAATAAGGTAGCCGAATATTCTTTGGTGCCGAGGCGAAGCTCGGTCTTGACCGCATTTGTGATTTCATCACGTGGGTCTTGGGTGGTAATGCGTCGAGTCGCAGTGTATCCTGGCGGTGCTGAGTAGCCACTGCTTAAAGGCGTTAGACTGAAAGTTGGTATGACATTTTCGGCTATCCGGAGACCAGCTCCGGGGTGGCAGGGCCTAGCTGGCCGTCACGCCTATTTATGATACTCTAGAATGAGTTATTTGGTGATTCTGATCCTTGAGTCAGCGGTCCCTAGACTTGATAATCTGGGCTTCTTCATGCTCCTTTTGGTGCCGGCCTGCCGATTAGTTTAAAGACCCAACATTCTCTATTGGTATGATTGGTAGCCGCTCCTGGAGTGCCATGAATTTGATATGGGCGGTCAAGTATGCGGTTCAAGCTGGAGGGGCCCGAATTAAGATGTGGAAGTCTCTTCTCCCGCTCAACGGGTCGAGGATTAGGAGCTCCTATGTTGATCGCTGTTCCCTGGGCGCCATTGATTTCCTTGGGACGCTTATATTTGTTGCACCAAGATTTGTAGACTCTGTTTTTGTCCGCTGATGCATCCGGGGTGCTTCCCGTGTGTCTGTTTGGTATAAAATGCCGGTCTTGTGCGCAGCCCCTTGTCGCGGTGTGCTGTCGACGGGGTGTAGGCCTGCGTTTGCTTTTTAGTGCCGCCTCCTCGAATTGAGGTAGCAGCCTGCGTTTTGGGTAGTATTTTGTTCGGCGCTTGACTCCGTATTCTTCGGCTACCCGGTCCTTAGTCCATCTGTCTGTGAGCAGATCTTGGTCAGCTTGAAGCTGCTGCTGCTTCTTTTTCAGGCTTCGTGCAGTGGCTATAAGCCTGCGCTTGAAGCGCTCCTGCTCTATGGGATCCTCTGGTACGCCGAATTCGTCATCACCGAGGCTCAGCTCGTCTTTGGAGGGAGGCATATAGTTGTCGTCCTCCAAGTATCCGTCCGTTGCCTTTTCGTCTGGGCTAGCCTGCCCATGTTCCTGTTCGGCTTGCTTGAAGGTGGGTTGATCAGGATTACATTCCTCTTCGGCACCATCTGGATTTTCTTCTCCAGTGCCGGTATTGTTGTGGCGAGGCTTGAAGCGGCGCTGATGACACCCATGTTTTTCTTTCTTCCCCGAGGGGTTATCTCCCGTTGCCTCATCGCCATTGGTTTCTTTGGGAGTATCCACCATATATATATATATCATATGAAGAGGTGGCAGTCCAGCGCCCTGTGGGTGGTGGTTCCTGTTTTTATCCCGCATCGTCGTCTATACCGTCGATGTCTTCGGAGTCGAAGTTAAGCACGTCAGTCCAATCGTTGACCGTGGCTATTAAGTGGGTGGTGGGTGGGTAACGAATTTCTTCATCACCAGCTTCCCACTCGAGCCGGACATAGTTCGGCCAGGGGTCTCCTGAAAAAAAGAGAGACCTTAATGAATTCACCACATCTCCAAAGAGTGAGTGCCGAAAGATATCCGCGGCGGCGAACTCCATGACTGGAGCCCAATTAGATTCGATGGGCATGGATGCGCGCGGTCCGGAACACACTACCGGAGATGAGTCTGGGGGTCCGGAGGTACAGATTTCCTGGGGAGAGGAGTCTGTGCTCGGCTCCAACGCCGAGGAGTGTGCGGCCTCCGGGGCGGAGTCCATCCACCTATCCTTGGAAGGCACTACTTGCTCTGGAACGAAGTCCGGAGCTGTAGCAGGTGTGATGTTCCGAATACTGTCCGACTGCTGATCTAGGTCATGCATGTCGTGATTGTTCGGCGCTCCTGACACGGGCTTGAATCTATCGAAGATCAAGTCTCCGCAGATGTCGGCGGTGTAGTTTAGGTTTCCAAACCTGACCTGATGGTCAGGGGCGTAGCTATCGATCTGCTCTAGATGGCCAAGCGAGTTGGCCCGCAGTGCAAAGCCACCGAACACGAAGATCTGTCCGGGGATAAAAGTCTCACCCACGGCAGCGTGGTTGAAGGTTGGACAAGCCATCTAGCCTTGCAGCGATGACACAGAGGAACTCTCAATGAAAGCACCAATGTCAATGTCAAAACTGGCGGATCTCGGGTAGGGGTTCCCGAACTGTGCGTCTAAGACTAATGGTAACAGGAGGCTGGGGACACGATGTTTTACCCAGGTTCGGGCCCTCTCGATGGAGGTAAAACCCTACTTCCTGCTTTATTACAAGAGTTGATCTACCACGAGATCAGAGAGGCTAAACCCTAGAAGCTAGCCTATGGTATGATTGTTGTTGTTGTGTCCTACGGACTAAACCCTCCGGTTTATATAGACACCGGAGGGGGCTAGGGTTACATAGAGTCGGTTTACAGAGGAGGAGATCTACATCCGAATCACCAAGCTTGCCTTCCACGCCAAGGAGAGTCCCATCCGGACACGGGACGGAGTCTTCTATCTTGTATCTTCATAGTCCAACAATCCGGCCAAAGTATATAGTCTGGCTGTCCGGATACCCCCTTATCCAGGACTCCCTCACCGAGCCACTTCTTTGCCAATTGCTTTTCTCTTCTGCATGGCGGACCGTCGAAGATTCTCTTTGACGGGTTTTGCCTTCGGATCGATGCGCAAATGGTGCTCAGCCAGTCCCCTGGGCACACCCGGCATGTCAGAAGGTTTCCATGCAAAGATGTCCCAGTTCTTACGAAGGAACTAGATGAGCGCTTCTTCCTATTTGCTGTCGAGTGTTGTTGAGATATGAGTCGGTGCAGCATTGGGATCGGTCGGGTGAATATGAATCGGCTTCGTTTGCCCAGACAACTGAAACACATAATCTATGGCAGGCTTCTTGGCTCGGGGCAAATCACTCGGATCTGCATTTTTTGATACTCTTGGAGTTCAACTGCTGCCATTTGTGCATCGGCAATTTTAGAACCCTTATGGAAGCATTCTTCTGCCTTCTGCCAATTGCCAGTGACTGTGATCACTCCTCTGGGGCCAGGCATCTTCAGCTTGAGGTACACGTAACATGGTCGAGCCATAAAACCTGCATAAGCAGGCCTACCCAGAATAGCATGATAGGCACTCTGGAAATCCACTACTTCAAATGTCAACTTTTCTTTGCGGTATTTCTTGGAATCACCGAAAACCACGTCAAGGGCGATCTGGCCGAGTGACTCGACTTTCTTTCCAGGGATAACGCCATGAAAACTCATATTGCTTTCACTAAGCTTGGACATCGGAATGCCCATCCCTTTTAAGGTTTAAGCATAAAGGATATTCAGGCCACTACCACCATCCATTAGCACTTTGGTCAGTCGAGTGCCTTCGTCAACTGGGTCGACCACCAACGCTTGCCTCCCATGAGTGGCTATACGCGCCGGGTGATCAGACTGGTCAAATGTGATGGCTGTTTGTGACCATTTTAGGTATGTGGTCGTCGTTGTCAGAGCAACCATATTTACTTCTCTGTTGATAACTTTCAATCGAATCTTGCTCTCAACATCAGCAAAAATCACCAGGGTGGAATTGACCTTAATATAACCATCGTCTTCCTCTTCGTTCTCGTCCGACTCCTTTTCCTTTTCACTGGGTTGTTTCTCTCGGAATTGCTGGATCAGGAGTCAACATTGCCGAGTGGTGTGCTTAGGATAAATCAGATTACCCTCTTCATCCTTCTTCGTATGAATGTGACATAGTAAATCCAACACATCATTTTCCGCTTGATCTTTTACCTTCTTAGGGGTCCAGGGCCCCTTAGGTTTCCCTTTAAACTTCCCTTGAACTACCGCCACAATTTCACCATGTGCGGCAGGTTCAGCCTTACGTTTCTGTTTCCGATTGGAATTGCCTCCACCGGCGTCCTGGCCGACTGGTTTACTCTTTCCACTTCGGAGTCGATCCTCTTCTTCTCTGTTAGCGTACCGAGTAGCTATTTCCATCATCCAAGTCAGGGACATATCTCCAGTCCGATCGAACTTCAGGACCATCTCTTGATATTTAACGCCTTCCTTGAAGGCACACACTGCTTGGTGCTTAGATACATTTTCCATTGTGTGATGCAAAGTGGTCCACCTCTGAATGTAATCCCTTACAGTTTCACTCGGTTTCTGTATGCAATGCTGCAATTCTGTTAACCCTGCTGGTCGCTTGCAAGTGCCCTAAAAAGTCCCAACGAACACTCGGGCAAGCTCTTCCCAACTGAATATACTGCCAGGGGCTAACTGAATCAACCACACTCTGGCTGACCTTTCCAACATCATAGGAAGATGCTTCATGGCCACTTCATCATTACCTCCACCAATCTGCACAGCCACTCGGTAATCCTCAAGCCAAGTTTCAGGCTTGGACTCTCTAGTGAACTTGCTGACTCCAGTTGCCAACCTGAAGTTGGGAGGAATCACAACAGCCCTGATGGCTCTGCTGAAACATTCTGGACATGAAACATGAATTCTGCTGCCAGTCAGACAATCTCTGTCAAGGTCCTCCCTGTGCGCTCTGTTCCGGTCAACTACACCTTGAACAAGAATAGATCTAGCATCAAAGCCTCGCTCTCTTGGGTCGACCGGTACTCTGCGTTCACCACTGTGAAGGCGTCTGTCATTGTATTGCCGAGGCACGTATGACCCACTCCTCGGAGAAGGTGTGGGCACTCAATGACGGTTTTCGCAGCCGAGTCGGTGATCATACTGCCCATGGTTCCTGTACTGATCCTGCTGATGCCCACGACCTTCACGCTGCAGGGGCGGTCTCGGGCTGTGGGCCGACTGAACTGTATCCGCCACCACGGATCTGCTATGAATCCTATTTCGTGACTGAGACACTACTGTGTTCTGTTCTCCTGCTGCCCGGAGTAAGGCCTGGATCTGCATCAAACCTCTGCCAGCCTCTGACTAGGAAGGATGAATTGGCTCTGCTATTCGGGCCGCAGCTGTGAGATTTTGCATCGGAGTGTGGTATACCTTAGGTTGAGGCGTAAAAAGCTATCGTCGACTGGACTCAGGGATCCGCTCCCGAGCATGCTCGTCGAGTGCGTGATGGAGGTTCTCCAGTCGAGTGTGCTCAGCCAAATTAGCCAGGTGCACCTCTTCCAAGGCTCGAGCCTCGGGGGTTTCTCCAACGATGGGCGTGTGGAGTGCATCCATGTTGCGGCGACGAAGTACTTCTCTCTGCTATTAAGAGAGGGGTTCGGGACAGTACCCCTCGTGAACGTGTGATGGATCGCCGCCACCATCACCGCGTCGTCGCAGCGGAAACCAGGCGGACTACGTGGTCCGTCGACCATCAAGACTTCAGCCGCAGGGTCGCTGCTATCGCACTCGGATACGGTCTCGACGAAGCCAGTCGACAGGTCGAATAGGCCGTAGAGAGTTTTGTCGGGCTCGATTGCCGCGACTTGATGGGTGGCCGAATGACGAGCCACCGCATGTTTCACCCACCGCTGAAGCCGCGACCGACTGGATCACTTGCGACGATGAACAGCGGGAAGAGAAGACACCACGGGAGCCGATCGATACTGGGTCGACGGCTGCTGAAGAAGGACGTCGCGTATGCACGCGCGAAAGTGCGTCGCCCCTCAGACGGGGAGCCCCTCGATGTTAAGAGGAGCTTCTTGAAGCCAGGCGGAGTCGTCGGCGACGAAAACAAGCGCGCCGAGACAGATCTCGCGGCCCTCAGCCAATCCACCGCTGGTAACCATGATGATGGGGATCGGAAAAATCGCAACTTCACCAACAAGTCGCTAGGACACCTGCCCCACGGTGGGTGCCAACTGTCGTGGTCCTAAGACTGACAGTAGAAATGGGGGTAGGTATGGAGAGGCAAGATCTCAGCTATGGTGAAGTTGTACACACAGGATTTACGAGTTCAGGCCCTTCACAGTGGAAGTAAAAGCCCTACGTCTCGGTGCCCGGAGGCGGTCGATTGGATTATATGTGTGTGGTGTTACAGGGGGTGCGAACCCTTGTGCCAGAGGAGGGGGCTGGCTTGTATAGAGTGCACCAGGACCCCGTCCATCCTCTATTACAAGGGGTTCAATGTACATAAAGACGGGGCGTTACTGATAACGCCAGCCATAAGTGCTATTAATAATCTTAAAGACTATGGAGTGAACGCCTGGCGGTTGCAGTGCTGAGTGAGTCCTGGTCTTCAGTAGGTCGAGTGGTTTCTTGTATGGTCGAGTGACACCAGGAAGGAGGGGCACCCGAGTGATATGATTGGTCGAGTGGATTGCACTCGATGTCTTTACTGGGTTCCTTGTTGTCTCTTGGACTTCTTTGCTTCTAGGGTAGTGACCTTGGGTAGGGCGTATAGGTCAGGCCTATGACCCTACCCTAGGTCTGTATCCTCATCAGGTGGTGAATTGGCGATTTTTACAAATTCTTCACTGTGGAAATTCTAAGTGAGGGATTTCCTAAGCAACGAAACACTAGCAGTGGAATAAGTACTCAGGTACAAGCATAACAAAGCAGTAGCATAGTCATCATGATGAAATGAAACATACACAGAGCACAGAAAGCATGAAAACAGGATAAGCAGGCTAAAGAAAAAGTGACTGAAGAAATATGATTGAGGAAATTGAGGAAGTCTTCAGTCAAAGTCTTCAAACAGTAACAATCAGGTTCATCAACACATGAATGAAGAAATGAAAGGGTTGAGGACATAGAACCAGCAGCTTGGTGAACATGATGATTTGGTAGACCAGTTACAACTGCTGTGACAGTTGTACATCTAGTTGGAGCGGCTAGGTATTTAAACTTGAGGATACACAGTCCCGGACACACAGCCCTCACCATATTCTCCTTGAGCTAAAGTCACAGAAACCTCACCCAATCACTCGTGGTAAGTCTTCAGGTGACTTCCAAACCTTCACAGACTCGGTTACTCGGCGATCCACAATTCCTCTTGGATGCTCTACACCATGACGCCTAACCATCTAGAGGATGCATAGTCGTCAAAGGTAACAAGCATCGGTTCCACATAGGAACAATCTCTTCAGTGATGCTCAGTCACTTTGGGTTGTAGGTGTTTGGGTTTTGGGTTTTCCTCACTTGATGATTTTTCGCTCAAAGTCGTCAGAGGATGGGATGCTCTCAATGACAAGTGTCAGTTTCTATCGGAGCAGCCAACCAACTAGTGGTTGTAGGGGGCGGCTATTTGTAGCCTAGGGAGCATCCCGACATGATAAGACATAAATGCCCTTCAATGATATGACCGTTAGATGGATAGGATATTTTGGGACAGCTGGCACGTAGCACAACAACGGTCGGAATATTGGGCTCTCAAATTCCTCAGGGCTATCATGTTCCTCACTTTGTAGGCAATCCGCACTAGCAAATTCCTAACTCCTCAGTCAAAACAAATTCCTCAGAGAACAAAAGATCTTCGTCTCTGTCACTGAAGAAATTGACTGAACTGTACGAGATTTCCAATGGCTTCACTCAAAAGGATTGGGTAGGTGTAGGCTTTGAGATGAGCATCACTTGGAAAGTGTTTCCTTAGTTTTACCTCGACCCCCTTTAACAGTTTGGTGTTTCCTATGACTCAAGAAAGAGAAAATGATACTACAAAAACAAAAGTCTTCACGCTTCATAGCCCTCTCACTAATATCCAAGTCTTCAAGGTCACACCAATTTCCTTAGTTTCAAAGTGTTCAAGAAAACCAAAGTCTTCAAATGAAAACATTCATTTTTAGGCGTCGACTTTCATCGTAAATATCAAACTCCTCATAGACTTATAGAACCTATGTACACTCACAAACACATTAGTCCATTAACCTATAAGTCTTCAATACACCAAAATCATTAAGGGGCACTACATGCACTTACAATCTCCCCCTTTTTGGTGATTGATGACAAATAGGTTAAGTTTTCAATGGGGATAAACATATAAAGTGTAAATACTAATATTGAGGTATTTGATTGCAAGATATAGAAGAACTCCCCCTGAAGATGTGCATATTAGATGAATTTGCTTTGGATAGCAAATGCACACTGTAGAGTAAAATCATGGAGATCCCCCCTATATCTTGTAATTCATACAGACATTTGACATATAATATGAAGAATTTGAAATGCATGATGAAATATGGTGTCTGACAAAATTCAGCATGCATGCATTAAGGTACTTGAGGACATAAGCATGCAGAAAGCAGTAAAAAGTATCAGAGCACCATAGGACTTAAGTTTACAACTCATCAGAGCAAACACCTCAGAAGAGCAAGAGTTTTAACTTAACAAAACACCGCATATATAAGACCCGCTTGAAGGCTAACTCAAATTTCTCCCCCTTTGTCATCAAATGACCAAAAGGGACGAAAAATGAGGACTAACGCCCCAGAAGAATATCATCATGATGTCGATGGATGAGCGTCAGCATTGTTGGGGTCGTCCATTGATGTAGGGCCTACTGCAGTGTCGTTCAAATCTTCAGCTTCATCCGTCTCGCGTGATGAAGAATATGAACTTGTAACCAGCTGAGGAACTTTGACTTTCTTGAATTTCTTCAGAGGAGGCTAATGTCGGTGTCAAAACTGGCAGATCTCGTGTAGGGGGGCCCAAGCTGTATGTCTGAGGATTAATGGTAACAATGGACAAAGGACACAATGTTTACCCAGGTTTGGGCCCTCTCGATGGAGGTAAAACCCTAATGCTGCTTGATTATATTCGAGGGTATAGAGGTTACAAGAGTTGATATACCTCGAGACTGTATTCGGCTAACCCTAGATAGCTAGCCTAGCAATGTTGTGGTCCTGCCTCCGGTCTACCCTCCGGTTTATATAGACACCGGAGGGGCCTAGGGTTGTCCAAAGTTGGTTTTACAGAAAGGAATAACATATTCGGACACCTATACTTGCCATCCACGCATACAGGTGTCCCCACCGGACATGAGAGATAATCTTTAGTCTTGTATCTTGACGGCCCACCAGTCCGGCCCACACCAATAGACCGGACGCCCGAGGACCCCCTAGTCCAGGACTCTCATAGTAGCCCCTGAACCAGTCTTCAATGATGATATATTCCGCGTCCAAATTGTCTTCGGCATTGCAAGGCGGGTGTTGGTGTCAAAACCGGCGGATCTCGGGTAGGGGGTCCCGAACTGTGCGTCTAAGGCTAATGGTAACAGGAGACTAGGGACATGATGTTTTACCCAGGTTCGGGCCCTCTCGATGGAGGTAATACCCTACTTCCTTCTTGATTTATATTGATGATATGATTATTACAAGAGTTGATCTACCATGAGATCGTAGAGGCTAAACCCTAGAAGCTAGCCTATGGTATGATTGTTGTTGTTCTACGGACTAAACCCTCCGGTTTATATAGACACCGGAGGGGGCTAGGGTTACACAGAGTCGGTTACAGAGAAGGAGATCTACATCCGAATTGCCAAGCTTGCCTTCCACGCAAAGGAGAGTCCCATCCGGACATGGGACGAAGTCTTCAATCTTGTATCTTCATAGTCCAATAGTCCGGCCAAAGTACATAGTCCGGCTGTCCGGATACCCCCTATCCAGGAATCCCTCAGTAGCCCTTGAACCAGGCTTCAATGACGATGAGTTCGGCGCACAGATTGTCTTCGACATTGCAAGGCGGGTTCCATCTCCGAATACTCCAAGATAAATTCTGAACACAAGGGCCGTGTCCGGCTCTGCAAGACAAATTTCACATACCACCGTTGAGAGAACAATAATCCACGAATCCAATCTGCTGACAACTCCTCGTAGCGTGACATCACGCCACGGCCCGACTTTTATTCGAACCATTTTTTATAACCAGCCACCGCACATATTGCGAGGCGGTTTCTTTGGCACGTCTTGCAAAGCAGAGATTGTGTCCCTCTTATCGTGGGATCCTCATCAATATGGGTATGGGTAACCCCACCACGCCTGTTGGCGTGACTCCATGTTTTTAGGCAAGTCGCAAACGTTCACGTTGGGGACGCTTGATATCCTCCCCCTTTATAGAGGGGTCAAGGCCTATCCCTTTCTTACCACGCTTGCGCTTTCCTGCCTCTCGAGTTCCAACACCCAAAGCTCAAGCTTAGGTACTTCGGATCTTGAATCATGTCTGGATCCAACCTTCAAGGTCGATGGATGGCCTCCTCTGTTACAGAGGAGGACATTGCGAAGCTCAGGGAGGCCAGATATTTGACTGCCGATGTCAAGCACAGGCTACCCGCCCCTGAGCAGATCATCCCCACTCCCAAACCCAACAAGAGTGTCGTATTTGTTTCTCACTTCCTCCGAGGTTTGGGCTTGACTCTTGATCCCTTCGTGAGAGGGGTCATGTTCTACTACGGGCTAGATTTTCATGATCTAGCTCCGTATTCCATCCTCCACATCTCGTCGTTTATCGTCGTGTGTGAAGCCTTCCTCCACATCACCCCACACTTCAGCATATGGCTCAAGACCTTCAATGTGAAGCCGAAGGTGATTGAGGGGCGACACGCGGAGTACAGAGGCACCATGATAAGCAGAAATGCCGATGTTCCATGGCTAGAAGGTTCCTTCCCGGAGGTGTCTGATCTGTGGCAACGGAGGTGGTTCTATGTCACTGCTCCCCGAGGCACAACATGGGCGGCTGCCCCTACCTTCCACTCGGGTCCTCCGCCTCAACTAGCGTCGTGGACCAATGTGGGACTGGACTGGGGGCCTGCTAATGACTTACCGACATTGCAGAGCCGTATTCGGGAGCTTCTTGAGAGCGATCTTGTCAGGATCATTCAGGTAATGCTGGTTCGGCGGATCCTGCCGTGCAAGCGTCGGCCTCTTTGGATGAGGGAGTTCAATCCAGAAGGTCCACGAACCATTCAGCACTTCTTCTGCATGATACTCGAAGGGATGTATAAGTTATTCTTTGGACCACAAGTGAGGTGTTCGTACACCACTGAGGATGCGGGCCTAAGCTGCCATCGCCCACATACCCAAGTAAGTAACCCTGTAACCGAACACTTCACACATGTTTAATACAACATTATTCTGAAAACTTGTCCGCGGCCAGGATTGGCTCAGCAAGGCGGAGAGAATCAGGTGTCCGGCCTCACTTCCCGAAGGCTCGCCTAGTCCCGCAATAGCCAGGATGCTTAAGCGTGCATTGGGCAAAGTGCCCTTGGGAAATGGGGAAGATAAGAATAGAGGAGTCGAACTCCACACGCTGCACATCCAAACCGGGGGAATTACTGTCTCCGTGAAGGAGGATAATTGGGGGAGGTTCTTCCAAGGTTCCCTCCCCTCAGAGGAAGAAAAGGGCTGCCTCTGAAGATTTGGAGACGGAGGTGCCTAAGCAAGGGAAGAAAGCTTCACCAGGGGGCCCTGCCCCAAAGGGCGTCCTCACCGCGTCGTGCCCGCAAATGGGCCAGCCCTCCACCGAGCTGTAAGTTAATGATAAACAAGAAGCTATCGCTTTTTCCTCTGAGAAAAATAACCAGGATCTATTTTTTGTAGTCCGGATAGTAGCTCGTCTCAACAGGGTTCGTCTTCGGGGGATCTTCTTCCGGAGATGATGGATAGTGAAACCCCACCTGCCTCTCCGCCCCATGGGGCAGGCGACCCTGAGGTGTCGTCATGGAGGAGCCCAGATCTGCTGAGGCCGGAAGCTGACACTTCGGCCGCCCCGAGCCCGGCGCGTTCGGCCCCCTTGGAGAGCGATGAGAAGGGTCCGGAACAGTCCGACGCCCGGCCGAACACGCTGACAGACCTCCTGGAGCAAGCTTCTCTCTCAGAGGGGCACCATACGCTAATGGGTACGGTGTTGGAGAAGATTTCATCCGCCACAAGTGGGTTAAATGAAGCTTTTGGAAGTTTACTCAAAGGCTTCGAGGTACGCGATAAAATACGTAATTTTTGATTGTTCCGCACGCACTAGGTGTGCTTCGTATAGATAGTAGCCCCTGAGACTCTGGTTGCCAGCCCTAGGCGGCAAACAGAGGATCACACTCTTTGGTAATGATCGTACTGCATTCATGCGCAGGTGGCTAAGAGTCCGGCGATAGACCGGAATTCTCAATTTGCCAAACTAAGGCGTCAGATTGATGTGGTGGATACCGACATCACGCTTGTAAATAGGCGGTTTGACGAGTCACAGAGTATGCACTCGTATTTTCCTCATTTGTTTTAGGAAATATGAAGAGGATTGTAATATTAATATGATATGATGTAGCTGCAGGTGGAGCTGCTGCCATTGAGGCCCTGAGGGCGGAACTTGCCCTAGCCAAGGAACAAGCCCGGGTTAGCAATGTGGCTACCCTAAAGGCAGCCGAAGACTTGAGAGCCGAACAGGCTGCTCATCGCTGAAGCAAAGAAAAGATAGCCAAGATGGCTGTGGAGCTAAGGGACACCGCGACCGGTATGAGCTTCTCGAGAAGGAGAATCAGGCAAAGGCAGCTGACCTGAAGAAGGCGCTGGATGCGGCTAAGGAGACGCGCTCTGAAATTAGAGATGCGTGGGAGGAACTTCGAGAAGCTGGAGAAATCGCGGCTGGAAATCCCTATTTGTTGCGGATGTAGTTCTTAGATTCGAAGTATGCTCCTTTGGATCAACTCTGGAGTGCTGCAGATGAGTATGCGGACTTGGCGAAAAGTACGACAAATGCGACCAAGTTATTCAAGGATCATAAAGATAATGAAACAGAAAGGCTATTCTAGTCGCAATTTAGCGCTCCAATGCGCTCATTGCCATTGAGTGAGAAGATGGCCGCTATAGGCGAGCTCCATAGGTTGTCCGGTCTTGCGATGAGCTCTGTAATAGACCATCTATGGCCAAAGGGACCGAGGCCGGACAGTTACTTTGGTTTAGTGCAGCACTGTTTGGCGCTAGATCGCGAATCGATGCCGTGAAGAGGTCGGCATGCATAGAGGGTGCGCGGATGGCTCTTGCCCATGTTAAGACATATTGGGCAGATATGGAGGCCACCAGCATTGCAACCCAGGGTCTGGCAGGAAGCCAAGACCCAGCCGAGCACTATTTTGAGCAGATCCTAGAAGGTGCCTGTAGAATAGAGGCTTAGTGCTCGAAGAATGTTGTGTTCGAGTGACAAATCGATTAATTGTAAACAATTATATGTGAAATATAGAGGCTATGTTTATACTTTTGCCTAAAAGTGTTATAATGCCTCCTGTGCGGCCGTTTATGTATTCATATAACTTGAAAGTTAGCAGTCGTTGGCTTTAGCCCCCAACATATAATGCGAGGGTGTTCGAAAAAATATATGCGTAATCACACTTGATCCAATGTCTTGGTCCGTTAAGGAGTTGCTCGCTCATCGAACCGGGCAACCGGACTATATAGCTGTAACACTTTCACTTAGCCATAGGAGTTTAATGGTGGGGCTACTAAGTAGCCCCTAGTACATCCGTGTGCATCCGTATAGGGGCGCGTATGTACGTGACTGGGAAACGGTCCTTCGTTAATGCGGAGGAATCCTATAGATTCCGATTAGTCTTCGAGTGGTTGACCAGTCTCTCGCTGTATCATGACAGTCAGTTTTCGGCTTTCTCTACTGAGGTGCTCATCCGGAATAACCAGGGCACAATCGCAGTAGCTCTCCTTTGGCCGCCTTAGCCGATAGAACGGAATGTAAGGCAGCAAACGCAGGAGCTGGGCAAACCCAACATTTGAGCAAAGACATGATTCAGAGCTGATGCATAAGGCCAAACTCACGACGCCGAACACTCCCGAAGGTATTCGGACTTTATAACATATACGGGGCTCAACAACGCCCTTGATTATGAACCCTGTTGTAACATCCCAAATTTTCAATTTGGAATGTTATACAAATAGATCATCATTGCATATCATGTTTATTGCATTTTGCCTCGATCCTAGAAATTCTACGCAACTCAAGGACCCATGGAGAGAGTTGGGGATTTCGTAAATTTCATATTTGAGTTTTCTCAAATTTTTGAAATAGGATCATTTGATTTCATTTATTTTATCTTCAATTATTCCAATCATGAAAATAAAAGAGAGGGAATAAAATGACTTTCCCAAAATAAAGAAATAATGAGGATTTAATAAAAAATCAAATAAGATTTATTTTGGTGTTTTTGCCATTTTATTTGAATTTAGGAAAAATGCACGATTTTCAAAAATGCATTTTAGGACCAAAAAAATGTTCATCTTGTTCTAAATATTCTATTTGGACGACGAAAATTTATTTTGGTATTTTTAGATTTTTATTTAATTTTCTAGAATTTTTTTGTTGTTCGGTGAAATTATTAAAAAAAAGGCGCCCGCGCCCGACTGGGCCGAAGCCCAGCCAGGCCGGCCTGCCCCGCGCCGCCGCCGCAGAGTCCGGGTCGGACTCTCCCTCCCGCCTCCTGCTGCCGCCGCTTGCCCCTCCCCCAAGCCGCCGCACCCCCTCCCCCCTTTAAATACCCATCCCGGGCCCCCCTTGGGACCCCAAGCCGCAGCCGCCGCCGCCGCACCACCCCGCCGCCGGAGCCGCCCCGCCCCGCCACCTCGTGC
>NC_041385.1:515302735-515310814 GCF_002162155.2 Triticum dicoccoides
CCACCGCCGCACCACACCACCCCGCCACCTGAGCCCTGCCGCCCCTCGCCAGCCCCGCCGGAGGACCTCGCCGGAGGTACCGCCCGAGCCACCGCCGACGCCGTTTTTTTTGAGAAAAACCACTTCATTTTTTTAAAGGAAACCCTATATTTTTATTTATTTATCGGTTTTTCTTTTGGTTTATTTAATTAGCAAGCGTTCGCTCGTTTGTTTGTTTTAACGAACGCGTTCTTCGTTTAGATCCAGATAACGAACATTCGTTTGTTAATCTGTTCGTCGTTTTTCTTTTCTCAGATTATTTCCGCGATTATTCTGATCGTGATTTCTGATCCGATTTTCGTTTTAGTTTAACTTTTCGCTCATTTATGGGAATCAGGCGATTCAAGCGCCTAGAGTTTCGTCTCGAAACCCTCTTTCCGAATAATCTACTCAAACAAGTTTTTGCTTCTGTAAAATTTGACTTAGGTCCAGATTAGTAAACGAAGCTTGTTTCTTTTGCTGTTTGAGTTTTGTTTCTTCGTTCGATTTGATCCTTTTTGCAAACCGGAGTTCTTAAGTTGATTTTCTGGTTAGATCTCTTATTTGAGTTTTACCTGTGCATTAGATGAGTACTTATTGTATGCTTGTTTGTTTGTTTGCTTGCGATAGAGTACCTGGATTGCGCCGCTTGCTACTTCGAATCCCTAGGTTGCAGGGATCATCAGCAAGGCAAGTAACACTTTGATCATACTTTTCATACCCAGTTTTATGCATTAGATCAATCCTCAAACAATTGCATGATTAGGGTCTGATTAATATGTGGGTTTTGGGAAGTAGATGAGGTAGTACCTATTACCAGTTTTATTATCAAACCCTTGGGAGTTACTTCTACGTTTGTTTATTATGCCGTGCTATGCTAGTAGACGTGGATTGAGTGAGTGAATATCCATGACAGATGTGAGATTGTTAATTAATGGTTTATTTAAGGTGGCAACTTTAATACACATCTGGGTGGATTGAGGCACTTGGGTATTCCAGGATTGCCTGTTTGTTTTTGGACGGCCACCCAGGCTCAAAGGGATCATAAGATTATTCATGCTAGAAACTTCCGTGTGCAGCCACATGCTATTATGGGCTCTAGCATAGTTGACTAAGTCGTGCGAACTCTTACAGTGGTAGAATAGCAGATGTAGGGGATGTAGGTTGGTACGGTCTACCCATCGTAAGGTGCTAGCGCTTCTGAAAGACTATGTCTCGGTCATCCGTTTCTCAAACACCATGTAGTGCGAGAATCCCAACGGAGGAGATCGAGTCATGTGGGGAAAAGTGCGCAACCTCTGCAGAGTGTATAAACTAATCATGATTAGCCGTGTCCCCAGTTATGGATGTTTTGAGTATCTAGTACTTGGATTATCATGTGAATCTCATCACGTTACTCTAATTAATATTGTTGGGTTTGTTTAATGATGATGTTACTTAATTGGGATTTAGAATGCTGTCAACCATTCTCAATGTTTAACAACCACCATGATAGTTAAATAAATTTATTCCTTTGTAGTAGGGAAAAACTGACTTTATGCAAAAATGTAACCATAGAGCTTTCCACTAGCCATATACGCATGTAGTATAGCTTTATTCTTTCATTACTCTCTATGTGTTACTTTGCCAGCATATTCCATGTGCTGACCCATTTTCGGGCTGCAACATTCATGTTGCAGACTTTTCAGACGACGAGTAAGATGCCTTAGGATCGTGGTTCTATACTCAGTGATGCCGTTGGAGTTTATGGACTCACTTATCTTTCAAGCCTTCCGCTGTTATTGTTATTAGATGGCCTTAAGCCATATTTATTGTAATAAGCTCTCTTTGGAGACATTCGATGTAATAAGTGTGTGATTGCTACTCTGTTATAAATCCTTCAAGTACTGTGTGTGTCAGCATTATTGATCCAGGGATGACACTGATGCACAGAGATCAGACTGTTTGAGGTCTGGTCGCTACAAGATGGTATCAGAGCACACGCTGACTGTAGGACACGACCACTAAGCCAAAGCCATAGATCACTACTCTCTCTTTTCATTTCTAACTCCTCACCTTTTCTACTCTTTTAGGATGGCGAATGCAAGGAACAAGTTCATGCAACCGGATGAAGATACACCCTTTGGACGACACCTGAAGGAAGTTACCAAGTACCTGAAGATTGGAGTACCAAGTTTCACCAGAACTTACAATGCCACTTTACCTGAAGAGGAGCGCTGGATGATTCAAGTTCAAGTTCCAGGAAGGACGTTCATGCCCGTCACTAAGCCCATAGAGTTTTCCTTTGATGCACCAACCTAGAGTCTAGGAAAGAGCATGGCAGCCCACATTACCATGGGACGTATTGGAGAAGTCTACCACAAGGAGCTTAAGGATACCACCTACCAAATTTGTGGGCGCCGAGATGAGAAGTGGGAGATGATCAGCACCAGGAAGGACAGATCAATTGTAGCTTTCATCCAGGAGTTAAACCAGCACATTCGACGCCAGGGGAACCAGATGTGCGCAGGCATGATGGATCTAAAGAAGGCCATGACCAAGATCACGGAACTGGAGGAAGAACTCAAGTTCACACGCAACGGATATGAGGAGGAAATAGCAGCGCTAGTCGAGAAGAATGAAGATCTGAAGAAAAAGCTAAGAGTGTTCATGGGATTTCCAGCAACGGGAGAAGACGAAGATTGCACTTGTCCTGAGAACTACATCATCATCGACGACACCGACTCGGACCCGGATGATAGTGATGATGACTATGTAGATGAAGCTGGAGCAGATATCATGGAGTCTTCATCGGAGCAATTTTTCTAGTAGACCACCATAACAGTAGTAGTATTTCCCTCCATGAATCTAGTATAGTTTGAGCACTTTTGTAATGATAGATAGACCGTTGTATGCCCTTGCTTGTTTGAATGAAGTGTTTTGATTGCAATTTGTCTCATGTGCATATGGGTAGTGTTTTCCCTTTAGACCTCATTCTATTCTATCTTCTCATCTTTTCTAAAACCCTCAGATGCCTCCGAGGCGCGACAACAGATTTGCCTTCCCACCGGAGCTCACCCAGTTGATCCAGCAGCAGAATGCATTGATGCAGATACTAGTCCAGAATCAGAATTAGGGGAACAACAACAACAACAATCCACCACCGCCACCACCTGTTGATCACCTAACCCATTTTCTTAAGCTGAATCCGCCGGGGTTTTCCAGTAGCACTGAGCCAATTGTTGCAGATGATTGGCTTCACAAGACAGCCAGAGAGTTGACCACTTCATGATGCACATATGCGGAGAAGGTGCGCTTTGCCGCACATCAACTTGAGGGACCCGAAGCATCATGGTGGGAGAATTTCACAGCCACCTATCCAGTAGACACTGTCACATGGGATCAGTTTCAGCAGGCTTTTCGTACTGCTCATGTTTTAGCAGGAGCTATGGCCATGAAGAAGCGTGAGTTTCGCAACTTACGCTAGGGAGGACGTACAATTGGCCAGTATGTGGATGATTTCAGTAAGCTAGCACGTTATGCCCCAGATGACATTGCTAAAGATGCAGCTAAACAAGAGAAGTTTCTGGAAGGACTGAATGATGAGCTGAGCATGCAGTTGATGGTAGCAAGTTTCAAAAACTACCAGGAGTTGGTAGACCATGCTCTCATGATTGAAGGGAAGCAGCAGTAGATTGAAAACCGCAAGAGGAAGTATGGACAAGGGAAGTACAATTCTGGAGCTCAGCAGAAGCCACGTTTTACCCGGAAGTCGAGAGGACAGTTCCAACATACCCATGAAGGTGGTAGCTCGGACAACCATAATGGTTCCAAGAATTGTAACAGGAATGGAGGGAGTAATAGCCAGAACCGTACCAACCCCTCAACACCAGCCAAGAGAGATCTGAGTCAAGTCACTTGTTTTAAATGCCAGAAGACCGGACATTAAGCCAATGAATGCCCTAAAGGACAGAATGGAAATGGCAATGGAAGCTCTAGGAAGAAGTCGAACCCTTTCAGCAGAGGACAAGTGAACCACGTTAGCGTGGAGGAGGTTGAAGCCCAACCCGATGCAGTAATAGGTAAGTTTTTGGTTAAGTCATTTACTGCACTCATTCTTTTTGATACTGGTGCATCACATTCATACATATCAAGGGGATTTGTGGATAAGTATAAATTGCCAACCCAAGCCCTCAAGACACCCATGTTAGTAACCTCACCTGGAGCAGAGTATATGGCCAGGATATGGTGTGATTGGTTACCATTAAGGATTGGTAATTACGTGTTTCCCTCAGACCTGATAGTATTGGAATCACAAGGATTGGATGTGATATTAGGCATGGATTGGTTATCGAAGTATGGCGGGAACATTGAATGTGCCAGTAAGACAATCTTACTTACAATGCCAGAAGGGAAGAGGATCAAGTATCTATCCAGACATGAGCCGAAGAGGATGCACGTAAATTCCTTATCAGGAGTTGTGCAGGAGGAAGTACCAGTAGTGAAGGATTTTCCTGATGTATTTCCAGAGGAGTTGCCAAGCATGCCACCGGATAGATACATCGAGTTTTTGGTTGAAATTTTGCCAGGCACAGGGCAGATATCCAGGAGACCATACAGGATGCCAGCAAAAGATTTGGAGGAGATTAAAAGTCAGATTAAGGAGTTACTGGATAAAGGTTACATTCGCCCAAGTTCTTCACCTTGGGGATCACTAGTGCTTCTAGTGGAGAAGAAGGACGGATCATTGAGGATGGTTGTTGATTATCGAGGATTGAATGCTGTAACAATCAAGAACAAGTACCCACTGCCGATGATCAATGATCTGTTTGACCGCTTGCAAGGAGCTAAGGTATTTTCTAAGATTGATTTGCGATCAGGATACCATTAGTTGGAGATTCGAGAGCAGGATATACCTAAGTCGGCTTTTACCACCAGGTACGGGCTATATGAGTATACCGTTATGTCATTTGGTCTGACTAATGCACCTGCCTATTTCAGGAACATGATGAACAAAGTATTTATGGAGTTTCTGGATAAGTTCGTTGTGGTGTTCATTGATGATATCTTGGTCTACTCAAAGAACGAAGAAGAGCACAAGGAGCATTTGCGTTTGGTATTGGAGAAGCTCAGAGAACACCAGTTATACACCAAGTTCAGCAAATGTGAATTCTGGTTGAAGGAAGTTGGATTCCTTGGACATGTTATATCCGGAGAAGGAATAGCAGTAGACCCCACGAAGGTTGTCACCGTGACAAATTGGGTAGCACCAACGACAGTTGGAGAGATCAGGTGTTTTCTTGGACTGGCAGGATACTACCGGAGATTCATTGAGAATTTTTCTAAGATTGCAAAGCCCATGACGGAGTTGTTGAAGAAGGATACCTAGTTCAATTGGACTGAGGAATGTGAGGCCAGTTTTCAAGAATTGAAGGAACATCTAGTTACCTCGCTAGTATTGATTCTGCCAGATCAGAGTAAGGATTACGACGTGTATTGCGACGCTTCACGTCGAGGACTTGGAGCAGTGCTTATGCAGGAGGGGAGAGTTGTTTTGTATGCCTCATGACAGCTTAAACCCCATGAGTTGAATTATGCCACGCATGATTTGGAGTTAGCAGCTGTAGTGCATGCATTGAAAACATGGAGACATTTTCTTATCGGAAATCATTGTGAGGTGTACACGGATCACAAGAGTTTGAAGTACATTTTCACGCAGAAGGAGTTGAATCTCAGTCAAAGGAGATGGTTAGAGCTCATCAAGGATTATGATATGAGATTGAAGTATCACCCCGGGAAGGCTAACGTAGTAGCTGACGCGTTGAGCCGTAAGAGCCATGTCAATACACTCATGACCGCAGGATTGCCAAAGGAGTTAGCCGAGGACCTTTGCGAACTATGTTTGGAGATAGTTCCGAGAGGCTATGTAGCAACCTTAGAAATTTAGTCGACCTTGATGGATAAGATCAGAGAAGCTCAGAAGACCGACAAGGAAATTGTTGAGATAAAGGAGAAGTTAAGCAAAGGAAAAGCCAAGGGATTTTGTGAGGATGAGCACGATACCTTATGGTTTGAAGACCGTGTTTATGTGCCTAATAACCCAGAGATCAGGAAGTTGATTTTGCAAGAGGCTCATGATTCGCCGTATTCGATTCACCCAGGTAATAGCAAGATGTATTTGGACTTGAAGGAGACTTTCTAGTGGACCGGAATGAAGAAGGATATTGCGGAGTATGTAGCAGTTTGTGATGTATGTCAGAGAGTAAAGGCAGAGCATCAGAAGCCAGCAGGATTGTTGCAACCATTGGCAATACCCGAATGGAAGTGATAAGCTAGGCATGGATTTTATCAAGGGATTTCCCAGGACTCGTTCAGGCTATGACTCGATTTGGGTTGTAGTCGATCGTTTGACGAAGGTAGCTCATTTCATTCCAGTGAAGACCACTTACACCAGTGCTAAGTTGGCCAAGATATACATGACCAGGATAGTATGTATGCATGGAGTTCCAAGGAGCATTGTATCAGACAGAGGAACCCAATTTACCTCAAAGTTCTGGAATCAGTTGCACGAAACTTTGGGTACTAGGCTAGAGTTCAGTACAACTTTTCATCCGCAGACAGATGGACAGACCGAGAGAGTCAAATCAGATCTTGGAGGATATGCTGAGAGCTTGTGCGCTAGATTATGGATCTAGTTGGGACGACAATTTGCCATATGCAGAGTTCTCTTACAACAACAGTTATCAATCTAGTTTGAAGATGGCCCCTTTCGAAGCCTTATACGAAAGAAGGTGCAGAACCCCGTTGTCTTGGGATGAAGTTGGAGACTGTCAGTTGTTTGGACCAGATATAATTAAGGAGTCTGAACGGAAAGTGAAGTTGATTTGCGACAGGTCAAGCTAGCCCAGTCCAGGCAGAAAAGCTACGCAGATGCAAAACGCAAGGAGACAATTTACGAAGTCGGAGATAGAGTCTATCTTCGTGTATCTCCACTACGAGGAGTTAAGTGTTTTGGTGTTAAAGGAAAGTTAGCGCCACGTTTTGTGGGACCATACAAAGTTTTGGAACGTATGGGAGAAGTTGCCTACAAGTTGGAATTGTCTGAGGGATTGTCAGGAGTTCACGATGTGTTCCACGTTTCCCAGTTGAAGAAGTGCCACGCAGAGATGGCTGATATACCGCTGAGAGACACAGTGCCACTAGAGGCGATTCAGTTGGATAGTGATTTGACCTATGAGGAGAAACCAGTTAAAATTCTTGATTATGCCAGCCGAGTCACCTGCAACAAGGTTATCAAGTTTTGTAAAGTTCAGTGGAGCCACCACACCGAGGATGAAGCCACCTGGGAGTGAGAGGAAGATTTGCTGAAGGACCACCCTCACCTATTTTCTAGCCAACCCGAATCTCGAGGGCGAGATTCATCTTAAGGGGGGTAGGTTTGTAACATCCAAAATTTTCAATTTGGAATGTTATACAAATAGATCATCATTGCATATCATGTTTATTGCATTTTGCCTCGATCCTAGAAATTCTACGCAACTCAAGGACCCACGGAGAGAGTTGGGGATTTCGTAAATTTCATATTTGAGTTTTGTCAAATTTTTGAAATAGGATCATTTGATTTCATTTATTTTATCTTCAATTATTTCAATCATGGAAATAAAAGACAGGGAATAAAATGACTTTCCCAAAATAAAGAAATAATGAGGATGTAATAAAAAATCAAATAAGATTTATTTTCGTGTTTTTGCCATTTTATTTGAATTTAGGAAAAATTGCACGATATTCCAAAATGCATTTTAGGACCAAAAAAATGTTCATCTTGTTCTAAATATTCTATTTGGACGATGAAAATTTATTTTGGTATTTTTAGATTTTTATTTAATTTTCTAGAGTTTTTTTTGTTGTTCGGCGAAATTATTGAAAAAAAACGCGCCCGCGCCCGACTGGGCCGAAGCCCAGCCAGGCCGGCCTGCCCCGCGCCGCCGCCACAGAGTCCGGGTCGGACTCCGCCTCCCGCCTCCCGCCGCTGCCGCTTGCCCCTCCCCCAAGCCGCCGCACCAACGCGCCCGCGCCCGACTG
>NC_041385.1:515311271-515331005 GCF_002162155.2 Triticum dicoccoides
GCCACCTCGTGCCGCCGCCGCCGCCGCACCACACCACCCCGCCACCGGAGCCCCGCCGCCCCTAGCCAGCCCCGCCGGAGGACCTCGCCGGAGGTACCGCCCGAGCCTCCGCCGATGCCGTTTTTTTTGAGAAAAACCACTTCGGTTTTTTTAAAAGGAAACCCTAGATTTATTTATTTATTAGATTGGTTTTTCTTTCGGTTTATTTAATTAGCGAGCGTTCGCTCGTTCGTTCGTTTTAACGAACGCGTTCTTCGTTTAGATCCAGATAACGAACGTTTGTTCGTTAATCTGTTTGTCGTTTTTCTTTTCTCGGATTATTTCCGCGATTATTGTGATCGCGATTTCTGATCCGATTTTCGTTTTAGTTTAACTTTTCGCTCGTTTATCGGAATCAGGCGATTCAAGCGCCTTGAGTTTCGTCTCGAAACCCTCTTTCTGAATAATCTACTCAAACAAGTTTTTGATTTTGTAAAATTTGACTTAGGTCCAGATTAGTAAACGAAGCTTGTTTCTTTCGCCGTTTGAGTTTTGTTTCTTCGTTCGATTTGATCCTTTTTGCAAACCAGAGTTCTTAAGTTGAATTTTCTGGTTAGATCTCTTATTTGAGTTTTACCTGTGCATTAGATGAGTACTTATTGTATGCCTGTTTGTTTGTTTGCTTGCGATAGAGTACCTGGATTGTGCTGCTTGCTACTTCAAATCCCTAGGTTGCACGGATCATGAGCAAGGCAAGTAACACTTTGATCATATTTTTCATACCCAGTTTTATGCATTAGATCAATCCCCGAACAATTGCATGATTATGATCTGATTAATATGTGCATTTTGGGAAGTAGATGAGGTAGTACCTATTACCAGTTTTATTATCAAACCCTTGGGAGTTACTTCTATGTTTTCTTATTATGCCATGCTATGCTAGTAGACGTGGATTGGGTGAGTGGATATCCATGATAGATGTGAGATTGTTAATTAATGGTTTATTTAAGGTGGCAACTTTAATACACATCTGGGTGGATTGAGGCACTTGGGTATTCCAGGATTGCCTGTTTGTTTTTGGACCGCCACCCAGGCTCAAAGGGATCATAAGATTATTCATGCTAGAAACTTCCGTGTGCAGCCACATGCTATTATGGGCTCTAGCATAGTTGACTAAGTCGTGTGAACTCTTATAGTGGTAGACTAGCAGATGTAGGGGATGTAGGTTGGTACGGTCTACCCATCGTAAGGTGCTAGCGCTTCTGAAAGATTATGTCTCGGTCATCCGTTTCTCAAACACCATGTAGTGTAAGAATCCCAACGGAGGAGATCGAGTCATGTGGGGAAAAGTGTGCAACCTCTGCAGAGTGTATAAACTAATCATGATTAGCTGTGTCCCTGGTTATGGATGTTTTGAGTATCTAGTACTTGGATTATCATGTGAATCTCATCACGTTACTCTAATTAATATTGTTGGGTTTGTTTAATGATGATGTTACTTAATTGGGATTGAGAATGCTGTCAACCATTCTCAATGTTTAAAAACCACCATGATAGTTAAATAAATTTATTCCTTTGCAGTAGGGGAAAATTGGCTTTATGCAAAACTATAACCATAGAACTTTCCACTAGCCATATACGCATGTAGTATAGCTTTATTCTTTCATTACTCTCTATGTGTTACTTTGCCAGCATATTCCATGTGCTGACCCGTTTTCGGGCTGCAAAGTTCATGTTGCAGACTTTTTAGACGACGAGTAAGATGACTTAGGATCGTGGTTCTATACTCAGTGATGCCGTTGGAGTTGTTGGACTCACTTATCTTCCAAGCCTTCCGCTGTTATCGTTATTAGATGGCCTTAAGCCATATTTATTGTAATAAGCTCTCTTTGGAGACATTCTATGTAATAAGTGTGTGATTGCTACTCTGTTATAAATCCTTCAAGTACTGTGCGTGTCAGCATTACTAATCCAGGGATGACACTGATGCACAAAGATCAGATTGTTTGAGGTCTGGTCGCTACACCTGTATTTCCAGGTACGTGCATTGATCTATCGTGGCGAAATGCCTATAACTCTAGTATCCGCCGTGGGTGTATTAAATACCCGCGGGATGTCAAGCAACAAAAGACAGTAAAGAAGGTTTACACTTGGGATTAATCTAAAGAGAAACCTTTGAGCGGGGCCCTGCTGCACGTCTGCACCTTTGGCTCTATTGTGCCGTATCCTGGAAGGGTGTCACACGAATAGTGTTTGTAAAAGCGAAAACTCATAAAAAGGAGTAAGCGTGCGAGAAGTTAGTTATTCTTGATGGATGTTAGAAATACGAGATATTTGCCTATTAATGAGGCGAGCCGAATTGTGGGCTTTATTACATATTTTCAGCCCCTGGTATCTTTTATGGGGATATATGTATAGCACCCAGCTCAGGGTTATCCGGGCTGTTGTTGAAGATGGTGCACTGGACTCGTCTAACCGTGTCCATGGTCTTGACGACCGATCATGTGTTCTGGTGGGAGAGGCCGCTTAATGTCCGGCTACAAGAGCCGCCGCATACTGCTCTGTGTTTCTGCTAACAGTTATGACGCCACGTGAACCGGGCATCTTAAGTTTAAGGCATGCGTAGTTCGGTATTGCGTTAAAGCAAGCGAAGGCCGTTCTTCCGAGTAATGCATGATAACCGCTGCTGAAGGGAGCGATGTCGAAGAGTAGTTCCTCGCTTCTAAAGTTGTCGGGAGAACCGAATGTTACCTCTAATACGAGGGAGCCCCAGCAGTGGGCCTCAACGCCTGGTATCACTCTGTTAAAGGTGGTGTTACTTTGGCTTATTCTGGATGGGTCTATCCCCATCTTGTGGATGGTCCCTGATATATCAGATTAAGACTACTGCCGCCGTCCATTAGGACTCGAGTGAGATGGTATCCATCAATTATTGGGTCGAGTACCAAGGCAGCCGATCCTCCGTGCCGGATACTGGCCGGGTGGTCCCTGTGATCAAAAGTGATCGGGCAGGCCGCCCAGGGGTTGAATTTGGGGGCAACAAACTCTGTGCGAGTTGCATGGACCATGTTTACTGTTTTGACTTCTAGTGGGAGTTTTTTCTGTCCCCCCGTGTTCGGCTGGCGAGGCTCATCCTCGTCTTCGCTTGGCGTTTCCCTTCCCTTGTGTTCGGCGTTTAAGTTGCCGGCCTGCTTGAAGACCCAACATTCTCTATGAGTATGATTTGCAGGTTTTTCGAAGGTGCCATGGATTTGGCACAATCTGTCTAGGACTTTATTCAGGCTGGACGGTCCATCTTTACTGCCCTTAAATGGCTTCTTTCCTTGATCGGGTCGAGAGGCCCTGAATCCGGCGTTGACTGCCGTGTTGTCCGGACTATCGTCATTATTCCGACGCTTGTGCTTAGTGCGCTGTGGCTTCCCATTGCCATCTCGAATTTCGGATGTGCCTGGGTCGCTGGTGCCTCTATGGGCCAACCAGCTGTCTTCGCCTGCACAAAAGCGGGTCATAAGGCTTGTTAAGGCCGCCATCGTCCTTGGCTTTTCTTGGCCGAGGGGTCTGGCAAGCCACTCATCCCGGATACTATGTTTGAAGGCCGCTAAGGCTTCGGCGTCCAGACAGTCAACAATTTGATTCTTCTTAGTGAGAAATCTGTTCCAAAGCTTACGTGCTGACTCTCTGGGCTGTTGTATTATGCGACTTAAATCATCTGCATCTGGAGGTCGGACATAGGTCCCTTGAAAGTTGGCCCTAAAAGCATCCTCAAGTTCCTCCCAACTTCCAATTGTGTTTTTGGGGAGGCTCTTCAGCCAATGCCGAGCTGGTCCTTTCAACTTGAGGGGAAGGTATTTAATGGCGTGGAGGTCGTCCCCATGAGCCATGTGTATGTGAAGGATAAAATCTTTAATCCAGACCCCAGGGTCTGTCGTTCTGTCGTATGCCTCTATGTTCACGGGTTTGAATCCCTGTGGAAATTCATGATCCAGCACCTCATCGGTGAAGCACAGAGGGTGTGCGGCCCCTCTGTATCTGGACATGTCGCGACATGCTGTCGGCTGTTGTTGCATCTGGTGTTGATTCCGAACTGGTATTCGATCAGTGTGATCGTTGTGGTGACCATAATCCCGCGTTGGAGCATGTCCTTTGGATCCGTAGATGGACCTGGCCGCACCGGCCTTTTTGTCCAGGAGCTCACGTAAATCGTGTGCAGTATCAGTGGCTGCTCTATCATGACCATGAATTGGTTGGTCCGGCCGAATGGCCGTATTGTTCTTTGGCGGAATGGGCGCTGCGGCCTCTCGTCAAATTCAGGCAGTAGCTTGCGTTTTGGGTAGCTCTTTGTGTGGCGATCATCGCCACATTTTTCTTCAGTGTCTAGCACCTTATTCCATCTTCGGTTGAGCATATCCTGCGTGGCTTTAAGCCTTTGCTTCTTCTTTTTGAGGCTCCTCGCCGTGGCCATAAGCCTTCTGCGGAGGTTATCTTGTTCCAAGCATTTTACCGGGATGATAAATGCATCGTCAACCGGACTGTCCTCTCCTCCGTGGGTAGTTTGATGAGTTCGGCCCTCGGGATCGCTGTGATAGGGCGTTTGTTCAGCGCGGCCTTGTTCTTCTTGCTCCATTGCTGGGTTCATATTGTTTCCTTCGGAGTCAACCAGAGTGTCATTTTTCCTTGCGCTGTTATCACTATTTTTACTGTGACTGGACTTAGAGCGGCGCCTGCGTTGTCATTTTTGTTTTTGCCCAGGGGGTTTATCCTCCGTTGTGTCCTTTTTGTCACCGTTGTCTTCCTTAGGCGTGTCCACCATGTAGATGTCATATGATGAAGTGGCGGTCCAGCGCCCCGTCGGCGGTGGTTCCAGATTGTCCCCTGCGTCGACGTCCATACCGTCGATGTCGTCAGAGTCGAAATCAAGCCTGTCTGTTAGGTCATCGACAGTGGCTATGAAGTGGGTGGTAGGTGGGTGGCGATTTTCTTCGTCATCCGCATCCCACTCGGGCCGGACATAGTTCCCCCAAGAGTCTTCTGTCAAAGAGAGAGACTTTAATGAATTAAGTGCTTCGCCCAAGGGGGAGTGCTGAAAGATATCCGCGGCGGTGAACTCCATTACTGGAGCCCAATCGGACTCGATGGGTCCGGGCGCGCGCGGTTCGGAACCCACATCCGGACACAAGTCTGGGGGTCCGATGACGCAGATCTCCTTAACGATGGAGTCTGCGTTCGGCTCTACCGCCGAAGAGTATGCGGCCTCCATGGCGGGGTCCATCCACCCATCCTCGATCGAAGTGATTTGCCTTGGATTTAGGTCCGAAGCGGCTGCAGGGGCGACATCCCGAATACTGTCCGATAGCAGATTTAAGTCATGCTCGCCGTAACTGTTCGGTACTCCCGATGCAGGCCCGAATGAGTCGAAGATCAAGTCTCCGCGGATATCGGCCGCGTAATTCAAGTTCCCAAACCTGACCTGATGGCCAGGGGCGTAGCTATCGATCTGCTACAGATGGCCAATCGAGTTGGCCCGCAGTGCGAAGCCACTGGACACGAAGATTTGTCCGGGGAGAAAAGTCTCACCCTTGACTGTGTTGTTGAAGGTTGGGGGAGCCATCGAGCCTTACAGCGACGGCACAGAGGAACTCTCAATGAAAGCACCAATGTCAGTTGCACAAACGGCGGATCTCGGGTAGGGGGCCCCGAACTGTGCGTCTAAGGCTAATGGTAACAGGAGACTGGGGACACGATGTTTTACCGAGGTTCGGGCCCTGTCGATGGAGGTAATACCCTACTTCCTGCTTGATTGATCTTGATGATATGAGTATTACAAGAGTTGATCTACCATGAGATCGTAGAGGCTAAACCCTAGAAGCTAGCCTATGGTATGATTGTTGTTATCCTACGGACTAAACCCTCCGGTTTATATAGACACCGGAGGGGGCTAGGGTTACACAGAGTTGGTTACAGAGAAGGAGATCTACATCCGAATCGCCAAGCTTGCCTTCCACGCAAAGGAGAGTCCCATCCGGACACGGTACAAAGTCTTCAATCTTGTATCTTCATAGTCCAACAGTTCGGCCAAAGTACATAGTCCGGCCATTCGGATACCCCCTATCCAGGAATCCCTCAGCAGGTTCCTTGAAGAATACACATTAGCCTTCCTCTGTAAAAGAATTTTATCCGGCTTTTCATAATAATCACAACCCTTAGCCGCGAAGGCAGGATATATATATATATATATATATATATATATATATATAATAATAATAAGAATAGTGTCTTTTACTAACAACTTTTCCAACGAAGCGTCAAACTTGACCCTTCGGCTTTTCGAACCGTTTTCACACCCCGCGCTCCGTGTTTCGAGGCTACGCCTCGTTGGCACGTCCTATCAAAATAAAGAGCGTGCCCACTTAATACGAGATTGCACATCAATGGTGTTTGGGTAATCCAACTGATTGCGGTGCATACCCACATCGGGAACATGCGAGGTTTCAAGGCTAGGGGGTGGGCGCTCGGTATTCACGGCCTACATAAGGGGATAAAGATCCATCTTTTCTATCCCACGCCTCCTTCCTTCCTCAGCCTTCCCCTCTTCGAGCTCCAGCACCCAAACTTCGATCCTCCCCACCACCACGAACCTCTCTAGCCATGTCCGGATTCGGCTCTCAAGGCAAGTGGGTGGCCTCCTCCATGAAGGAGAAGGACATTAAGGAGCTCCGGGAGGTGGGGTACCTGAGTACGGACATTGCATACAGGATCCCTACCAAGAAGCAGGTCATTCCCACTCTGGAGCCCGGCGAAAGGGTGGTATTTATCCCCCACTTCATTCGCGGACTAGGGTTTCCAATTCACCCTTTTGTCCGTGGCCTCATGTTCTGTTACATGCTAGATTTCCATGATCTAGCCCCAAACTCCTTCCTCCACATCTCGACATTTATCGTCGTGTGCGAGGCACTCCTCCGCATCCCCCCACTTCGGCTTTTGGCTTAAAGTCATCAACCTGAAGCCAAAGGTGGTGGACAGGCAACACACAGACTGCGGAGGTGCTATGGTGAGCAAACTCCCCAACGTCACCTAGCCCAAAGGGGCCTTCGTGGAAATTATGACGATATGGCAGCAGGAGTGGTTCTACATCACCGAACCTAGTGGCGCCAACTGGGCAGCCACTCCTGAGTTTAGATATGGACCCCCAATGCGGCTCGCGTCGTGGATCAACAAGGTTCTAGACTAGGGGTGATGTCTACTATGCAACCTTCTTCTTGTAGATGTTGTTGGGCCTCCAAGTGCAGAGGTTTGTAGGATAGTAGCAAATTTCCCTCAAGTGGATGACCTAAGGTTTATCAATCCATGGGAGGCATAGGATGAAGATTGTTTCTCTCAAACAACCCTGCAACCAAATAGCAAAGAGTCTCTTGTGTCCCCAACACACCCAATACAATGGTGAATTGTATAGGTGCACTAGTTCGGCGAAGAGATGGTGATACAAGTGCAATATGGATGGTAGATATAGGTTTTTGTTATCTGAAAATATAAAAACAGCAAGGTAGCAAGTGGTAAAAGGAGCGAAAACAGTATTGCAATGCTTCTAAACAAGGCCTAGGGTTCATACTTTCACTAGTGCAAGTTCTTTCAACAATAATAACATAATTGGATCATATAACTATCCCTCTACATGCAACAAAGAGTCACTCCAAAGTCACTAATAGCGGAGAACAAACGAAGAGATTATTGTAGGGTACAAAACCACCTCAAAGTTATTCTTTTCGATCAATCCATTGGGCTATTCCTATAAGTGTCACAAACAGCCCTAGAGTTCATAGTAAAATAGCACCTTAAGACACACATCAACCAAAACCCTAATGTCACCTAGATACTCCAATGTCACCTCAAGTATCTGTGGGTATGATTATACAATATGCATCACACAATTTCAGATTCATCTACTCAAACCAACACAAAGTACTTCGTAGAGTGCCCCAAAGTTTGTACCGGAGAGTCAAGACGAAAACGTGTGCCAACCCCTATGCATAAGTTCATAAGGTCATTGAACCCGCAAGTTGATCAAAACATACATCAAGTAGATCACGTGAATATCCCATTGTCACCATAGATAAGGACATGCAAGACATACATCCAGTGTTCTCATATCCTTAAAGACTCAATCCGATAAGACAACTTCAAAGGGAAAACTCAATTCATCACAAGGAGATAGAGGGGAAGAAACATCATCAGATCCAACTGTAATAGCAAAGCTCGCGGTACATCAAGATCATGCTGAATCAAGAACATGAGAGAGAGAGAGATCAAACACATAGCTACTGGTACATACCCTCAGCCCCGAGGGTGAACTACTCCCTCCTCGTCATGGAGAGCACCGGGATGATGAAGATGGCCACCGGTGATGGATCCCCCCTCCGGCAGGGTGCCGGAACAGGGTCCCGATTGGTTTTTGGTGGCTACATAGGCTTGCGGTGGCGGAACTCCTGATCTAGGTTATGTTCTGGAGGTTTGGGGATTTATAGGAGAGGTTGGTGTTGAGAACAAGTCAAAGGGCCCCACAGGGAGTTCACGAGGCAGGGGGGCGCCCCCTCCACCCTCGTGGGGCCCACGGGACTCCCCTCCGGTAACTCTTTGTTCCAGTATTTTTTATATTTTCCATAAAAAATCTCCGTAGATTTTCAGCGCATTCCGAGAACTTTTATTTCTGCACAAAAACAACACCATGGTAGTTCTGCTGAAAACAGCGTCATTTCGGGTTAGTTGTAACCAAATCATACCAAAATCATGTAAAAATATTATAAACATGGCATGAATACATCAAAAATTATAGATACCTTGGAGACGTATCAAGCACCTCAAGCTTAATTCGTGCTCGTGCTCGAGTAGGTAAATGATAAAAACAGAATTTTTGATGTGGAATGCTACCTGACATATTTATCAATGTAATCTTCTCTATTGTGGCAAGAATATTCAGATCCATAAGATTCAAAACAAAAGATTAATATTGACATAAAAACAATAATGCTTCAAGCATACTAACAAAGCAATTATGTCTTCTCAAAATAACATTGGCAAATAAAGCTTATCCCTACAAAATCATATAGTTTGGCTATGCTCCATCTTCGTCACACAAAATATTCAAATCATGCACAACCTCGGTTTCAGCCAAGCAATTGTTTTATACTTTAGTATTCTCAAACTTTTTCAACTTTCACGCAATACATGAGCGTGAGCCATGGACATAGCACTATAGGTGGAATAGAATGTTGGTAGTGGAGAAGACAAAAAGAGGGAGATAGTCTCACATCAACTAGGCGTATCAACGGGCTATGGAGATACCCATCAATAGATATCAATGTGAGTGAGTAGGGATTGCCATGTAACGGATGCACTAGAGCTATAAGTGTATAAAATCTCAAAAAGAAACTAAGTGGGTGTGCATCCAACTCGCTTGCTCACGAAGACCTAGGGCATTTTGAGGAAGCCTGCCATTGGAATATACAAGCCAAGTTCTATCATGAAAATTCCCACTAGTATATGAAAGTGACAACATAGGAGACTCTCTATCATGAAGATCATGGTGCTACTTTGAAGCACAAGTGTGGTAAAAGGATAGTAGCATTGCCCCTTCTCTCTTTTTCTCTCATTTTTTGTTTTTTGTTTTTGTTTTTGGGCCTTCTCCTTTTTTGGCCTTTTGTTTCGTCCGGAGTCTCATCCCGACTTGTGGGGGAATCATAGTCTCCATCATCCTTTCCTCACTCGGACAATGCTCTAATAATGAACATCATTACACTTTTATTTACTTACAACTTGATATTTAGAACAAAATATGACTCTATATGAATGCCTCCGGCGGTATACCAGGATGTGCAATGAATCAAGAGTGACATGTATGAAAGAATTATGAACGGTGGCTTTGCCACAAATACAACGTCAACTACATGATCATGCAAAGCAATATGACAATAATGAAGCGTGTCATAATAAACGGAACGGTGGAAAGTTGCCTGGCAATATATCTCGGAATGGCTATGTAAATGCCATAATAGGTAGGTATGGTGGCTGTTTTGAGGAAGGTAAATGGTGGGTGTATGGTACCGGCGAAAGTTGCACGACACAAGAGAGGCTAGCTATGGTGGAAGGGTGAGAGTGTGTATAATCTGTGGACTCAACATTAGTCATAAAGAACTCACATACTTGTTGCAAAAATCTAGAAGTCATCAAAACCAAGCACTGCACGCATGCTCCTAGGGGAAGGGTTGGTAGGAGTTAACCATCGCGCGATCCCGACCTCCACACATAAGGTGGACAATCAAAGAGCTACCTCATGCTTCAAATTTGTTACACAACGGTTACCATATGTGCATGCTACGGGACTCACAAACCTCAACACAAGTATTTCTCAAATTCACAACTACTCCATTAGCATAACTCTAGTATCACCATCTTCATATCTCAAAACAATCATAAAGAATTAAACTTCTCATAGCATTCAATGCACTTTATATGAAAGTTTTTAATATCTCTCTCTTGGATGCCTATCATATTAGGACTAAATTCATAACCTAAGCAAATGAACATGATGTTTAAGACTCTCAAAATAATATAAGTGAATCATGAGAGTTCATCTATTTCTTAAAAATAAAACCACTGTCGTGCTCTAAAAGATATAAGTGAAGCACAAGAGCAAACGACAAACTACTCCAAAAGATATAAGTGAAGATCAATAAGTAGTCGAATAATTATGCAACTATGTGAAGACTCTCTAACATTTAAGAATTTCAGATCTTGGGATATTATTCAAACAACAAGCAAAACAATATAAAATTACATGAGCTCCAAACAAAACACATATCATGTGGTGAATAAAAATATAGCCCCAAGTAAAGTTATCGATGAACGTAGATGAAAGAGGGGATGCCATCCGGGGCATCCCCAAGCTTAGGCTCTTGGTTGTCCTTGAATATTACCTTGGGGTTCCTTGGTCATCCGCAAGCTTAGGCTCTTGCCACTCCTTATTCCATAGTCCATCGAATCTTTACCCAAAACTTGAAAACTTCACAACGCAAAACTCAACAGAAAATCTCATAAGCTCCGCTAGTATAAGAAAATAAATCACCACTTTTGGTAATGCTGTGGACTCATTATTTATTTATATTGGTTTAATATCTAATGTATTACAACCTCTATGTGGTCCATACCCTCCGATACTACTCATAGATTCATCAAAATAAGCAAACAACACATAGAAAACATAATCTGTCACAAACAGAATAGTCTGTAGTAATTTGTAACTCTAGAATACTTATGTAACTCCAAAAATTCTGAAATAAATTGGTGAACGTGAGGAATTTGTCTATTAATCATCTTAAAAAATAATCAACTCAAAATCACTCTTCTGTAAAAAAATGACAGCTAATCTCGTGAGCGCAAAGTTTCTGTTTTTTACAACAAGATCACATTAACTTTCACCCAAGTCTTCCCAAAGGTTCTACTTGGAACTTTATTGAAACAAGAGCTATAAACATGATTACTATAGTATCTTAATCATGTGTACACACAAAAACAGTAGGGGCAAATGTTGGGTTGTCTCCCAACAAGAGCTTTTCTTTAATGCCTTTTTAGCTGGGCATGACGATTTCAATGATGCTCGTATAAAAGATAAGAATTGAAACATAGCGGGAGCATCATGAAGAATATGAATAGCACATTTAAGTCTAACCGACTTCCTATGCCTAGGGATTTTGTGAGCAAACAATTCATGGGAGCAAGAATCAACAAGCATAGGAAGACAATACAAGCAAAACTTCAAGATTTTAATCACATAGAGAGGAAACTTTATATTATTGCAATTCCTAAAAGCATATACTCCTCCCTCATAATAATTTGAAGTAGCATCATGAATGAATTCAACAATATAACTATCACATAAAGCATTCTTTTCATGATCTACAAGCATAGAAATTTTATTACTGTCCACATAAGCAAATTTCTTCTCATGAATAGTAGTGGGAGCAAACTCAACAAAATAACTATCATGTGAGGCATAGTCCAATTGAAAATTAAAATAAAGATGACAAGTTTCATGGTTATCTTTATTCTTTATATCATACATGTGATCACAATAATCATCATATATAGGAACTTTGTTCTCATACTCAAATGGAACCTCTTCTGAAATAGTGGATTGATCACTAAATAAAGTCATGACCTCTCTAAATCCACTTTCATCAATATAATCATCATAAATAGGAGGCATGCTTTCATCATAATAAATATTCTCATCAAAACTTGGGGGACTAAAATATCATCTTCATAAAACATAGCATCCCCAAGCTTGTGCATTTGCATATCATTAGCATCATGGATATTCAAATAATTCATACTAACAACATTGCAATCATGCTCATCATTAAAAAATATTAGTGCCAAACATTTTAGTGCACTCTTCTTCTAGCACTTGGGAACAATTTCCTTTCCATCATTTGCATGAAAGACATGATAAAGATGAAGCATATGAGCCAACCTCAATTCCATTTTTTTGTAGTTTTATTTTATAGACTAACTAGTGATAAAACAAGAAACTAAAAGATTTGATTGCAAGATCTAAAGATATGCCTTCAAGCACTAACCTCCCAGGAAACGGCGCCAGAAAATAGCTTGATGTCTACTATGCAACCTTCTTCTTGTAGACGTTGTTGGGCCTCCAAGTGCAGAGGTTTGTAGGACAGTAGCAAATTTCCCTCAAGTGGATGACCTAAGGTTTATCAATGCGTGAGAGGCGTAGGAAGAAGATGGTCTCTCTCAAACAACCCTACAACCAAATAGCAAAGAGTCTCTTGTGTCCCCAACACACCAAATACAATGGTAAATTGTATAGGTGCACTAGTTCGGCGAAGAGATGGTGATACAAGTGCAATATGGATGGTAGATATAGGTTTTTGTAATCTGAAAATATAAAAACAGCAAGGTAGCAAGTGGTAAAAGTGAGCGAAAACGGAATTGCAATGCTTCGAAACAAGGCCTAGGGTTCATACTTTCACTAGTGCAAGTTCTCTCAACAATAATAACATAATTGGATCATATAAGTATCCCTCAACATGCAACAAAGAGTCACTCCAAAGTCACTAATTGCGGAGAACAAACGAAGAGATTATTGTAGGGTATGAAACCACCTCAAAATTATTCTTTCCGATCAATCCATTGGGCTATTCCTATAAGTGTCACAAACAGCCCTAGAGTTCATAGTAAAATAACACCTTAAGACACACATCAACCAAAACCCTAATGTCACCTAGATACTCCAATGTCACCTCAAGTATCTGTAGGTATGATTATATGATATGAATCACACAATCTTAGATTCATCTATTCAAACCAACACAAAGTACTTCATAGAGTGCCCCAAAGTTTCTACTGGAGAGTCAAGACAAAAACGTGTGCCAACCCCTATGCATACGTTCACAAGGTCACTGAACCCGCAAGTTGATCACCAAAACATACATCAAGTAGATCATGTGAATATCCTATTGTCACCACAGATAAGCACATGCAAGACATACATCTAGTGTTCTCAAATCCTTAAAGACTCAATCCGATAAGACAATTTCAAAGGGAAACTCAATTCATCACAAGGAGATAGAGGGGGAGAAACATCATAAGATCGAACTATAATAGAAAAGTTCGCGGTACATCATGATCGTGCCAGATCAAGAACACAAGAGAGAGAGAGAGATTAAACACATAGCTACTGGTACATACCCTCAGCCCCGAGGGTGAACTACTCCCTCCTAGTCATGGAGAGCGCCGAGATGATGAAGATGGCCACCGGTGATGGATCCCCCCTCCGGCAGGGTGCTAGAACAAGGTCCCGATTGGTTTTTTGTGGCTACAGAGGCTTGCAGCGGCGAAACTCCCGATCTATGTTATGTTCTGGAGATTTGGGGATTTATAGGAGAGGTTGGCGTCGAGAACAATTCAAGGGGCCCCACAGGGAGTCCATGAGGCAGGGGGCGTGCCCGGAGGGGGGGCACCGTCCACCCTCGTGGGGCCCACGGGACTCCCCTCCGGTAACTCTTCGTTTCATTGTTTTTTATATTTTCTAGAAAAAACCTCCGTTGATTATCAGCGCATTCCGAGAACTTTTATTTCTGCACAAAAACAACACCACGGTAGTTCTGCTGAAAACAACGTCAGTCTGTGTCAGTTCTAACCAAATCATACCAAAATCATGTAAAAACATTATAAACATGGCATGAATACATAAAAAATTATAGATACGTTGGAGACGTATCAGGGGGTCAACCAACAAGGTGTTGATGCTGCTAAAGCGCATCAGGAACATTTTAGAAAAGAACACCAGCCTCACTGACGTGATTCAAGTGATGCTATTCCACCGGACCCTTCCCTGCCAGCGCCGGCCTCTCCATATGTGGGAGTTCAATCCGGAAGGGCCGCAGGCCCTTCAATGATTCTTCAGCACGACGCACAAAGATATCTGGAGGCTGCTTTTCAAGGCCCAGAAGTCATGGCTGGACGACCGATGACATCAGCCTCAACTGTGCTCACCCAGCCTCCCCGGTAAGTATTTTAGTTTTCGAACATTACTTAGTTCAGAAATCATGGGGGTATATTGAGACTTTCATCCTTTAATCAGGGTTGGACGAAGAAGGCGGAGCGGATCAAGTGTCCGGCTCCGCTGCCCGAAAACCCAGCTGATCCTCTCCTGACGAGGATGCTGGTCCCGGCGCCGTACCAGGCGTCGAAGAAGAAAGCCAAGAAGAAGGGCAAGGAGGCAAAAGGTGGACCCCACCTTAAAGGTACTCTGGATGCGGTGTCCGGAGATACCAAAGCTCTCTCCTCCCATGAGGGGGATGAAGACGGAAATGAGGAGGAAGGAGAGAGCTATTCTCCCCTTAAGGGGAGGTAAAAGAAAAGAGCGGCCTCCAAAGTCCCAGAGGCAGAGGCGTCCAAGAGGGGGAAGATATACTGCTCGGACGACTCGGATTCGGATGCCGAAGTCATCACCGAGAAGCACCCCAGGTCAAAGCCCCTGGCCGATTCGTAAGTATCCAAGGATGCCTTACATATATCGGTGTTTATAATTTTAGTTTTTAATCCATTATATTGCATGTCTCAGTCTGGCCCGCGATTTCCACAACTATCATCATCTCCAGGGAATTCGCTGGAGCCGAGGATGGTGGAGAGTGAGACGCCTCCGCAGGCCTCTCCGCCAACCGCTATGGAGTCTTGTCCTGAAGACTCTCTCCAGGCCATGAAGAGGTGCGGGAGGCCGTTAAGATGGCTGTCAGCATTCTGGGAACGGGGGTCCCCAGACTTGCCTACCTGCGGCCCGCGGCGTGGCTCCACCAGTGGCCCAGTACGGCCCGTCTTCATCAACCAAACACTGAAGACCCTCGTGAGGGGCCAATTCTTGCGGGGCGGACGACACAAGGCCTCCTCAGGAGTGGCCTCACCAGGTGGGCTCACGAGGAGGCGGAGAGATCAAGGCAAAGGGTACCTCGCGAGGTTCTCGTGATGCAAGCCATGAGGACCAAGGCCAGGTAGGCGCCAGGCGAGCGCCAGCGCGCGTAGTGTCCTCGTTTCCCCTTTGGTGCTAAGGGGGCAAGCGCAGGCGAGGAGTACCGAGTCATCAGGCAAAGGTTTCCATATCGATGCAACAAGACCAAGACTTGTAGGACGGCAGGATGGAGGTCACCATGGAGCCCAAGACGGTGTCATCACCAGTGCCTTTGACAGGCGAAGACCACCTTTAGTCAGGATAGCATGTACTAGGTGCCCCCCTTCAAAATGGCCGTTGTAGGATCCCTTCCCGCTCAATATTTGGAAAGAGGACCGGGGCCTCTATAAATAGAGCTAGCCACCACCGTAGAAAGGGACCGAAACCAGAATGAGTAGATCACTACACCAGCTCAAGAACACCTCTCCTCAGGAGGCCGTTCTTCTCTTGTACTATTCATCATCAGCCCAAGAGGCAATCCACCACCACCACACAGGAGTAGGGTATTACACCACGATGGTGGCCCGAACCTGTACAAATCTTGTGTCTCTTGTGTTGTGAGTTCATGGAGCTAAGCTTAGGGATCCGGCGAGGCTGAGAGCGAGATTCGGTAGGGGGAAATCTTCGTGCGCACCCCAGTGTTCGAATATCAAGGGTTTTGCCAGAACCTGAAATCCGACATTTGGCGCACCAGGTAGGGGTGCGCCGAAGTCTTCCTTCTGCCGATCCACGACCCATCGCTTTGTCGCAACCATGTCTGGCGATCCGATGACCAGCGTCGATCGCTGGGCGGCCTGGCCAGCCTGAGCCACACTGCCTGCCCAAGAAGACCTGAACCCCACGTCCCAGGCATCTCGCGCGCCGCAGAACGCTACGGGGCGTGGGCGGCGCGGTCACACACCGCCCGCCCTTACTCCGCGTAAGGTGTGGGCAGCCACAAGGGCCTCAAGCCACGCCGTGACCACGGCGCCGCACACCCGACGGGAGCAAGCAAACATGAGAGCCGCGCTCACCGTGGCTCGAGAGCTGCTACGATGCAGGTTGATGGAGAGCGGTCGGGATGCTTTGCTGGAGCGCGTTGCCGAGCTCTTGGACACCGCGACCTCAGGGGCACCGCATTTCTACTTCCAGCTTGCACCCCGGGCCTCGGCCGGACCACACGGCGGACCTCTCCATGCCCGTGTGCCCCCAAGCACGCCCCAAGGCTTCATCGACACCAGCTCAACCGTCAGTGCCGGACGCCAGGTCGCACCCGCACCACCTCCGATAAATGAGGGCATGCGCGCTGCCGCCTATAGCCCGGGCGGGCCGCTGCCCTACCATCCTCAAGACGGCGCGCTAGGCCGGGCAACATGGAGCGTAGGGCACTACGGCAAAGTCTTCGAGGCGGCGGCTTCGGAGGCTTATGTGCCTCGCATGGTTGATCGGGAGTACACGCTGGAAGACGACCCTGGCTCATTGCTCGGGCCAGGCTGGGAGGAAGAGACGGTAGAAGCCGAGCCCTTCCAGGAGACTCAAGGGAGCCTCACCAACCGCACCAGCAGCAGCAGCTACCAGGTACCACTAATTCCTTAGGAGCAAGCTTATGTTAATCATGGGTCGCAGGAGGTTCAGATCACATCAGCGGACAGCGGCCCCAGCTCGACAGCCTCCCTTCCACCAGGAGGAGTGCACTGGGGGCTGCAGGAGAGGGGCCGGGAGCCAGGCCCCTCCCCACGGCGCACAGAGCAAGGCGTCCCCCGGATGTAGGCCCTCTGCTGGGGAGGTGCTGCAAAGCCTACCCCTGACAGAGGACCCTTGGTCGCCGAGGGCGCCGCTGGCATCCCCTTTGCCCTTTCGTGTCGTCCTGGTTTTTGGTCGCCGCCAATGGTGGTCGAGGGTGGCGCAAGGCGGGGCCCTCATCTAGCGATATGAAGCAAGGCCCGGTGCCTGTGAAGAAGGCCCAGTGCCTGTGAAGCTCGCCGCCCATGACACTCTCACGTAATAATGAGTGGGGCTGTACACGCCCCGGAGCCTCAGGAGCGCCACCCTTGGGCCTCGGGGGCTCCCTTCCACGCCCAGTGGCAGCACTTAACTCCGCGCTGGTGAGAAGACGTCGAAGACTAGACTAGGCGCTGGACGCGACCATTTGCTTTTGACTCCCTTTCTATAGTCGTGCTTCCTTGCTTCGGATTTAAGTTTTGAATTTTCATTTGTGTGTGCGGGGAGGGTGACTTTTCTCGTTTATGTGATTTCTTGCATTCTGGTTCCCGCCTTAATTTGGAGTTCGCACCGGCTGCCTCCCCCTCGTGAGCCCCTAGCGGGTGGGGTTGGGCGAAGCACACGTGCGCTGCACGCATGTCGTACTATGGCCGGCACTAGCTCTCGCGAGGCCCTCTTGACCGGGTCAGCAGGTCCCTCAGGGGATCCTCGGAAGCTCACGACCTCACGAGCTGGTTCAGGACCTGTCCCGACTAAAGGTAAACTACAAAAGCAAGCTCGCGCAGAGCCCGTAGGCTCATAGAGGCATATATTCAGCTCTGCCCTGAAAGCATAAAAACGGTAATCTTTTTACATAAAGGGCATCCCCTCCCAAAATGCTCTTACAACCTTTGGGGCCACGCCCGAGCTTCTGTATGCAGGATAAACATCAGAGAAACACGGGATCAATTAGACATATTGCTCACCGCGTCCCCCTGGTCGCCTCCAGATGCATCGCTGGCGCCGCTGTCGCTGTCACTAGCATCGCCATCACCATCACCTGTGCCACCGTCACCAAAATCGACTATGTTGCCTCCATCCGCCGCGACTACCACCCCGTCGTCATCAGAAGCAAAGGCCCTAACAAGCGCATCCATGTTATCCTCCACCCACCGCGCCAGATCGCCACGGATGGCCTCGGGCACTGGGGCAATGACGGTGTCAAAGTCAAAGTCGGGATTGGTGTTCTGAAGGTGGCTGAAGACACGGGAAAACATGCGCCCGAGCAGGCTGCGACTCCTCTGCTCAACAAGCTGGTGAGCTCTCTCGGAGCGGTTCTCCAGGCGCGGCACCACGTCAGTAAAGAAGCGGAGATGACTCGCATAGTCGGTCGTGTGGGGATGCGGGGCGTTCTCATTATAGATGTTGCCCAAGGCCGCGTTGGCCCTGTTCCTGAGGTCCTGGAGCATGGGGCTGTGCACGTGCTCCAACGTCTACCGTTGAAGCACTTCCTTTCTGTTCTGCTGCGCGATGGACTCGGCATCGGCAACCCGCTGCTGAAGAGGAAGCAGCTCGGCGCAGGCAGAGGTCAGCTCGGCCTGCGCCGAGACTAGGGCGGCTGCGGCGGCCTAGACATGCCGTTCCTCTTCAGTCAGGCTGGACCTAAGGGCGGCAGTCCTGCCCGCAACCTCAGCTTCAACTGGCTTCAGCTTCAGGTCATACCTGCTCGCAAGATATGCGCGAGCCTCGGCCACATGGTGGTCGACTTCCTCCTGGACCCGGGCCTCACGTGCCAACGACGTCCTCCGCTCGGGCAACTTGGCGCTTGTCAGGGGTTGGGTGCGACATATGCCGAAGGATGGCTTATCATGGTGGGAGCGAGTAGAACGTCGCTGGTGCCTGGAAGCGGGATAAGGCGTAGACACGTATGCCGACGAACTTTACCCAGGTTGGGCGCTCTCTGTGGAGATAATACCCCTACTGCTGCTCTGCAGGGTCTCCGCATGATCACTAAGGCACTAGTGATACAAGGTGCTCCTTGAGCTTTATCTAGAGGTAGGAGAAGGCAGGGCTAACTCTCTCCTGCTCGAAGGGATGTGGCTAGTTCTAGCGAGGGTCGAACCCTTCACATGGGTGGCCTGGGGGGCTTATATAGGCCTGCTCCCCACGGGTACAATGGTAATCGGGCCGACTGTTGGGGCCTATCTATCAGCGTCTCCAGCCTCCAGCTTCTCCGCCGACTATTGGGGCCCGCTACCTTGTGGGCCCCACCGACTGGTTGGTGGCTGCTTACTGTAGCCGTGCCGTCTGTGACGAGGGCCTGGTCATCTCATCGTGGCTACAGTGCCGCCGCCTGGTAGGGGGTTACTGTAGCTACACCTGCTCTCATCAGGTTAATGGGATGCTTGCCTCGGGGCAAGGGACGGCCGCTTGCTGGAGGCCGTTCCTCCCCAAGCCCGACTGGCTGGGCATCCGCCGTCTTCTACGGCATCACTGCCTGATAGGGCCTGTGGCTGGCAGGCCGTACCGACAGGCCATCATGGGGAACATGGTTCCGC
>NC_041385.1:515331377-515359634 GCF_002162155.2 Triticum dicoccoides
TGCCACGCCGTGCGGAGATCTCCGCCTGTACGGGGCACTGTAGCCATGCCCATCCCGGGATTTGGGGGCGAGAGGCTTTACTATAGCCACGCTCTATCCTGTACTATTGATGGGGGCCCGGATGCTCGGAGTCCGCGAGGTGGCTGCCTGCCCGATGTCGCCCTCTCTAGAGGCCGGCGGGCTGGAGCCGGCCGCTCGTAGTGCCGTTGGCTGGTGGTTGGCCGCCCTCTAGTGGCCGGCCATCGAGCTAGCTGGCCCCCAGAGGGCGGAGCTTTAGCTTGGGGCCCAGCTAGGCGGAGCTGGTCCAAATCTTTACAAATCCTGGGACCTGGGTGAGGCTACCCATGGCCCATTACTCCGACAGTAGCCCCCGAAGCTGGTGAGCTGTTGCGGTTAAGGGGCCACGAAGTCTCAGCGGCTTCCCCCCTCACTGAGCTCCGGGAGAGCATCGGTCCGCCTTGCGGCCGGCCGATTGCTGAAGCCGACTTCGTCTTGGCGGGTAGTTGGTCGATTTCAAACTCCTCGGCGGGAAGGCAGGTGGCGTGCCTGCTAAGCTTCCCGGGCCGCCGCCCGCCACAAACGCGCCACACGGCGCACGCCAGTCCAGCCAGCCTGCCACCCCGCGCCCCTGATGGGACATGACAGCGGGCCGGGCCCACCACTACCGTGCCTTGGCACCCGGGCCGATCCACTCTGCCGAGGGGGGCGGTTGCGATTCCCATGACCGTTCGGGGCGTGGTGAATGTGCGCGGTAAATGGTGGAAGTGGGATCGTGGGCGCAGTTAATCCCACGACCCACGCCCCGTCCCCTCGGCTTCATAGCCTGAGGGCTATAAGTAGGGGGGGGAGGGGTGCGGCAAAGCTTGCGCCCCCCTCCCACTCTTTCTTCCTCCTCTGCTCTCTCCTCCATAGCTACTGCTGCTGCTTCGTGCTGCCGCTTGTCACTGATGCACCCCTCCTCCTCACGTGGCCCGCCCAAAGCCATGGTGCGCGAGAAGGACGGCGATTGGGACGGGTCGTCGGTGATCGAGGATCATATCTCCTTCCTCCGCGACACGCGCCGGATGCCGAACGCGACGTTCGTCAAGGCGCGAGTGCCGCCGGAGGTGGAGATTTTGCCGGCGCCGCGGGGGAACGAGCGGGTCGTCTTCTGCTCGCACTTCCTCCGCGGCTTCGGCCTTCCGGTGAGCGGCTTCCTCCGCTCGTTCCTCGACTTCAATCACCTCCAACCTCATTACCTCACGCCAAACACCGTGACCCTACTCTCCGCCTTCGTCACGACGTGTGAGGGCTACATCGGCATCCTCCCCACACTCGAGCTGTGGGGAGCTTTCTTCTATGGGAAGCTCGACACCTCCGCCAAGGATACGGCGGCCGAATGCGGCGGGTTCGTCGCCGTGCGCCGGCCGGCGAAATGGAATGCCTTCCCCGTCGTCAAGCTGCCACAGTCTATAAAGATGTGGCAATAATCTTACTTCTACATCGAGAACATCGACCTGGCCGTCGACTTCATCAACCTGCCAGCCTACGAAGCCGGACCTCCCACTGGGCTCCGGCCCAACTGGGGCTACAAGCCGAAGCCGGTGTCGCCGGATGTCGCGGCCGCAATCGGCCGACTCCGGGTGCTCCAGGAGTCGGAGGTCCTCGTGGGTGCCGACCTCCTCATCGCCTTTGTCGAGCGCCGAATCCTCCCGCTCCAGGGCCGACCTCATCCGATCTTTTGGATGAGCGGGCACCGCGACCCTAGCCGGATATGCATGAAGGAAATGCCGACTGCCGAGGTCGCGCAGATGGTGAACGAGATCTCCGACCTCAAGCTGTCGGAAAGCGACTGGCGGTATGGGAAGCGGCCGTACTCCCGCGACGAGCCGATGCCTACCATAAGTTTCTTCATTTCTTCCTTCAGCTTTGTTTCTTAGTCTTGCTTTCCGTTATGACGCGACTCCGCTCTGGGGTGCAGATTTATATGTCCGAGGCGACGGCCGCCATCATGGGGCCGGGTGGCGACTACCTGCCGGACAGGGCGGTGAGCGACGTGGATGACCCTGACTTGGGGGCAGCCTCCCTAGCGGACAACGCAACAGGCGGCTGTGGTGAAGCAGACGGCTCCGAGGAGGGCGGTGGCGTGGAGACTTGGCCCGATGATGACGATGATGAAGATGAGCCGCGCCTCGCCCGGAGCACTGCCAACACTGGCGCCAGCCCCTCTTCTGGGCCGCCCGCCCGTGGCGGCAAGCGCAAGCGGAAGCAAGGCGCTGCCCTATTTGGCAGCGTGCCAAAGAATCCCAAGAACCCGTTCGCGGCGACTAGGCAGCAGGAAGCCGCGGCCAAGCCGGCCAAGTACAAGAGGCAGCCGAAGGTGCCGGTTATGGTGTCAGCGTAAGTGTTCTTCCCATGCCTTCTGCTTTTTCGCTGATCGGCCTAAAAAAGCTTTCTCACTTGTCTTCTTGTCCCAGGGCTCCGTAACTCTCGAGAGGTCAGGAGCTGCCTCGGTCATCAGGCCGTCAGCGACCTCCTCTACCAGCCGATAGATTGACCCAGTCGCCGACCTCCGGGAGGCGACGGAACGGAATGCACGAGAGGCGCGTGAGGAAGAGGCCGACCGCCTGGCGAACTCGGAGGCGGACAAGGCTGCAGCATCCACGGCAAGGCGGCTAGCGCAGGCGGAGGCCGAAGCCGCAGAGAGGGAGCGGCTCGCGGAGGCTGCACGCCGTCAGGAGCCGCTTCTCGTGACGCCTTTGAACACCACGCCGCCACCGCCGGAGTTTGAGGCGACGTCTGGAGGAGCCAGTGACAAGCATCCGGTCATGCAGAGGGAGGGCGGCGACGTGGCCATGCCGGACGTCATCGTGCCGCCGCCGCCACTGCCGCCACCTATGAGCGAGATGCGGGCCGAGCAGCCGGCCGGGCCGCCGGTGCCACCAGCCAGGGACGTGGTGGTGATGGACCTTACTCCTGAGGTCCGCACACCTGTCGGCGTTCTTGGAACGGGGGTCCCCAGATTTGCCTGCCTGCGGCCTGCGGCGTGGCTCAAGAGGCGGCCCAGCATGGCCCATCTTCATCAACACGAGCTCAAGACCCTCGCGAGGGGCCAAGCCTCGCAGGGCGGACGGCAGGAGGCTTCCTCAGGCACGGCCTCGTCAGGCTGGCTCGCGAGGAGGCGGAGAGATCAAGGCGGGGTACCTCGTGAGGTGCCCATGATGCAAGCCATGACGACCAAGGGCGCCAGGCAGGCGCCAGCCCGCGCAGTGTCCTTCTTTCCTCTTTATTGCAAAGGGAGCAAGCGCAGGCGGGAGCATCAAGCAAAGGCATCCATTTCGGTGCAACAAGACCAAGACTAGCAGAACGGCAGGATGGAGGTCGACGTGGAGCCCAAGCCAGCGTCACCACCAGAGCCTTTAGCAGGCGAGGACCAACTTTAGTCAGGATAAGTGTACTAGATGTTCCCCTTCAAAATGGCCAATTGTTGGCACCCTTCCCGCTCAATATTTGGGAGGAGGCCCAGGGCCTTTGCCTATAAATAGGGCTAGCCACCACAAGATAGGCACAGAGGATCCTCACCAGGAAACCAGTAGAGAGAGAGAGAGAGCGACTGAACTCCCCCTAGTAGTTGATCGCATCAGCCAAGAACAGACCCTCGCGAGGCTGTTCTTCCGTGTATTGTTCATCATCAGCCCAAGAGGCAATCCACCACACCACACACTGGAGTAGGATATTACACCACAATGGTGGCCTGAACCAGTATAAACTCTGTGTCTCTTGTGTTCTTCCTTTGATTGCTTAGATCCTAGCGCGGCGGCGAGGCGCAGGCAGTAGAAGGCTAGATCTCCGCGTGCACCCCAGAGTTCGAACCTAGAGGGTCTGCCGAAACCCGAAATCCAACATTTGGCGCGCCAGGTAGGGGTGCGCCAGAATCCAACTTCTGCCGCTTCGCGTCCCGTCGCATCGTCATCATCATGTCCGGCGACCAGGCAGGCAAACCCGATCCCTGGGCGGCCTGGCCTGCCCACGGAAAACCGCTTGCTCCGGGCAACCCCACGCCCCGGGCAGCTCGCGGTCCGCAGGTCGCTGCGGGCCGCGGGCGGCGCGTACAGGCAGCGACAGCTCCCATGATGCGGCAGGTGCGGTCGGCGGCGAGGGCTTCCCACCACGCCGTGGCCACGGCACCGTACACCCGACGGGAGTAGGCAAACTCGAGGGCCGCACTCACCGTGGCCCGAGAGCTGCTACAGTGCAGGCTGCTGGAAGGCGGTGGCGACGTGCTGCTGGAGTGGGTGGCAGAGCTCCTGGGCTTCGCCGCCTCGGGTGCTCCCCCCTTCTGCACCCAACTCCCACCTCAGGTCCATGGTGGCCCGCACGGGGGCTCCATGCACTCCCGTGCGGCCCCAAGCGGGCTCCAAGGCCACCCCAACGCTGGCCAGGCCGTCAGCCCCGGGCCAACAGCGATGCTGCCTCTACCCCCGGCCATCGAAGAAGGACTCGCCACAACCCGCGGCCCCGGTGGGCCGCCGTGCTATCACCCCCAGGCGGGCACATCAAGCGGAACTGCATGGCACGCAGAGCGCTACGGCGCGGCCTTTGGGGTGGCGACCCCAGAGGAGTACGTGCCCACATGATGGACCAAGGGCGCACACATGAGGACGAACAAGGCTCGCTCCTCAGCCCAAGCTAGGGGGACGAGACGCCAGAAGATGAACTCTTCCAGGAGCCCAGAGGAGGCCCCGTCGCCTACGCTGGAAACAACGAGTATCAGGTACCACTAATTCCTCAGGAGCAGGCATACACCAACCATGGATCGCAGGAGGTGCAGGTCACGACAACAGGCGGCTGCCCCACTCTCGCAGCTTCCTACCCCTCAGGAGGAGGGTGCCGGGGGCTGCAGGAGAGGGGCCAACATCAAATATTACCACCACGGTGTTCGGAGCAAGGCGTCCTCAGGAGGTAGGCCCTCTGCTGGGGAGGTGCCCCAGAGCCTGCCCCCGACAGAGAGCCTGTGGTCGTCGGGGGAACCGCTGGCGACCGCTCTACCCCATCGGCGGCGTCCTGGTTTACGGTCGTCGTTGGCGGTACTAGAGTGTGGCACAAGGCGGCCCCCTCATCTGGCGATATGAAGCAAGGCCGGTACCTGTGAAGAAGGCCCAGTGCCTATGAAGCTCGCCGCCCCGTGACACTCTCACGTAATAATGAGTGGGGCTGTACACGCCCCGGAGTCTCAGGGGTGCCGGCCTCAGACCCTGGGGCTCCCTCCCACGCCCAGTGGCAGCACTTAGCTCCGCGCTGGTGAGAAGACGTCCAAGACTAGACTAGCTGCCGGACGCAGCCTTTTTTCTGCTTTCGTTGTTTTTCCCCTTGGTTGCCGTTTTCCCCTGTTGAATTTAAGTTGAATTTGAGCTCAAGGATTTGCGTGTGTTCGGGGAAGGGGTGTTTAGTCTCGTTCGAGCAATCTCTCGCATTCTGGTTACCGCTTCGCCTCAGCTGCCTCCCCTCGCGAGCCCATCGCGAGCCGGGCCAGGCCTAGCTTGCGTGCAGCCCAGACTGCCGCCGCCGCGCCCTCTCCGGAGGTTTTCATTACAGGTTTTATGGGCTCGTTCAGAAGACGCTCGAGGCACCACAGCCCTCCGCAGGCTGACTCGAGGCCCACGCGGGTTAAAGGTAAACCAGCAAATACAAGTTTTTACATGAGGGGCTCCCCCTCCCAAAATGCTCTTACCTTTAGGGCAAGAACCGAACTCTGTCTGCGCATGGTAAGGAAGCAGGGACAACACGCGGTCAGTCAGATAAATCCCCCAAGGCATCCTCAGGGGCGCCTCCTGAATCATCGCTGGCGTTGCTGGCCTCGCCGTCACCCTCCGCATCGCCGGCAGCGGCACCAGGGCCGTTCACCACGTCACCTTCATCAGCAGCCACAACCGCGTTGTCGTTATCAGAAGCGAAGGCCCTGACAAGGGCATCCACGTTGTCTTCCACCTAGCGCGCCAGGTCGCCCCGGACGGCCTGGGGTACTGGGGCGATGGCGGCGTCAAAGTCGAAGCCAGGGAACATGTTCTGAAGGTGGCTGAAGACACGAGAGAAGGCGCGCCCGAGCAGGGCGCGACTCCTCTCCTCCACCAGCCTGTTGGCTCCGACCGAGCGCGCCTCCAGCTGCGTCACCACAATGGTGAAGAACTGAAGATTGCCAGCATAGTTGACTATGTGGGGCTGGGCAACAGCCACCTCGTAGATGTTACCCAAGGCCGTGTTGGCTCTCTCCCGGAGCCCGGAGAGCATGGGGCCATGCTCGTGCTCCAGGATCCGCCGCTGGAGTATCTCGTCCTCGTTCTGCCGCGCAATGGCCTCAGCTTCGTCCATTCGCTGGCGGAGAAGAGGCGCCTCGGCACGGGAGGTAGTCAGCTCCTCCTGCGCTGCGTTAAGGGCGGCCCGGGAAGCATCGGCCCCCCGCGTCACTTCCTGTAACTTGGCCCTCAAGACGGCGGTCCTGCCTTCAGCCTCGACCCGGATCAACCCCAGCTTCTCCTCAAACTCGCGCTCAAGGTCCAAGCGGGCCGTCGCCACCTCGCGATCAACCTCTGCAGTGGCTCGGGCCTCGCGCGCAGCAACGTCATCCTCCGCCTGCGTCACCAAGCGCTCTCTTGTCTCCAAACGTTCAAGATCACGTGTGCGCTCAGCAGCCTCCAGCGTCAGTACCTCCTCACGCCTCAGGAGCTCTGCTTAGTCGATTGAAGCCACCTTCATAGACGCAAGGGCCGTCTCCCGCAGCTCCACTTGCTGCTCCAGGGAGTGGCACCGGGCCAAGAGTTCCCGCGCCTGCTCCTCAGACGCCTCGCACCGTCGGTCAGCCTCTCGGGCCTCCTCGACGGCCCGGGAACGGGCCTCCCGAGAGGCCACCAGCAACGCCTCGGCCTCCACTTTGTCAAGGTCACGCTGGTGGTGCGCAAGGTCGATGGCTGCCTCTAGCTTGCGCCTCTCTTCAGCCAGGCGCAGGCCCTCAGCCTCAAGGCGCGTGTCTTCATCGTCAAGCTTTTCACCAAGCTGGCTCACCGCGTCAGCCGCCCTCCGGAGAAACCCTTGGCGAAGAACTCGATGCCTCCGGGCGCGCTCGAGCGCGTCTTCTGCGGCGTCATCCACCCCAAGTAAACGCCGGGGGACACGAATAAGCACTCCCCCTCTGGGCAGGGGGCTGGGGGCTGGCGCCCTCGTGATGGCCGGGCACGCCTCGCTAGAAGCCCGGCCGGGGGCCGGCCCCTCCCCAAGTAAAGAGCGCAGGGCCGACCCCAGCCAATCACCATCCATGATCAGGCTCGAGACCCAAGGCAGGCTGGCTATGCCCCGAGGAGGCTCGCGAAGGAAGGTCGCGAGGCGCACAGGGCTGTGATGCACCATAGGATTGCTCACCTCTCCGGCCGGCCTCACCGAGAGGGGTCTGCTGGAACTAGGAGCTCTTGAAGGCGGTGGAGAGGGCGGAGCCTGGGGGGATGGCTCCTCGGCCATCTCCGTGAGCTCGGCAGGAAGGGGCCTGCGAAGCAAGAATCAGCCAAAGCAATGGGAGGACCAAGAGCTGGGAAAGGGGAAGGCTTACTCATCAATGGCGAAATACTTCTGGCGCTTCAGCATGCGATAAGGGTAATCGTCACCCAAGGCCTCCCTTTTCCTCCGGAGAGCCTCGAAGTCCACGCAGAAGCGACCCAGGAGTTGAGCACAGGGGTCAACCTGTGACGAGGAAGAAGCGTCAAGATGCCCAGCGTCTTGTGCGTCGTTCTGATGCACGCCGCTGGTCGCCTCACCAAGAAGGATAGCTGGGGCCCCATGGGCCTCAACCACAGGCGCCGTGGGCAGCGGCTCAGCACCTCCAGCCGCGGCAGTACGGGCCTTAGGAGCTGCCCCCTCAGGAGTGCCGCCCGGCGCCGTCACTCCGGCGGGGGCCCCCTCAGCCTCCGGCGGTCCACGCCTCCCTGCTCTGCCACTCGAGGAAGGACCGCCGTGGGCGACTGGGAGGGCAGTCACCATCACTGGGTTCTCGCGAGGACCCCTGAGGCCGGCGGGGCGCAGCCCCCATTCGTCGAAGCTGGGCATCTGCTTCACGAAGTCGCCCCTGTTTGAGCAAAGGTATAGCAAAGCCCCCCACGCCGGACGCTGCCGGGGGAAGGGTCCCCAGTCAAGACCAAGAGCACCTTCCTTAGTGCTTCGGGCGTCAGGTCCTCCTCCTGGAGCCTCATGCGATCTTCACGCCCGCTGAAGGACCACATCCGGCAGGAGTGGCGCTGGAGAGGAGCAATGCAGCATAGCAGGAACTCCTTCACCACCTTAGGCGCCGTCACACCAAGCGCCCTCAAGAACGCGAAGTGATGCCAAACGAAGATGAGCCAGGGGCTCGTGAGCGTCTCCTAGCCCCAGCCTGAATTGGGGACAGCGGGCGCCTTTGGCTCTGAAAGCAGGGGGCTGGGCACCGCAACATCCACGTACAGCCACCGCTCGCGGAACTCAGGCGCGGATGAAGAAAGGCTGAAACCAATCCCTGAAGCCGCTATTTCTGGTGCGACAACGAAGCTCACGCACCCTGAGCATTGTGTGGGATCGACGAGGCGTAGAGAGAAGAAGTGGCGTAGCAAGGCAACCGAAGGAGGGATGCCCATCATCACCTCACAGACAAAGGCGAAGACGGTAAGAAGAGTAATGGATTCAGGACCCAAATGCATCATATGGATCTAGTAATGGGAAAGCACAACATTGAAGAAATCGGAGAAGGAGGGAACCAATCCTGCCCACAGGGCATCGGCAAAGTACCAGACCTCGGTGACCACCCTGTCGATGGAGAAGCGAGATGCGGGCCAGGCTGTCATCCTCCCACACTCGTTGAAGATGGTGGCCAGAGCAGAGCTGACTTTGCCCAAACCTTCTCGGTTGAGTATGATCGACCGATCGATGGCGGAGGCCGCCGACGACGGCGAGCGAGGCGGATGCACCGGTTTCTTCCCTTTTCCCTTCTTCGGCGGAGCCATGGAGACGGGAAGAGGGGGGATTCGAGATTAGATTGGAAGTAGAGACTAGAGCTCGAGGGGAGGAAGAACAGGGGATGGTCGAGCGGGGAAAAGAAGAAAGACTGTGTGCAACCACGGGTCCGCCTAGCTGGGCGCAAAATAAGGAGGCGTGGGGGAGCAGGGCCACCCACGTCCAATCAACCGCCACGCAGCACCCAAGGCCGCAGGCTGTTAGGGCCCGCGGCGCTTCGCACTTGCTCTGGGCGCGCCTTGGCCCCGGGGGCTACTCTCGGCGTTCTAGGAACAGGGGTCCCCAGACTTGCCTGCCTGTGGCCTGCGGCATGGCTCAAGGGGCGGCCTAGCATGGCCCATCTTCATCAACACGAGCTCAAGACCCTCGCGAGGGGCCAAGCCTCGCGGGGCGGACGACAGGAGGCTTCCTCAGGCACGGCCTCGTTAGGATGGCTCATGAGGAGGCGGAGAGATCAAGGCGGGGTACCTCGCGAGGTGCCCATGACTTAAGCCATGACGACCAAGGGCGCCAGGCGGGCGCCAGCCCACGCAGCGTCCTTCTTTCCTCTTTGGTGCAAAGGGAGCAAGCACAGGCGGGAGCATCAAGCAAATGCATCCATTTCGGTGCAACAAGACCAATACCAGCAGAACGGCAGGATGGAGGTCATCGTGGAGGCCAAGCCGGCATCACCACCAGAGCCTTTAGCAGGCGAGGACCAACTTTAGCCAGGATAAGTGTACTAGATGTTCCCCTTCAAAATGGCCAATTGTTGGCGCCCTTCCCGCTCAATATTTTGGAGGAGGCCCAGGGCCTTTGCCTATAAATAGGGCTAGCCACCACAAGATAGGCATAGAGGATCCTCACCAGGAAACCAGTAGAGAGAGAGAGAGCGACTGAACTCCCCCTAGTAGTTCATCGCATCAGCCAAGAACAGACCCTCGCGAGGCTGTTCTTCCTTGTACTGTTCATCATCAGCCCAAGAGGCAATCCACCACACCACACACTGGAGTAGGGTATTACACCACAATGGTGGCCTGAACCAGTATAAACTCTGTGTCTCTTGTGTTGTTCCTTTGATTGCTTAGATCCTAGCGAGGCGGCGAGGCGCAGGCAGCAGAAGGCTAGATCTCCGCGTGCACCCCAGAGTTCGAACCTAGAGGGTCTACCGGAACCCAAAATCCGACAACACCCGTACGCCATCGCCTTGAGAAGGCGGCTTCAGCACCGCGGCCGCTGGAGGCTAGCGCCGCGAGCTCGTCGATCCCTGACACCGAAGCATCCAGCACCGCGCCTGTCAGCTGGATACGCGGGGGCGGGACAGGCGCCCTGAACCAGGCGTCCCTTGATGTCCAGGCCAAACTTCGGGCCGAAGCCGAAGCCCTCAAGCGCTGCAACGAGGCTTTCCTAGACTCGCGGGCCTCCATCCGCGTAAGTTAATTTTGGCTTTCTTCGTTGGTTAATTTTCTTGCTTCTCTCGTGGGGGCACGCAAGCGCACCCACTGGGTGTAGTCCCAATGTTTCGGGCCGGCTGTTGAGCAGGTGGGTCAGAACTTTATCTTGCAAACGTCGACTGCTGACTTCGTCTGGTGTCCCTTCTGCAGGACTACCACAATCTTCGCGTGATCGCCTACAACTCCAGGGTCCGGGAGCTGGAGACGCAGACCTCCCATCTGTCCGAGAGCCGGAGTAAGCTTCTTCTTTCTTCTTATTTCGCGGGGGCGTGCTGGCGCACCCGCGGGCTGTAGTCCCTGAGGTTCGGGCCGACTGCTGAGCAGTCAGGCTGAATCTCCTCAGTGGCCCTACCTCTGTTGACTGCTTATTCTCTGCGGGGGCGCGATGGCGCACCCGCGGGCTGTAGTCCCAGAGATTCTGGCCGACTGCTAAGCAGTCGGGCCGAATCTCCCGGCAACTGTGTCCTCTTTATCTTTTCGACTGATGATCTTTCTTCTTTTCCACTTTCAGAGGCCAACGCCACCTTGCAGCAGCAGCTGGGTCAAGCCAACACCGCCCTGCGGGGCAAGGAGGAGGAGTGTAGCAAGTTGGCCGAGGAGCGAGACCGGCTGGTCACTCAGCTTGCTGAGCAGGCGGAGGCCCTCAAGGCGGGCCAGCAGGAGGCGAAGACAAAGGAGACCGACCTTCTCGCCGAGTTTGAGGTCGAGCGCTCCGCCTGGGCCGACAAGGAAGCCCAGATGATAGCCTGCTTTAGCAGCATTGAGGACTTGGTCGACGATAAGCTTTGTTCTTCTTATTTCTTTGTCTGAGCTGACTGCCTATTTTTGACTTTGTTTTTCTTGCCTTCTGCCCGAGAAAACTTGTTCCCGGGTCACTCCGTTGCTGCGATCGAGATGATTGAGGCCCAGCGTGAGGAGCGGAGGGCGGAAGGCGCGCAAATTGCCGCTGATGCTCCCCAGACTCTTGGCGAACAAGTCCTCAACATCCAGGCCCGCCTTCGGCCTGCCCATCGAATGTTGCGCCGTCTCCAGCACGTCAGGGCTCAGGCGGTCTCCGCCCTCTGCCAGGTTTGCCGGCTCCGTGCACCCCAAGTCGGACTACCGTCTGGCTGGAGGTGGCGGGCGGCCGCCTGGAAGCGTGGAAGGGCTCCGCAGCCCGGGCTGGAGCGCGCCGGGCCTTGGAGTTCGCCAAGGCGTGGTATCCTAAGCTGGATTTAGCCCAGCTTGCCACTTCCGGCTGGAGGCGCAGGAGGAGCTGGTGGCGGTGGAAGCCGATCTTGTCAACAGGGCGGCGGCGATCGCTGACTTCACCGACACCAGCATCTTCATTCCGGAGGTGGTCAAGGAAGGCACCGAGACGTCACAGGAGTGGCTCGGGCTGAACCCGGAGGACAGCGAGGACTCAGCCGAGGTCATTGACTCCAGCGACGAAGGGTAGGAGGAGGAAGCGGAGGAGGAGGAGGAGGAGGAGAGCGACGTCGACCTGCCGGAGGTTGGGGCAGATGGTCAGCCCCAACCTGACCGGGCCTCAAGCAACAATCCGCGCTCCAAAGCGCCGACTGCTGCCGGAGGCGGCCAGGCGGGAATCGACCAGCCACCCAATCCTCCGACGGGCGCCACCGACTCCGCCGTCCAGCCCTCCGCCATTCCAGATGCTGCTGCCGGCTCTGCCGCCCAGTCAGAGCCACCTGCCGCATCAGGCGGAACGGCTCACTCCGGTGTTCGGCCAGAGCCCTCTACTGCGCCGACTGGCACCGCCGGCCCCGATGCATCGCCTGAGTCCTCCGTTGTGCCCGTCGGCTCTGCCCAGCCGGAGTCTTCTGCCGCTCCTTAGGATATTTTTCTTTTTTCCTGTTTGCTAGAATCTGGACAACTTGTTTAAATTTCCCAATTCCACCCGCGGGATGTATTTCAAACTTTGTTAACTGCCGGACAGTAGGCCTTTATCCATGTAAATATCTTATCATCGTTCATGGTTTGCTTTGCCGACTGCTATCTTTCCTTGCCTTTTACTCCTTGGTTTTTTCCTTTGCCGCCCTCCCTTGGCTATCCTCTTGCCAGCCAAGCAGCCGCTCTGCGGACTGTGGCTGGGTTGAGTACTTAGCCATTTGTAGGAGGGATAGTACTTAGCCATTCAGAGTGTTGGCAATAAATATAGGAGCCGGTCGGCTGGCTGCTCGGCAGCCGGACGAATAGGTGCGATGCCGGCCTCGGCTATATGCATTTTGTCCTTAGTCATTTTTCGTGTGGGCACCGTTTTGCGACCCTTGCCCGCCATGCAGTCACTCTGCGAGCTATGGCTTCCGGCAAAGGAAGTGTCTGGTGCCGACACACTACTTGTCCGGCTGCAGGAGGCGGCATATAGCAGAAGGCGGTGAGCCCCCGGGCCGACTGATCGAACCCGGTGCCAGGCGGAAATAAAACTATACATACTCATGGCATAACACTTATCACATAGATAAACGGACGGAGGGTAGTCCCCGAGTTCTTCTCGGGGGACCCGGAGTCTTTATACATAACACAAAAGGTAGCGTGATACATACTTCTCTCAACTGTAAAACCTTCGAAGGAGGTTTGCGTTCCATGGCCTCTCCGTCTCTTTGCCTGAATCATCTCTCTTGCGTGCTCTGGGCTTCTGGGCATCGATCAGATAGTAGGAATTGTTGCCCAGCACCTTGCTGATGATAAAAGGGCCTTCCCAAGGTGCTGAGAGCTTATGCTGGCCGGCTATTCGCTGGATCAGCTGGAGCACAAGGTCTCCCTCCTGGAAGGATCTTGGCCGCACCTTGCGGTTATAGTACCGGCGCAGGCTTTGCTGGTAGATGGCGGACCGGCTGAGTGCCAACAGCCGGCCCTCCTCCAGCAAGTCGAGGCCGTCTTCACGCGCCTCCTTGGTGTTCGCCTCGGTGTACATGGTGATTCGCGGGGAGTCGAACTCTATGTCCGTCGGGATGACGGCTTCAGCACCGTAGACGAGCAAGAAGGGCGTGAAGCCGGTCGACTTGTTCGGAGTTGTGCGCAGGCTCCAGAGGACGGCCGGCAGCTCATCGAGCCAGCAGCCTTCCAAACGCTCTAGAGGCTTGACCAGTCGGGGCTTGATGCCGGACAAGATGAGGCCGTTTGCTCGCTCAACCTGGCCATTTGACTGCGGGTGGGCAACGGACGCTAAGTCCAGTCGGATGCCCTGAGTCGCAAAGAAACGAGCCAAGGCTCCTTTGGCAAAATTTGTGTCATTGTTGGTGGTGATGCTATGTGGTATGCCGTATCGAGTGGTGATGTCGGCGATGAAGGTCACGGCAGTCGGCCCTTTCAGTTTCTTGATTGGCTTTGCCTCTATCCACTTGGTGAACTTGTCCACATCTACAAGCAGATGAGTCATGCCGCCAGGGGCTGTCTTGAATGGTCCCACCATATCCAAACCCCAAACTACAAAGGGCCAAGCTATGGGAATAGTCTTGAGTGCAGAAGCTGGCAAATGAGGCTTGGAGCGGAATCTTTGGCACCCTTGGCACTTCTGGACCAACTCTTTGGCCTCTTCGAGAGCATTCGACCAGAAGAAACCATGGTGGAAGGCTTTGGCAACAAGTGCTCTTGAGGCCGCGTGGTGGCCGCATTCTCCCTAGTGAATATCTCTGAGGATTGCTTGGCCTTTCTCTGGCTCTATGCAACGCTGGTACACGCCTGTGACACTGCGCTGCACCAGCTCTCTATTGACGATGGTGTATGCTGCTGCTCGCCGTTGCACCTGTTTGGCTGAGATCACATCAGTCGGCAGTTCTTTGTTCACCAGAAATTTGAGGATTGGCTAAGACCAGGACGGTGCTGCTATTTCTTCTACTTCCACAACTGCAACTTGTATGAGGGTGGTTGGGCCGGGAGGTGGCGGGTTGGCAATTGCTTCCGCCTGCTGAGTTGAAGAAGTCTCCGGGCCGACTGCTGAAGTCCCCGGGCCGGGTTCTGGAGTCCCCGAGCCGGGTGCGACTGCAGCAGTCCCCGGGCCAGCTGCCGAAGTCCCCGTGCCGGCTTCTGGGACCCTCCAGTCGGATCCGACTGCTTCGGGAGGGCCGGCACAAAGATTGAATCTGATTCTGGGGACGGCTTGACAGACGGCTTGAGAAGGCGGCGTAGGGCGACGTCGTCTGGTATTGCTTATTGGGTGGAGCCAATCCGTGCCAAGGCATCTGCTTGTTCATTGTCATTTCTTGGTACATGGAGAAACTCGCACCCGTCAAATTATCCACTAAGTTGCTGCACAAGGAAACGGTAGCTTGCCATGTTTGCATCCTTGGCGTCCAAGTCGCCTAACGACTGCTGGTCCACCAAGTAGGAGTCACCATAGCACAAGATCCGGTGAATGCCGAGTTCCTTGGCAAGCCGGAGTCCGTGTATGAGTGCCTCATATTCTGCTACGTTGTTGGAGGCGGCAAAATGGACTTGCAACACATATCTGAGCTTGTTGCCCTTGGGAGAGCTGAGGACGATGCCGGCTCCCAGACTGGTGCGCATCTTTGAACCATCAAAGTGCATCCGCCAATGGGTGGAGTCTGGTGCTGGCGGCAAGTACTGGGTCTCGGCCCAGTCAACGAGGAAGTCGGCCAACACTTGTGACTTGATGGCGGTGCGAGGCTGGTAGTAGATGGTGTAGGGGGACATATCAATGGCCCACTTGGCCACTCGGCCAGAAGCATCCCGGATTCCAATGATCTCAGCAAGCGGAGCCGTGCAGACGACGGTTATTGGGTGCTCTTGAAAGTAAGGCTTCAGCTTCTTGGCGGCAAAGTGCACGCCATAGCACATCTTCTGATAATGTGGGTAGTTTTGCTTGGAGGCAGACAGTACTTCGCTCAAGTAATACACCGGTCTCTGGACCGGCAATGCTCTGTCCTCCTCCTTGCATTCTACCACAATGACTATGCTGACAACTCGGCTGGTGGCTGCGATGTAGAGGAGCATGGGTTCCTTCTCAGTCTGAGCCGCCAGGATAGGCGGAGTTGCCAGCATCTTCTTGAATTGGAGAAAAGCTTCGTCCGCCTTGTAGTTCCACTCGAAAAAATGGTCTTCTTCATGAGCTGGTACAGGGGAAGAGCCTTCTCGCCCAGCCAACTGATGAAACGGCTCATAGATGCCAAGCAGCCGGTAAATTTCTGCATGTCCAGCAGTCGGGTGGGCACCTTCATCTTCTCAATGGCCTTGATATTCACAGGGTTGCACTCTATGCCGTGTTCCGAGACTAGGAAACCAAGAAGCTGGCCGGCTGGCACTCCAAAAATGCACTTCTCCGGGTTGAGCTTGATCTGGAATCGGCGCAGGTTCTCGAAGGTTTCCTTGAGATCTTCTAGCAGCATGCCTCGCTTCTCCGTCTTCACCACCACATCATCCACATAGACATGAGCATTTCTTCCGAGTTGCTTGAGGAGGCACTTCTGCATGCAATGCTGAAACGTGGTGCTGTATTTCGCAAGCCGAACGTCATGGTCAGGTAGCAGAAGGCTCCAAATGGCGTGATGAAGGCGGTCTTCAGCCTGTCGGGTTCAGCTTTATCTGGTGGTACCCTGAGTATGCATCCAAAAAGCTCAACAGCTCGCATCCGGCTGTGGAGTCTATCACTTGATCAATTCTTGGTACAGCAAAGGGATCTTTGGGGCAAGCTTTGTTGAGACTGGTATAGTCAATGCACATGCGCCACTGCTTATTCTTCTTCAACACTAGGACTGGGTTGGCCAACCACTCTGGGAAGAACACTTCCATGATGAATCCGGCTGCTAGAAGCTGGGCTATCTCTTCTCCGACAACTCTTCTCTTCTCTTCCGACAGGCGGTGCAAGGGCTGCCTGACCGGCTTGGCGTCAGATCGGACGTGTAGTTTGTGCTCGGCGAAATCCGTCGGAACACCTGGCATGTCTTTGGGAGACCATGCAAAGATGTCCCGATTCTCACGGAGGAAATCGATGAGCTTGCTTTCCTATTTGCTGTTAAGGTTCGTACCTACGACAGCGTGCCTCTCCGGGTGCTCCGGGTCCAAGGGTATCTTCTTTCTTTCCTTGGCCGGCTTGAACGAGCCCTCAACCTCCGACTCCTTGGGGATGGGTGACATTTCTGGCTTCTTGCCTGCTAACGCCACCATCCGGTCAAGGAGCCGTTTCTCAGCTGCAAGCGACCGACTTCTTGTAGTCTCTAACTACGGTCAGGATCCCCTTGGTACTCGGCATCTTCATCTTGATGTAAGCGTAGTGGGGGACTGCCATGAACTTGGCCAGAGCTGGTCGGCCAAGTAATGCATGATAGGGGCTTTCGAGGTCCACCACTTCAAACCATACTGGCTCACGGCAAAAATGACTCTTGTCTCCGAAGAGAACGTCAATTTGGACTTTGCCGATTGGTGAGCAGGAAAGGCCAGGGACTAGTGATTCCCAACTTCTCCATTGTGTCACGGTACATGATATTGATGTTGCTGCCGCCATCTACCAGGATTCTGGAGAAGCGTGCCACTCGCCTCTTTGTTGCAAAGGTAGCATCTAGGACTAGGGCGTATGAACCTGGGGAAGGCATCACCTCCGGGTGGTCGGCCCTGCTCCAACTGATAGGCTTCTCACACCAATGCATGAATTCTGGAGTACTCGAGGCCACGACTTGCACTTCTTGCTGTTGCTGCCGTCTGCTGCGTCTGTCATCGGCCACACTGGTGAACACAACATAAGCTTCATGCTCTTCTGGATACTCGTCTTGTATGGCGCCGACTGGCCGGGCCGCCGGCTGCTGGGGCTGAGGAGGCGGCGGGCCGGCTGGCGGAGGAGGCAGGAGGCCATCTCCCTTAGCAATCCTGGTGAGCCAATGACACTTCCGAGTAGTGTTGGTTGGACGGCTTCACGCCACTATGGAATTTGCAGGGTGCATCGAGGGTCTGCTCATAAGAGAAAGCGGGCAACCAGTTGGTCTTGCCGCCCTTCTGCCGCTTGGGTGCAGGCTGCCCTTCCGGCTGCTGATCCTTGACTGTCGCCACTTGCCGGCTGGTGGAAGCCGGCTGAGTGGCCTTCCGCTTGTTGTCGCCGACTGGTCTCGCCAGCCGGAGTCCGAGGGGCCTGAGGCGCCACCTTGCCGAATGCATCTACTAAGATTTCTGCCTTCATGGAGGAGTCGGTCCTGGCGTGCTTGTCGGCGATGATCAGCAGCTCGTCGAGCGTCACAGGCTCGTCATAGAGGTGCCGATGCTTGAGGAGGGTGCCCTCTCGGCACCCGGCGGTGAAGTACTCGATCGCCTGCACCTCGTGCACGCCTTCGTAGGAGTTTCGCAGCTCGGCCCAGCGCGTGAGGTAGTCGCGAGTCGATTCACGGGCCCTTGGACGCACGAGGAGAGCTGTCGGGGCTTGGGAGGCCGCTTGTAAGTGCTGGTGAAGTTGCCGACGAAGGCGTCGGTGAAATCAACCCAGCTGTTGATGCTGTGGGGCTTCAGGCTATTGAGCCATGTCCGGGCCGTGACCTGAAGCATGAGTGGGACGTACTTCACGGCGACACACTTGTTGCCGTTTGCTATGCTGATGGCTGTCGGGTAGTCGACCAGCCAGTCCTCCGGCTTCACGGAGCCGGTGTATTTGGGCGTATCTCACGGGAGGGTGAACCCTTTCGGAAAGGGCTCGTCTTGGATTCGCGGGCCGAAACAAGGCGGGCCCAGCGCTTCTTCTTCTTCTATTGCCAAGGATTGGTTGAGATGATTGATCCGATGGCGGGCATCATTTTCTCTGACTCCCTCTCAGTGGCCAAGGCGGTCGCCGAGTGTCGGGTGCGTGACAGGCGGCGGAGTGGGGTGCCTTACTCCACGAGGCGGAGGAGGAGGCAGATCACCTTGCTGCTCCACCGCTCGAGGGCGGCCGTCCTCGTCTCGCTCGATGGAAAGGCATGCCCGGCTGCGGCTGGCAGCCGGCACGTTGCCTCTTCTTCCTTGGTCGCCGCCAGTCGGCGTCGGGGACGTTGCGCTGTGATCTTGGCGAAGGGGTGGCTCTTTGTTCCGCTGGGCAGGTATTTCAGTGCGGCAGCCGGCTTCATGCTGCGCGGCAGCCGCATCTAGGAGCTGCTGGTCTCGCTCCGTCATGTGGCGGCGCTCGTCGCCGTTGTATTTGTCCAGCTCATCCGTCACTGCCTGGGTAGCCCAAATGTTCTCAGCAGGTGTGGCGTAGACGGGGTGTTCTGCCCTGAATATGCTGGTGACGGTCGCGCCACGCTGCCGGACTGTGCCGAGGCGGCTAGGCCCCTCAGGAGCCGGCGTGCCGCCAACGCCCGATCCATCTCGCGCTGGTAGGCGTCCGAGAGGCATCGCACGCTGGCCAGTCCGCCAGCACTCTCGAGGAGCAGGACGCGGCGTGCCTCCAGCACCTCAACATCTGCGCCCTCCGGGATGGGCACCGACAGGTCTCGTAGAGCCGCGTCGAGCGGGTCTCGAGCGCGTTCGTCTGAGTGCTCACCGCTGTGAATGACGAGCACTTCCGTGACAGTGCTCCCACCGTTGTGCTCGCGAGAAGGCGGCTCGTCGTAGACCACCACGTTAGTGGGGAACGTGTTGAACGATGCCATGTCAGAGTCGACGATCATCTGGTCAGTGGAGCCAACGGACTCCAAGTCCACAGGAGGCTCGCCGGTGACGTGGAGCTGGTTGAGGAGGCTGACGAGACGGCTCTCGGGGTTACCGGTGCCCGTGTCGGAGGCCGGCTCATCAGAGAGGTGGATCTCGCCGACAAGGTTGGCGAGGCAGCTCGCCGCACAGGCGATCTCCGCGCCGTTCAGTGCGTCGAGGCTGACGCTGTCGGGCATGCTGGGCTGGCTTCGCTCGGCAGGAAGGAACAAGGTTCCCGTCCAGAGCAGATCTCCGGGAGATGGTGCACCTCGCCCCATGGTGGGCGCCAAATGTCGGGGGTTGGGTGCGACATATGCCAAAGGATGGCTTATCATGGTGGGAGCGAGTAGAACATCGCCGGTGCCTGGAAGCGGGATAAGGCGTAGACACGTACGGCGACGAACTTTACCCAGGTTGGGGGCTCTCCGTGGAGATAATACCCCTACTCCTACTCTGCGGGGTCTCCGCATGATCACTAAGGCACTAGTGATACAAGGTGCTCCTTGAGCTGTGTCTAGAGGTAGGAGAAGGCAGGGCTAGCTCTCTCCTGCTCTAAGGGAAGTGGCTAGTTCTAGCAGGGGGCGAACCCTTTGCATGGGTGGCCTGGGGGGCTTATATAGGCCTGCCCCCCCCAGGGGTACAATGGTAATCGGGCCGGCTGCTGGGGCCCGTCTGTCAGCATCTCCAGCCTCTGGCTTCTCCGCCGATTACTGGGGCCCGCCGACTGGTTGGTGGCTGCTTACTGTAGCCGTGCCGTCTGTGACGAGGGCTTGGTCATCTCATCGTGGCTACAGTCCCGCTGCCTGGCGGGGGATTACTGTAGCCACACCTGGTCTCATCAGGTTAAAGGCATGCTTGCCTCGGGGCAAGGGATGGCCTCCTGCTGGAGCCCGGCCCTCCCCAAGCCTGACTGGCTGGGCATCCGCCGTCTTCTATGGCATCACTGCTGATAGGGCCCGCGGCTGGCAGGCCGTACTGACAGGTTGTTGTGGGGAACAGGGTTCCGCCTGCTCGGAATGACGTCGGGGGGGACATGGCACAGTGCCATGCCGTGTGGAGACCTCCGCCTGTACGGGGCACTGTAGCCATGCCCATCCCGGGATTTGGGGGCGAGAGGCTCTACTGTAGCCACACTCTATCCTGTACTCTCGATGGGGGCCCGGATGCTCGGAGGCCGCGAGGTGGCCGCCTGCCCGATGCCGCCCTCTCTAAAGGCCCGCGGGCTGGAGCCGGCCGCTCATAGTGTCGTTGGGTGGTGGTTGGCTACCCTCTGGTGGCCGGCCGTCGAACTAGCCGGTCCCAGAAGGCGGAGCTTTAGCTTGGGGCCCAGCTAGGCGGAGCTGGTCCAAAGTCTTGACAAATCCTGGGACCTGGGTGAGGCTACCTGTCGGTGTCAAAACCGGAGGATCTCGGGTAGGGGGTCCCGAACTGCGCGTCTAACACTAATGGTAACAGGAGGCTGGGGACACGTTGTTTTACCTAGGTTTGGGCCCTCTCGATGGAGGTAAAACCCTACTTCCCGCTTGATTGAACTTACTGATATGTGTATTACAAGAGTTGATCTACCACGAGATCAGAGAGGCTAAACCCTAGAAGCTAGCCTATGGTATGATTGTTGTTGTTGTGTCCTATGGACTAAACCCTCCGGTTTATATAGACACCGGAGGGGGCTAGGGTTACATAGTGTTGGTTTACGGAGGAGGAGATCAACATCCGAATCGCCAAGCTTGCCTTCCACGCCAAGGAGAGTCCCATCCGGTCACGGGACAAAGTCTTCTATCTTGTATCTTCATAGTCCAACAGTCCGGCCAAAGTATATAGTCCGGCTGTCCAGATACCCCCTTATCCAGGACTCCCTCAGTAGCCCCTGAACCAGGCTTCAATGATGATGAGTCCGGCGCGTAGATTGTCTTCGGCATTGCGAGGCGGGTTCCATCTCTAAATACTCCAAGATAACTTTTGAACACAAGGACCGTGTCCGGCTCTGTAAGATAAATACCACCGTAGAGAGAATAATAATCCATGAATCTAATCTGCTGACAATTCTTCAAAAAGTGACATCACTCCACGGTCTGGTTTTTATCCGAACCATTTTTTACAACCTGCTTCCATACGTATCGCGAGGCGGTTTCTTTAGCACGTCTTGTCAAAGCAGAGATCGTGTCCCCTTAATGTGGGATCCTCTTCAATACGGGCGTGGGTAACCCAACTGTACCACCGATTATGGTAAGTGGGGAACGAGCAGGCTCCATTAGGCAAGCGGGTAGGCGTAAAGTTTCATCGCCTCGATAAAAGGGGGAAAAGGCTCCTCCCTTCTACCCACGCCTCCTTCTACTTCCGCTCACCCCTTTCCTTCCGCCCGAGCCCTAGCGCCCAAGCATTTATCCTCCCCACCAAAAAAGGTCCTCTGAAAATGTCCGGATCCGGAGCTGGAGGCAAGTGGATGGCGTCCTCCGTCTAGGAGAAGGATATTAAAAAGCTGCGGGCGGCCGGATATTTGGCCAAGAAAATCGGCCACCGTCTTCCAACGGCGGGACAGATCGTCCCTACTCCGGAGCCGCATGAGAGAGTTGTCTTCCTCCCCCATTTCGTCTGCGGGCTCGGGTTCCCCCTCCACCCTTTTGTTCGCGGCATCATGCATTACTACAGGATTGATTTTCACGATCTGTCCCCCAATTCCTTCCTCAACATCTCGATGTTTATCGTCATGCGCGAGGCCTTTCTCCGCGTCTCGCCGCACTTCGGGCTATGGCTCAAGATCTTCAATGTGAAACCCAAAATGGTGAATGGCGAACATGCCGAGTGCCAAGGTGCCATGGTGAGCAGGATGCCCAAGGTCGTATGGCCGATGGGTACTTTCAATGACTCCGTCAAGGAGTGGCAGCAACAGTTGTTCTATATCACCGAGCCGCGCGGCAAAAAGTGGGCCGCTGCTCCTGAGTTTTGATCTGGAGCCCCTTCACGACTCACATCCTGGCCCAAGAAGGGCGTGAACTGGTCGTTGTCCGACGAACTGTCAGCGATCCGGGCGTGCGTCAAAGGTATGGAGGACAAGGCCGTTAGGCTTGTTGACGTGGTCCAGGTGATGCTGGTCCGCCTGATCCTTCCTTGTCAGCATAGAGGTTGTGACTTGTGGGAGTACGATCCGGCCGAGCACCGGACCCTGCGGGAGCTTTTCGGCTCCTTGCACAAGGACATCTGGAAGGTGATCTTTAAGTCCGGAAAACCATGGCCGGACTCGGCCGCAGACCGCAGGCACCAATTGTCCCACCCGCCAGCCCGGTAAGTCGCCATCATATCTTGGCTATTTGCATGTTTCATTGATATGTCCCGAAGGAGATGTTTTTTTAATGTGTCTTTTCCACGGTTGCCTTCAGGAATGGACGAAGGTGGTGGAGCGGGTTCATTGTCCGGCCCCGCTGCCGGAAGAACTGGCGGGACCTCTTCTGATGAAGATGCTGGTCCCAGCGCCTTACAGGGCGCCGAAGAAGGAGGCCACAAAAAAGGCCAAGGAGACCAGGAGTGGTCTCCGTCGTTGTGGCACTTCGGACACGAAGTCCGAAGATTCCAGTGACCCTCCCTCCTCTGGAGAGAACGAGGAGGAGGAAGAGGACGAAGAGGAAGAGGATGAGGAAGAAGCGGATGAGGAAGAAGAAGAGCCCAAGTCCCCTACGAGGGGGAGGAATAAAAGGGCAGACTCCTCATCCTTAGAGGCAGATTCGCCTACGAGTGGGAGAACATCCGTCCCCGAGGCGTCCGTCACGGCTACCGATGGCAGCCCAGAGGAGGATCCCAGGGCCCAGCCCCTGGTACAATCGTGAGTGCACGAAATCTGAACATATTCATGCATCCATAATATACTAAAATGTTGTAGTTTGATTCGCACCGTGCTTTTTACAGTCCGGCGAGGTCTTCGGCCCAACAGGCCTCATCAGAGGACTTGTTGGGTTCCGTTGCCTTGGAGAGTGAAACACCTCCCAGGGCCCCTTCCCAAGAGCCTGGCTGTGACACCGAGGTGTCGTCCAAGAGGGACCTGAGCCAGGGGGGCGTACCTCGAAGGCCGGACATGCGGGAGCGGTGGTTCCCAAGAATGTCGACGGTGGGGGAAATCGTGAATCCGGCCCGCAGCTGGACACAGTCCCGGAGGCCCTTAAGGCCTCGAGATCAGGCGAGCAGCCCCTCTTAACTGGAGGGTGCGATCCTTCTCTGCCTGCCGCCTTCGTCCAACCGAAGGCGTCAGGCGGCCTATCGACAGCACTAGAGAGTGCGTCCATTATTGATGAACACCGCGCCCTTATGGTCGTGGTGATAGAAAAGATCCAAGCCACCGAGAGCGGACTAAATGAATCCTGTGTCAGCCTTATAAAAGGCTTGGAGGTATGTATAGAATACTGTCATAGTATAGATAGTAGCCCCTGATACACTGTCCGGAGAGGACAGGAACCGGACAGGGGATCAACTTCCCGTCCGCAGGTGACCTAGCTAAGGACGTATATATTTTATGAATCATATGTCTGCGGCGACTGCCTCCTCTCATGCTGCGGAAGTGTCCGGACTCAAGCAGAGTTTGGTGCAGGCCGAAGAGGAACTCGGCCGAGTGAAGAAGCAGCTGGAGGACCGACAAGGTATGTTCTGAAACTGTTAGTAAGTTTTAGCACAAGTAAGTAGTTTGTGACTATCTTAGAGTATATATATCATGCACTCCAGGGGAAAATGCCGAAATTGAGGCGCTCACGAAGGCTGTTGCCTTGGCCGAAAATAAAGCGGCCGCTGAGCAGGCTCTCCGTGGGAAACACGAGGCGAGGGTCGTGGAAGCTGAACGAGAGCTTCAGGAGGCCATAGGGAGAAGTGAAAGTTTGGAGCAGAGTCTATCATTAAAAGAATCCAAACTCGCCCAAGCTGTCTGGACCACGAATGAGGTTTGGGAGGAAGCCCAGAGGGCGCTGAAGGATATTCAGGAGGCGCGGAAGATTGCGGCCGGTAGGGGTTTTATATTTTTGTTCAAAGCGCCTGACGCTTTCGCAGGGAAGATTCATGGTGACCCATTGAATCCTAATTTTTTCAGGGGCATTTGCAGATTTACCGCGCAACATATCTGATGCTGCCCAATTCTTCTTAACTGAGAAGAAGGAAACTGCGGAAAGGCTCCTCTGGTCGCAGTATTTGGCGCCGAATTACCCGATGCCGTTTGTCGACCAGCTCAAACAGCTAATCGAACTGCATCAGGCGGCCGAACTAGCCATGAAAGATTTGGTTATACAGCTCTGGCCCGCTGAGCCCATATCGAGCAGTTTCTTTGGGCTCATGAAGCGGATTGTGTGGGCTTGCCCTCGGCTGGACATCATCAAGCGGTCGGTTTGCATAGAAGGGGCACGAATGGCCTTTGCCCGTGCGAAAGTGCACTGGGGGAAGCTTGATGCTGAGAAGCTGATGACTGAGGGTCCACCAGAAGGGAAGGAGCACCACAAGCCCGAACTATATTATGATGGTGTCCTGAAAGGCGCCCGCCTTGTGGCCGAGGAATGTACAAAAGACATTATTTTTCCCTGAAAGCAGATGTGCTATCCTTTGTAAGGAAAAACAGAGTCACTTATATGTAGGTGTCTGCTATGTATAAATTCTATTCCTGCGCGGCCGTTTTGATATGTTAGTCTTGAGAGTTGGCTAGTCATCGGCTTCTTCCCCCACGTAGGAACTACGGGGGTGTTTGGGATAAACCTGAATACTCGTTATCCCATTCTTGGGTCCATGAAGGAGGTGTTCAGCACAGCAAACCAGGCAATCGGACTATAGGGCTATATTACTCTCACTTAGCCATAGGAATTCGAGTATGGGAGGCGCAGCCCCTGGTGTTCGGAAGACCGCACGGGGGCTCTAGTAGCGCCTGATCGGTGGACCAATCCTTTGCATGCTGCATTTTATTATGGCATTTATGCGGAATAAATCCTTAAAGATTTGCCAACCTCTCGAACAGCTGACCAGCTCTCGCCTTATCATGACAGTCAGTTTTCGGCTTTCTCTATTGAGGTGTTCGTCCGGCAGAACCGGGACACAATCGCAGTAGTTCTCCCAGCGCTACCTTAGCCGATATTGCGGAATGTAAGGTACCAAAACATGGGAGCCGGGCAAACCCAACCAATGACCCAAGACATGATTCAGAGCTGATGCATATAATGCAATAAGTTCGGAGTGCCGAACGACCGAGAAGATGTTTGGACTTTAGTCGTCGTAGTACGGGTGCAAGGAAGCCCCTGATGTTTAAAGGCATAACTTGGTGTTCGGATGCCGTTATGACAAAATGTTGTTGAGAAATAGCAGATAAGCGTCAAATGACTCTACATGCTGTATTTAAGTAACACGTCTATGCGTATGTGTACGGTGCATGTTATAAAAGAGAGGCATGACGGCAGAACCTGTTAGGGTCGGGCGGTAGTTGGCTGTGCGCGAGTCCAGAGGAGTATCCTAATTGTATTCATGTGGGGTGGAGATCCCCCTATATGCGTCTGAGCTACTTCCAAGTCGCCAGTCCAGTTGTGCGCAAGGGTGAACCTGCGAATAATGCTAAAAAGGCATGTGTGAGGAGTGGCTGAGCCATGGATGTGATCCGTCCGGCTTACGCTGAAGGATCTTTATGAGCTATGGTTAGGTTGGGGTATCATGAAGTAGTTCGGACTCCTTTATCGGTGCCCAGGAGTTCGACTGTCGAATCTAAGTTTGATTGAAAAAACCGTGACTCGCTGCTTCTGTGAATAAGGTAGCCGAATATTCTTCGGCGCCGAGGAGAAGCTCGGTCTTGACCGCATTTGTGATTTAATCACGTGGGTCTTGGGTGGTAATGCATCGAGGCGCAGTGTATCCTGGCGGTGCTGAGTAGCCACTCCTTAAAGGCATTAGACCGAAAGTTGGTATGACATTTTCGGCTATCCGGAGACCAGCTCCGGGGTGGCGGGGCCTAGATGGCCGTCACGCCTATTTATGATACTCTAGAATGAGTTATTTGGTGAGTCTGATCCTTGAGTTAGCGGTCCCTAGACTTGATAATCTGGGCTTCTTCATGCTCTGTTTGGCGCCGGCCTACCGATTTGTTTAAAGACCCAGCATTCTCTATTGGTATGATTGGTATCCGCTCCTGGAGTGCCATGAATTTGACATGGGCGGTAAAGTATGCGGTTCAAGCTGGAGGGGCCCGAATTATGATGTGGAAGTCTCTTCTGCCGCTCAACGGGTTGAGGATTACGGGCTCCTGTGTTGATCGCCGTTCCCTGGGTGCCATTGATTGCCTTGGGACGATTATATTTGTTGCACCAATATTAGTAGACTCTGTTTTTGTCCGCTGATGCATCCGGGGTGCTTCCCGTGTTTCTGTTTGGTATAAAATGTCGGTCTTGTGCGCAGCCCCTTGTCGCGGTGTTTCGTCGGTGGGGTGTAGGCCCGCGCTTGCTTTTTAGTGCCGCCTCCTCGAATTGAGGTAGAAGCTTGTGTTTTGGGTAGTATTTTGTTCGGCGCTTGAGTCTGTATTCTTTGGCTACCCAGGCCTCGCAAGGGACCCGGACCGGCGCAGGCTCGCCACTCGAAGAGGAGCCCAGGATCGACGCCAACCAGCTACCGTCCACGACCAGAGGAGGATCCCTAGGAAGGCTGGCCTTGTTCCAGGCAAGGCTGCGAAGGAAAGGCGGCAAGGGCACAGACTCAAGGCACCTTGCGGATGGGCTCGCTTCCCCGACTGACCCCGCGCTAGGGGCGGCGTGCAGGCTTGGGGCACTCAAGGCTAGCGATGAAGACAAGGCCAGAAGAGGCTGCTTCTCGGGAGACTCCGCATGCTTGGCAGGAGGGGTCCTGAAGATCCATAGTCAGGCGGGGAAGTAGCGATTGAGGAATTACAAGGATAAGGTACTTACTCGTCTATGGCGATGTACTTTCTATGTTTCAACGGCCGGATGGCGCCACCACTACAGCTCAAAGACTCCTTCCTCTTACGGAGCGTGGCGAAGTCCATGCGGAACCGACTTAGGCGCTGGGCGTGGGGGCCAGTGTGGGGCGCGGCCGGAGAGGCACCCAGGCGGTCGACCCCAGTAGCGCCAAGCTGGGAAGAGCAATCAGGCCCCCCTCATTCTGGCTTGCCGAGGTCTCAGGAGCTCCGGCCTCGGGAGCCGCAGACTGCATCTCCCCCTCAATGACCGCCCTAGGGCGAGCCTCACGGGTTCCGAAGGATGGCGCCTCGGGAACCTCAAGCGGCGTCGGCACCTCGACACCCACGCCTCCGGCCTCAAGCGATGCTTGCCTCCCTGCGACCACTCTTGGGGCAATCTCGGTGCCGGCGACAAGGAGGGGATCCATGATGACAGGATTCTCGCGAGGCCCCACAAGGCCAATCGGGCGCAGCCCCCATTCGTCGAAGGAAGGAATCTATCCTGCGAACTCAACCCTGTTCGAGTAGAGATACAAGAGATAACCCTCTTGCGGCATATCGCCTGCTGAGGGGTTGCCAATCAAGACTTCAAGCACCGTCCTCTGCGCTTCGGGCAAGAGCCCCGGCTCCTGAAGCCTCATGTGATCCTGGTCTCCGGTCAGGGCCCACACCAGTCGGGAATGACGCCGGAGAGGGGCAATGCAACGCCCGAGGAACTCCTTCACCACTTGGGGTGCAGTCACGCCGAGGTCTCTCAACCTCTTCAACCGGAGCCAGGCGAAGGAAAGGCGAGAGCTCGCCAGCCTCTCGTGGCCCCATCCAGAGTTGGGGATGCACTACAAAAAAAGACACATCCGTGACATTTTGGGCCGAACGAATTTTTTTTCTGTCATACTTATGACACTTCTATGACGATAATTGTGAAAAACCTGGTATCATCATAGATGTGGTGGGCTCCTACTTCTATGAAAAAAAATCATGACAAAAAATGGGCTTTTTGTCCTGGGCGGGCCGGAGACGCAGCTGCATGACATTCTTTGGGTCGTCAATGACGGAAAAAACCGTGGTAGAAACAAGGGCGAGGAAAATTTCGGCGAGTTCCCAGTTACGGTGGGTGCTCGGGGGCCGAGCGATGCATGTTTCTCTCATACACGTACGCGCGTGTGTGAGAGGCGTTGGCTCTAACTGAACCCGAGTGAGGCATTGGGATCTAACTGAACCCGAGCGATTGCACTGCAGGCTATGCGTTACTGATCCCGAGCGATCGATCGATGGCTGATAACTGAACCCGATCGAGCGTTTCCT
>NC_041385.1:515359998-515376877 GCF_002162155.2 Triticum dicoccoides
TGGTGGATGAACAATGAGTGGTGGGGGTGGATGAACAGGACCTCGTGGCATTGCATGAACAGGACCCCAATTGATCGAGCCGGTTGGGGCTGAATGAACAGGACCCTGTGGAGGGCTGGATAAACAGGACGGCCCCGTGGAGGGCTGGATGAACATTAGACAGTGGAGGGGTGGATGAACAGTAGTCCGTGGAGGGGTGGTTGAACAGGAGCCCGTGGAGAGGGGTGGTTGAACAGTAGCCGGTGGAGTAGCGCACGGTGGAGGCTGGATGAACAAGAGCCCGTGGATGAACAGTCGCAGGTGGAGGCTGGAGGAGGTCGACGGTGGATGAACAGTAGCCTGTGGAGGCTGGAGGAGGTCGACGGTGGAGATGAACAGTATCCCGTGGAGTCCTGTTTTGCGCTATGCCACACCCCTCCCGATGAACAGGACCCCCGTTTCAACCGTAGTGCTCCAATACAAGTCCGTTTCGTCCGTTTTGCGGTACGCCACACCCCTCCCGATCAACAGGACCCCGTTTCGACCATAGGAGGTCCAACACAAGTCCGTTTCCTCCGTTTTGTGGTACGCCAGACCCCTCCCGATGAACAGGATCCCGTTTCGAACGTGGCCGGTCGAACACAAGGCCGTATCCTTCGTTGTGAGTACGCCAGGCCTTGTTTCCATCGCCTGTTCCGTCCAAGCCGGTTGGCTCCTACACATTCTGTTGCCTCCCGTTGAACACGATGCATTCCATTGCCTCAACATGAGCACGACGCTGACGCAGCCATGTACATGCTACGTGCGCACCTCCATATACGTATGCGCGAGTAGGCGCTCGAGACCCCTTCCGTATGTATGTGCATGGCCGTATTTACTTTCTTGCACCCTAGCCGTTGTACGTACGTGTACATGCTACATGCGCACCTCTACTACGACACATGCGCGCCTCTACTAAGACACGTGCGCGCCTCTACATCGACCAGTATGTACATACACGTTCGCGACTAGAATGACAATGCTACGTACGCTTCGACCAGGTGGGTCCCGACTGTCAGGCACTTCCTTGCGTGCGAAGATGTAGATGGTGGGTCCCAGCAGTCAGGGGGCAAATCGTTTTTCCCCAGACGCACTTCCTTGTGTGCGAAGATGTAGCTGGTGGGTCCCAGCAGTCAGGGGGTGAATCATTTTTTTCGCGAAATACGGTGGCCCGTCCCGTGGGTCCCCGCTGTCAGGTCGAGGAATAATTATTGTGCGCGTAATAAGGAGGCACTTCCTTGCGGCTGCTATGGACCCAGCTGTCAGCCTCTCCACGTACAATACTCTTTCGATGGAATTCGGTCGTTGACAACATTGACGACGCCACGCCGAGAGCACTGCAGCGGTGGACGACGGCGAGGCCTAGGAAGGGGACGACGCGGAGCCGGGGAAGACGCATCAGTGGATGCCCATGCGAAGATGAGTACGAGGGTTCACTGGTTCGGTTGTGGTGTGAGGCTGCCGTCGCTGCAGAATAACAGGGAGTGTGGGTGAGTAGAGTGATGGCCTGGCCAGCGGTGGGAGTAGTAGGGGCGGTGAGGCCTCCGCGGCATCACAGCCGGCCACGGGAGGCAGGAGCATGCGACATGACCGGCGCTGCTTTGGGCGGCTGGAGCACGAAGACCAGAGGTTGAAGAAGCACTGCTACCTTTGGATGAACATCGTACAGTCACTGGAGCTAGAATTGTTCATATTGACTAAGTTGACAAAGCTCTCTGTCCCGGTCAACTTAGTAGGCCCACAAGTCAGCCTCCCAGCAAGGTGAGTCCCAGCTAGCAGGGGGAGTATTCATTTTTTGTGCGGAATAAGGAGGCATTTCCGGTGGGTCCGAGCTGACAGCGGGGGAACGTTTTTTTCGCGAAATACAGAGGCCCTTCCAGTGGGTCCCATCTATTAGGTGGAGGAATGATTATTTTGCACGTAATAAGGAGGCATTTCCATGTGTGGGCCCCTACTGTCAGCCTCTTCCGATGGCTGTTGGTTGTTGACCATGTTGACCTCGCCGCACCGAGAGCACAAATGCGGTGGACAAGGGCGAGGCCCAGGAAGAGAACCACCTAGAGCCGGCGAAGCCACCACAGCGGATGCCCATGCTGAGGGGAGTACGAGCGCTGACTGGTCGGCTGCGGGGTGAGGCTGACGTCGCCGGAAAATAACAGGATGTGTGGGTGGTTAGAGGGATGGCCTGGCGGTAGCACAACCAGCCATGGGAGGAGGGAACAGGCAGTCCCGCCAGCACTGGTTTGGGCGGCTGGAGTAGGAAGATCAGAGAGTGAAGAAGCATGGCGGCCGTTGGCTGGACATCCAACAGTCACTGTTGTGTGTTGACTAAGTTGACAAAGCCTTGCGTACGCGTCAAAAAAATTTAGGACAACGTCATCGTCAACCTAGTAGGCCCAGAAATCAGCCTCCAAATCTGTGGAAAACAGCATACAACCCATTAGCCATTATTTTCAATAATTTACAACCCATTTACTAATTCTTAAGGATATTTGAAGCCCATATTCTTTTTATTAGCATTACAGACCATATATTCTAGGCACTGCTAAAAAATTCAACGAAATTTTGCATATTTCGGTGGGTCCAGACTCTTTTAATCACGAAATTTCGAGTCATGTTAAAAATAATTTTCAAAAAATTATATCAAAATAAAATTCAAAAAAACAATTCTCCGCAAAAAAATGAATGAAATTTATAATCTTAACTAGCAAGATGCCCGTTCGTTGCATGGGACATGAAGATGCATTTGTATTAGTAGTTTATCTTGTTGGAAAAAGATGTTATTTTAATGTAAGTGCCAGTTGGCTCTGGTTTTTATAAGATTAGAGAGTAGAGAAATCCTGGAAAAAAAATGATATTTTAATGCAATTACCGGTTGGGTTTGGTTTAAAAATTTACAGCCCATTTGTTACAACTTATAGCCCATTTTCTGGGGAAGCCCATTTCTTACAACTTACATCCCTCCTCGTCTTGAAAGATTTGCAGCCCAACAAGGCTGAGAAAAGCAAGTAGGCCTTGGTTTTGGTATTCTCCAAAAAAAAGAACTAGGCTAGCCAATTTCAGAAAGAAAAAATATATATCAACTGGGCTCGTCATGTGCGTAATATATAAAAGCATAAGCGTGGGCTAGACGGGTCACAGCCCCCGCATAGCACGCAGTTGAGCTCCGCCTATGAAACTAAAAAACAACTGGGTGAGCTGCTCGGTCCCTGGTGTTATCCGCTCGTTGTGTAATTTTCTCGTTTATTGACTACATTGACAATGGCATGGGACCTAGTTGTCAAACAATTAGGATGCTTTATTTTTTGGCTTGTAATAACGAGGCACCTGCTTGCGAAATGCAATGACCCTGTTGGGTCCCTACTGTCAGCCTCTCCACATACAGTCATCTCCTGATTCCTCTTGGTTGTTGACCATGTTGACAACGCCAGACGACGGCGGGCACAGCGAGCGAACCAAGGTGGAGAACGATGGCGAGGCCTCGGACGGGAACGAACAACAGCCGTGGAAGGTGCGACAGTGTAGTGGCAGGTGGAGGGGAGTACGAGGGCAACAACATGCAACTCAAGCATACAAATGGTACAAAAATACCAAGGATTAATTATTCATCAATTTTTTAGACAAAACCCAGATTGAACATGACAGTACCATCTAACCCAACCACTCTTTTTTGCAGTCGCAAACAAATGGATCGGTCTGATCCATAAAATCAACATCCTGTGCAAAAAAATTTATTTCAGGATGACTATAACTTGTCTTAAATAGACGCCGAGCACGTTTAGAAGCCCATTTGTCCACCTGAAACTTCTTTTTTTGCTGTTCAACATGTCCATCCGTGAGAAATCTCTTGCGGTAAAAGTTAAGCCTCATGGACAATAGTAACCTCACATTCAACAGGAAGAATGTGACAAAGCTTCAGTTTGCCTGGTTGGATGCATATCATTCCATCGTTATTGTCCTCAAACGAATGTCATGAGAACTGAGAAAATCCTTGTGCTTATTACGCCACCGATTGGTTATACATTTTTCTCCATGTGGTTCTGCCTAAGTAGACATGAAGATTGAAAACAGTTAAGGTCTGAAAGAAGAGTATGTCGAAAGAACGACAGCTGAACAGTTAATTCTAGTACAATATATACGGGCTTTCAATGTGCATGAAATAATCACCTCTATGTATAAATTCTCCAGAGATCGAAAGCATCGCAGCTGTCGGCGTTCTGGGAATGGGGGTACCCAGACTTGCCTGCCTGCGGCCTGCGGCGTGGCTCAAGGAGTGGCCCAGTACGGCCCATCTTCATCAACACATGCTCAAGACCCTCGCGAGGGGCCAAGCCTCGTGGGGAAGGACGACAAGAGGCTTCCTCAGGCACGGCCTCGTCAAGCTGGCTCGCGAGGAGGCGAAGAGATCAAGGCGGGGTACATCACGAGGTGCCCATGACGCAAGCCATGATGACCAAGGCCAGGCGGGCGCCAGGCGGGCGCCGGCCTGTGCAGAGTCCTTGTTTCCCCTTTGGTGCAAAGGGGGCAAGCGCAGGCAAGGGTATCAGGCAAAGGCAACCATTTCAGTGCAACAAGACGATGACCAGCAGGGCGGCAGAACGGAGGTCATCGTGGAGCCAAAGCCGGCGTCATCGTCAGGGTGTTTGGTAGACGAGGACCAACTTTAGTCAGGATAAGTGTACTAGATGTTCCCCTTCAAAATGGCCAATTGTTGGCGCCCTTCCCGCTCAATATTTTGGAAGAGGCCCAGGGCCTCCGCCTATAAATAGGACTAGCCACCCCCCAGGGTAGAGGCATCGGCATCTGATCTGGAGACCAACCAGAGAGAAGAACCTTGGACAACACCACCATAGGAACAGACCCTCGCGAGGTGTTCTTCCCTTGTATTGTTCATCCCCTGAGGCAATCCACACACCACACACTGGAGTAGGGTATTACACCACAATGGTTGCCTGAACCAGTATAAATCTTGTGTCCTTCGTGTTGTTCTTCGTGTAGTTTAGATCGTAGCGAGGCGGTGAGACATGAGTAGGCCGGGGGTGTGATCTCCGCGTGCACCCTAGTGTTCGAACCTCAAGGGTCTGCCGGAACCCGAAATCCGACATTTGGCGTGCTAGGTAGGGGTGCACCGGAATCCGCCTTCCGTCGCCTCGTGTTTTCACCGCCCATCCCATCCATGTCGGACGCACGTCGCGCCCGCGCCGAGCGACGGGCCTCTCTCGCCACTGGCGTCAATCAGACGGCCCCCATCGGCGGGTGCCGCCGCCGTTCCCCGTCGCCTGCCGTCAACGCCACCATCGGCCCGGCGGGGAACGAACAGCAGGCGTCGTCCCTGCACCCATCAGTGCGGCGAGAAGGCCGCACCGCCACTCCATCGATGACTCTGGCCGGCTCCTTGTCCCACGCCCGTCGCGCTCCTACAGGCGCGCAAGCCGCGCTGCTCCTGGCACGGGAGCTCCTGCACTACCGTCCCGTCGATGACCTCTACGATGAGTGGCTCACCAGCATCACCGAGCTCGTCAGCGCCGCCGGGGGCTCCCCTGCACCATCCCTGTCGTTGCACCGCGCATCGCCCGGCGTGGGCGACGAAGCTCCAGGGGCGCCTCAGCCGCCTCCCCCCTTAAGAAGGCGCCTTGGCTCCAAGGCGCATGGCCCCTGGGCGGAACCCGCCCCGTCCGGTGCCAGTACAGCAAGAGAAGAGCTTCCAAGAGATCCCTCATCCCCAAGAAGCCGCCCGCGTGCTCCCCGCACCGGCTCGGCACGAGCGCGCACCTGCTCCGGCGCACCAAGACCCCGCGCTGCGCCTGGAGGCAGCGCACCAGGACTTCCAAGATCAAGCTCTCCATCGCCCAAGGCCTCCCGCGGCCACTGCAGGCTCTCGTGCCTTCTCCGCCGAGCTGCGCAACGTGGCCTGTCCGGGCAAGTTCAAGCTAGACCTGCCCCCGCGCTATGACAGCACGGCTAACCCTGCAGAGTTCCTCCAGCTCTACGAGCTGGGCATCGAAGCCGCCAACAGGAACAAGAAAGTCATGGCGAACTGGTTCCCCATGGTGCTCAAGGACGGCACCTGCACCTGGCTCCTGAACCTGGCTCCAGGCACGATATCCTCCTGGGACGAGATGCGCACCCGATTCATCGCCAACTTCCAAGGCACCCGCGGCCGGCCCCCAGCCATGAGCGACTTGCGCCGCATCAAGCAGCAGACGGGAGAGACCCTGCAGAAGTCCATCCAGCGCTTCAACAACGCTCGCCTTAAGATCCCCAAGGTGTCCGAGGAGGCCATCATCTCAGCCTTCTCCGACGGCGTGCGTGACATCAAGATGAAGGAGGAGCTCGCAAGCCATGAAGACCTGTGCACCTCCCTGGAGCTGTTCAATCTAGCGACCAAGTGCGCTAGGGCCGAGGAAGGGCGCCTGTCCCTCCTCGAGTTGCCAGTTGCTGACCAAGAAGAGAAGAAGCCCAAGACCAAGGACATGAAGCGCAAGGGGGCTGCAGTGCTTGCAGCAGAGCCAGACACCAAGCGAGGCAGGGATCAGCCTGAGTCATCCAAGGGTAGCCGATACTACGTGTACCATGACCTCCACACCCACAACACCAACGAATGCCAAGAGCTCAGAGCCGTGCGAGACATACGTGCTGGCCGACGCCCCGAGCGTGGCGACCGGGGCTATGACCGAGGAGGAGGAAGAGGTGGAGGACGATGGGAAGACCGTGGCCCATGCCAAGGGTGGCGAGACCCACCTCGCGAGGACTGCTGGCAGGACCAGCCTCGTGAGGGAGGTTGGAGATACCCACCTCGTGAGGGAGGTTGGAGAGACCCACCTCGCGAGGGGGGTTGGAGAGATCAGCCTTGCGAGGATCGCCCACAAGGCAATGCGGGCCTCCCACCTCTACCACCACAGCCGAGGAGGAACGAAGACCATCACCAGGATGAGGGGGCTGTGGGCTTCCAGGAGCCGCGCGCAATCGCTTGCATCTTGGGCGGCGCCCAAGCCCCGGTCTCTCAGTGCATCTTCAAGCAGTTTGCCCGCAAAGTGAATGCAGTCCTCCCCAAACTTGAGGCCACACGCCCTATCAGATGGTCATCGTGGGCTACCACGTTCAGCTCAGCGGATGAGCTCAAGTGCGTAGCCACAGCCGGAGTCCTCCCAATGCTTTGCTCCCCAATCAGCAGCAATGTGCAAGTCACCAGGACCCTCATTGATGGCGGAGCGGGGCTCAATGTCCTATCCGTCGAGATGTTCAACAATCTCCAAGTGCCACACAATCAACTGCAGCCGACCAAGCCTTTCTTAGGAGTCACTGATGGTTCCACAGTTCCGATAGGGCAGGTCCGCCTTCCTATCACCTTCGGGCAGTGCAACAACTACCGCACCGAGCTCATTGACTTCGACGTCGCTCACATCCGCCTGCCGTACAATGCCATCCTCGGGTACCCAGCCCTGGCCAAGTTCATGGTCGTGACCCATCACGGCTACAATGTCCTCAAGATGCCAGGAAGCGGTGGAGTCATCACGGTGCCCTGTGAAGAGAGAGATGATGTGTGTTCTCTGGAACGCACTTTCCAAGCCACATCAATTGAAGACCCAGATCATGGAAGCGGGAGGCTTCCCGAGGCTGCCCCCAAGAAGAAGAAGACATTGCCTGGACCGACCCTAGGGAGGTAGGCCCCTCAGGGTTCGTGCCTGTTCAGGGGGCGCCTCCCACATAGGAAGGCGCGCCTGGCGCCCTCCTCGAGCAAGGCTCGGGGGCTCTGTCCTGGAGGGCCATCGACTTTGCTAGGATCACGAGGGAGGCGCTCGGGCACCAGTTGGAGGCGTGCTTCAAGGCACATTTCCCTTAAGAAGGAGCAAGAAAAGGAGGGCCAAACCCCCAGGAGTTCATCAGCGAGATCATTCAGGAGCTGCAGGAGTCAAGAGTCATGAGCGGCAACCGCCGCTTACCCGCTGTAGCTCCCCATCCAGGCGAGGATGGTGGGCTGCACGTCTGCATCGACATACCAGGACTCAACCGAGCCGCCTCTCAGGAGCGCCTCTGGCCCTCACACGTGGGACGCTGCAAAGGTCCACCCCATAGCTATGTTCGCATGCCTCACGGCCTGCCGAACGCGGCTGCTGTGCATCAACGCCTCATGAAGAGCATCTTGGAGGCTTAGGCGGTCAGGCATTCCGCAGTCCTGGCGGAGATGGAGATGGTCCGCGAGGAGCCGCTAGCGCCTCCGGAGCCTCCCGAGGCCCCTGTGCCTGGGGGCTCGTGAAGATCGTCTTGTAACACCCACGATATGGCTATATCTCCCACATGTCGAAGCACGACTTAGAGGCATAACCGCATTGTGGTTTTGTCGCAAGAAGGGTCATCTTCACACAATCCCATATAATGAACAAGAATGGGATAAAGAGTTGGCTTACAATCGCCACTTCACACAATGTACATATAATAAATCATACATCATTCAGAGTACACACATATAGTCCGACTACGGATGAAGCCAAAAGAAAAGAAGATAACCCAACTGCTAGATCCCCGATCGTCCCAATTGGGCTCCACTAATGATCAACATGAAACGAAACATAGCAACGACCAAGGTCTTCGTTGAGCTCCCATCTGAGCTCGATTGCATCACCTGCACTGGTATCATCAGCACATGCAACTGTTGGTAGTATCTGGTGAGTCACGAGGACTCAGCAATGTCAAAACCCGCGAGATCAAGACTATTTAAGCTTATGGGTAGGAAGGGGTAAAGTGGTGAGGTTGCAGCAGCGACTAAGCATATATGGTGGCTAACATACGCAAATAAGAGCGAGAAGAGAAGCAAAGGAACGGTCGTGAAACTAGCAATGATCAAGAGGTGATCCTGAACTCCTACTTACGTCAAACATAACCCAAAACCGTGTTCACTTCCCGGACTCCGCCGAAAAGAGTGGAACAAAACACCAGGCATAAGGCCGAGTCTTCCACCCTTTACCAAGTATATAGATGCATTAATAATATAAGAGATATTGTGATATCCCAACATAATCCTGTCCATCATGGAGCAATCTTCAACTTCACCTGCAACTAACGATGCTATAAGAGGGGCTGAGCAAGCGGTAACATAGCCAAACAACGGTTTGCTAGGAAGAGTGAAAAGGTTAGAGGCTGACATGGCAATATGGGAGGCATGGTAAACAAGTGATAGGTAGCGCGGCATAGCAATAGAACGAAGCAACTAGCAAGCAAAGATAGAAGTGATATCGAAGGTAAAGGTCATCTTGCCTGAAATTCCGCTAGGAAGCAGAACGAGTCCATGAAGAAGAAAAACGAACGTAGTCGAACGAGTCCTCACAACTCAACGTAACCGGAACTAACAAGGAGAAGCGCAACCGGAAAGAAGCAAACATCATGGTAAACACACAAGCATAATCATGGCATGATGCACAAACAAGTATGATGCACGTCCGGTTTAAAGAGGCATGGAATGGCAAGGTAAAGCAAACAACACAACAATTTAAGTGGAGCTCAATATGCAATGAGTTGCATATTGACGAAACACCACATCAATTATTTAGTTCTCTCTCGTTTAGGTACAATAATATTAAATGTTATTAAACATGGCAAGGGGTGAAGCATAATTAAACTACCTAGCTAGGCAATTTAAATGAGGCCGAAAGCAAGAAACAACAATTTCAGAAAAACCCCATATGTCATTTAGCAATTTAATGCAAACACAATTCTAAGCATTTAAATGTTGTTATCATGATGCGGATGACATGCACAAGTTTTATGCAATTTTATGAAAATGTTTACATGAGCATGTTATGAAGCATTTGGTCACCATGGCGGAACGAAAAGGGTGCCACGGTGGCGAAACAAAAATGGTGCCACGGCAACATATCCGAAAATGATGCCACGACAACATATCCGAAAATGATGCCACGGTAACATATCGGTTCCGGTAGCTCACGGAGATACCGGTGCAAAAGGAAGTGAGCGTGAGCGAGTCATGCAAGATGGTGGGGTGCTCCCGGTTACCGGGTTCCCACGGGACGGCGGCATGGCAAACGAGGAACGAATGTGCAAGGACAAACGGGCACGGTGCAAACACGAGCATCTCCTACAACACACATTCATACACGGGCAGTTGTCACGGTGGTTATACCTTCGAAGCGTGCGTTTCGGAGCGGTTCAGGTTCGGCGAAGGAAGTAGTCGTTCACGGGTCGTAGTGGAAGTAGTTGTACTCGTGTCGTAGTGGAAGTAGACGTTCTCGCGACTGAAGTTGTACACGTCGGCGGTAGTCGAACTTGACGGTCTTGGCAACGGTAGTTGTACACGTTTTCGTAGATGTCCGGGGTCGTCGGGTCGTCATGTAGCCGTACATGTTCGTCGTGGTACACAGTTCGTAGACGTTCGAGTCATCGGTAGAGGAAGTAGTGGTACACGGCCGTAGTGGAACTTGATGCATCCGAGGTCTTTGGGTTCATAGTTGTACTTGGCGTTCGGAGTCCGGGTCTTGTCGGTCCAAAACGAAGGAACACCAGGGCCTCGTTTGGCAGCAGCAAGGAGGCGATGGAACAGCAGGCTGAGGAAGATGCGGCGCTGGGCTGGCCTGTAGTGGAGGTCAACTCCGACGGGGACGGGCCACCGGAGTCAGTTCCGGCCAGGAACGGCAAGGGCGGCGGAGGCCATCCGGATCTGGACGAGGTTGGAGGAGGACTGCGGTCCCGTGGTTGAAGACGAACGGCGACGGTGCGGCACCCTAGGAGGCAGCAGGGCGCAGGGACGGCGGAGAACACGGCGCTGGCGACCATGGACGGGCGATGGTGCGGCCGCCGGCAACGGCTCCGAAGGCCGGCGTGGTAGAGCGGAGGGAGGCGAGGCGAAGAAGCAGCGCGCGGGGGCTCTGCTCCCTGGTGGTTGGGGCGGAACGAAGGAAGGAGGAGGCACGGGGCTCTGCAGGGATGCCGATGGCCTCGCGGGCCATGGCGGGCGCGATGGGAGGCGCCGGAGTTGGCCGACGAGGTGCGCGGGTGCCGTGGCGGGAAGGCGGCGCGGCTCCGGGGGCTGGCTGGTGGCGCGGGAGGAGGGCCAAGAGGAGAGGAAGGGAACGCAAGGACGAGGGTTGGGGGATCGAGCGCTGGGTTTGCTCCTCTCTCTTTCTCTGCGGCTGGGGGCACGAGCGAGGGAGAGGGAGAGGGAGAGAGGAGGGAGATGAGGATCGGGCGCAGGCGCGGGTGTGCGTGGCGGCGCACTGGAGGGAACAAGGGGAGATCGATGGAGAGGGGATCGGGCTCTCTGGCGGCTAGGGTTAGGAGGGTTAGGTGGGCTGGTTGGGCCGGCTAGGTTGGCCGGGCCTAAGAGGCCAACTGGCTGCAAGGCTTCTTCCTCTCTCTTTTATTTTCCAAAGCAGAAAGTAATAGGAAGAAGGAAAAGAGGGAAAGGAATAGGTTAGAGAAATGACTTTGGCATGCGGATAATTTTCCCAGGCTCACAAAAATGAGCTCGATCCAGGAAAAATAGAAAAGAGGCACGAATGCAAGATTTAAATTCAAAACATTTGAATTTAATTCAAATGGGTGAATAGGAAGTGGAGGTTTGGAAGGCCCAAAAATGTTGAGAATTTTGGAGGAGCCACAATAAATGGAGAAAGAATTGTTGGCAAAGTTTGAGGCAAGGAATTTAGATAGAAAATGCATGGAACTTAAACTGTAAGTGTGTTATGGTTATTTCCAAAACAATGGAATATTTTATAATATCTCCCTAAATATCGGGAGGGTATGTTATAAAGAGAAATCACCATGTGGATATCCCTCGATTTAAATAGATCAAAAGATCTATGCAACTTATTTAGTTGAGTTTTAAAAATTAATGATATGATGGCATGCACATCATGCAATGAAGAAAGCAACAAGCAAAAACAAATCACACAACGGATCTCGGAAACCCTGGAAGGCATCTGAAGCTCCGGTCTTGGGGCGTTACAACACTCCACCACTACAAGAGGATCTCGTCCCGAGATCTAGGATGGCACCGGAGAGAAACGAAAAAGGAAGAGAAGAGGTAAAACTAAGTTGCTTCTTCGACAAAAGAGTGAAACCAAAGAACCTTGAGAGGTTGAAAAGTTGAAAGAGAGAACACAGTGGAGTTGAACACAATTGAGAGCACTACGGTAAAAAATAGAAACAAGGAACACCATATGAACCTTGGAGGTTGCAAAGCTATGAATGACGAGCACAATGGATCAGAAGGAATTGAAACCACTCAGGTTGAAACGAGATAAGAATGAATAAGAATGATATAATTTTGGCAGCACCCCGACTGAAAATGGAAGGAATTGAACATGAACTTGAGAAGATGGGATGATACTTGATGAAATCAACAACACACTGCCTCCGGAACTATTGAAAGAATGGCACAAGGGGTAAGAAGGATTTCAGACAGCAATCCGGTAGAAAAGAGAGGGAAAACTTGATAAGATGAAAAGAACTTAGCAGAGAACATAACACTCCGGTTAAAATGGATAAGCACGAAAAGAACATGATCCTCACAATTCGAGATGATGAGTGAAAAGAGCAACATCACAATGCCTCCGGAAGAAATAATAGAAGATAGATCATTGGAATAACAGAATGGAGAAGAAAATGCCAACTTCTGCCACAAATGAGCTTGGAAAACACCCTTCCAAGAAGGTTATAATGGAGTTGTTGTAAACCAACAACAAAACGAGTAAGCTTGTAGTGGGCTTATGAAAACATGTCAAAATTATGAGGTGACAACTGGCCACTCACGGAAACAATTGCTTGCTTGAGATCAACGAAGAGATGAAAACTTCTTTCGCCGAGAGGATAGGAGAAAACTTGGATCATTGATAACCACACAATACAACATTCCTTAGGGAAGGCTTTAGGGAATTCTATACCAAGATAACTCCAACGAAGATATTGATGGATTTAAAATACCTCGTTCTTGACAACATGTTGAATCACGAAACATGAAGGAAAATTGTCAAGAGTGACATAACACCACCTCAAAAGATAAGGTAGAAAGAATAGCACTTTGAAATGCAAGAAGAAGAATACTTGAACTCCTCAAAATAAGACATGTGTTAAGCACCATGTTTATTTTAGAGTATAGCTTGGCGGATCTTAACTTCGAGAGAAATCTTGAAGAACAACTGAAGAATGAAAGGAATCCTTAACGAACCACCATGTAGAGCCTCCATGCAGAACTCCGGTAATAAAAGGATGATAAAAAAGAACAAGAAGTTGAAAACACAAGGTGAATCCTTGCAATGATTTAGATGAAGCTTCGCGACGATATAACCAAGAAAACTTGGAACTCCAAAAAAGGAAAAGATGAAGCACTAGAGTCGAGAATTACTTCATCATGAACAATCTCCGGAAGAAAAGAATTGAATCACCTCGAGGAAATAAGAATAAGATTTATTGTATGCTTATCCTTCATCAAATTAAATTGATGACAAGCAATGGATTTGGCATACTACTTATTCCCGTAGAAAGGATCAAAAGAGATATAGCGCAAGCTTAAGGAAGGTCTTCGACGAATCACCGGGAGGATTGGAAAGAACGAATGAAATGATACGATAACAAAGGAAGAGGAATCTCGAACGAACCACCGTAAGAATTGAAAATGAAAGTAGCAAAGGCACAAATCACCGGGAAGAATTGGAAAATGAATGAAGATACTTGACAGAATTTAGATACAAGAGAACAAAGAGATCGTGAGCTGACTAGAGTAAACTTGAATGATGCACCGGTAAGATTTGGAGAACGAGAACTGAAAGTTGAAATGAATAATTCTGAGGCGATTGGCTCCGGAGAATGAGACTGAAGAGACTCCTGAATTGCTCTGGATGGGTGAAAAGAATTCTCACAATCAAAAACAATTATGAGAGGATGGTAAAAAGCTAGAACTATGAATCTTGAAGAGAATGGAGCAAGATTTAAGAGAAATCATTCTTCGTTCTTCAAAATCCGAGAATGACGACGAGAAACACCACCATGAATTGTTGAGATACTCCGGGATGAAAATTAGAAAGGCTGAACCAATGATGAAAGAATTTGAAAGATCTTGGAGAAAGACATTTGACTGATGATAATTCATTCTTACATCAAACTTTGAAAAGAAATTGAGAATAGCTCGGGGAAAATTAGAAGAGTCAGGTAAGATCCTGGGAAAAGACCTGTGGGTTAGGGCCACTCAAAAGAAACACCGTTGAACAATTGATTGAAAGGGGGGATTGCACCGGTTGAATTAAATGACTTGAATGTGATAATAATCTCCAAATAGCTTGAACTGATCTTGGAAGAAAAGACGAGTCTTCTGAGATGTCTTCAACACTCCAGGACAATTGAATAGCGAGAAGTGAATGATTAAGAGGTGCACCGGCATGAGAAAGCATTTGACATGAGGAAAGGGATATGATCAACACCGAAAGCTTGAATTGAATCCACCGAAGAAGAAAAGAGAATGAAGAATGATGAACTTGAAGCTCCGTTAGTATCTTCTTGAGAATCACCGGATAAGAACATTGAAAGAAACGAATGAAGAGACTTCTCACAAATAAAAGGGATACATGATCAAGAAATCTGAGTCCTTGAAGAAAAAGGGTGGGAGGGTGGGAAACAAAGACAACTTGGGATGAACAAAACAAACACTGTGAGAAAACTTAGAAATGATCTTGCGGATGGGGAGAATGATGGGATCATCTCGAAGAGAAGCGCACCGGTTGGAAAAGAACTAACATGCCGACCTCAATGATCAAGAAGGATTAGAATTCACATAGCAATATGAGAACACCATTTAGGGAAGGTATGGATTCAACATTTGACTTCGAAGCAACTCGATTACCACAAATAAAACAAAACAAAGGATTTGGCGTGCAGAATAAGCCGGAACAAACATATGATAGAGATTTCGTCCGAAGTTTTCGTGGTGGGGCCCACACGGGCTCGAGTGTACAGCACCATCATGTACAATGCAGTGCACATGACATACGAAGTGTCCCCGAACCAGCATAGCCAAGGGTTCTTTAAGACATAACGAGACCACTGTAAAAACGACCGTGGAAAGGCAGACCACTAGACGTCGAACCCCAATCTCATATCATGCATCTGTCGAAAAGATATTCTAGGAGTTACTTGAATTCCCACCTATAAAACTCCCGAAACTTTTTGGTTATGCAATCTGGTGTTGGGGATACAGGGGAAGCAATATATATCTCACCCAAAACTAACAATCCCTACATCCAAGCTGTATCCATCCGTCAACACATAACCAAGAAACCTTCGGAAATCGTGTACCTCAACCTTCGAAAAGCATCCGTTATATGAGTTATGGCAATACTCTCGAGCTCGCCCCAGTACTGGGTTATCGAGGTTATCTAACCAACAACTGCATAAAAGAGATTTTCGATGTCGGCAAAACTCAGGTATTCCAGAACTGCAAAGATAAAATTATGACGACAACACCTCAGAGCTCAACTCCCCGGGACACTGCCACAACCCCTAAATGTCAGGAGGCACCAAGAACAATGTTCTCGTCACAAAACCATCGGAATGATTCCAAGATACCCGCGTGATCCTAAATTTTTTTTAGTGAAATTTGAGGAGAGGAAAGTCAAAACATCTACATCAGGGGACCTCACCAGAGCGACGAAGGGATTGAGGAGTAAAAAGAATCCTACTCTCCGATATATATAATCCTAAGACTCAAAACATTTTTTTTCTAGACTCAACAACGCCAGCAAACAATCAAGCAGGGGGCTCCTAAGTCGGGGATGGCTCTGATTACCAACTTGTAACACCTACGATGCGGCTATATCTCCCACGTGTCGAAGCACGACTTAGAGGCATAACTGCATTGTGGTTTTGTCGCAAGAAGGGTCATCTTCACACAATCCCATGTAATGAACAAGAATGGGATAAAGAGTTGGCTTACAATCGCCACTTCACACAATGTACATATAATAAATCATACATCATTCAGAGTACACACATATAGTCCGACTATGGACGAAGCCAAAAGAAAAGAAGATAACCCAACTGCTAGATCCCCGATCGTCCCAACTGGGCTCCACTACTGATCAAGATGAAACGAAACATAGCAATGACCAAGGTCTTCGTTGAGCTCCCATCTGAGCTCGATTGCATCACCTGCACTAGTATCATCGGCACCTGCAACTGTTGGTGGTAACTGGTGAGTCACGAGGACTCAGCAATCTCAAAACCCGTGAGATCAAGACTATTTAAGCTTATGGGTAGGAAGGGGTAAAGTGGTGAGGTTGCAGCAGCGACTAAGCATATATGGTGGCTAACATACGCAAATAAGAGCGAGAAGAGAAGCAAAGGAACGGTCGTGAAACTAGCAATGATCAAGAGGTGATCCTGAACTCCTACTTACGTCAAACATAACCCAAAACCGTGTTCACTTTCCGGACTCCGCCGAAAAGAGACCATCACGGCTACACACGCGGTTGATGTGTTTTAATTCGGATCTCGTGTGAAGTTATCTACAACCGGACATTAACAAATTCCCATCTGCCTATAACCGCAGGCACGGCTTTTGAAACATTATACCCTGCAGGGGTGTCCCAACTTAGCCCATCACAAGCTCTCGCGATCAACGAAGGAATAGACCTTCTCCCAGGAAGACCCGATCAGACTTGGAATCCCGGTTTACAAGACATTTCGACAATGGTAAAACAAGACCAGCAAAGCCTCCCGCTATGCCGACAAATCCCGATAGGAGCTGCACATATCTCGTTCTCAGGGCACACCGGATTGTCCAAACTTCCGGTAGGCCAGCCCAGAGTTGCCCCTGGTGGCCACCGGCGGCTGACAGGTTGGACCAACACTCACAACG
>NC_041385.1:515377389-515385354 GCF_002162155.2 Triticum dicoccoides
GGGTAAAATAAAGATGACCCTTGAGTCTGCAGAACCCAAGGGAAAAAAGGCTTAGGTAGGCAAATGGTAAAACCAAGGTTGGGCCTTGCTGGAGGAGTTTTATTCAAAGCGAACTGTCAAGGGGGTCCCATAAATCACCCAACTGTGTAAGGAAGCAAAATCCGGGAACATAACACCGGTATGACGGAAACTAGGGCGGCAAGAGTGCAACAAAACACTAGGCATAAGGCCGAGTCTTCCACCCTTTACCAAGTATATAGATGCATTAATAATATAAGAGATATTGTGATATCCCAACATAATCCTGTCCATCATGGAGCAATCTTCAATTTCACCTGCAACTAACAATGCTATAAGAGGGGCTGAGCAAGCGGTAACATAGCCAAACAACGGTTTGCTAGGAAGGGTGAAAAGGTTAGAGGCTGACATGGCAATATGGGAGGCATGGTAAACAAGTGATAGGTAGCGCAGCATAGCAATAGAACGAAGCAACTAGCAAGCAAAGATAGAAGTGATATCGAGGGTAAAGGTCATCTTGCCTGAAATTCCGCTAGGAAGCAGAACGAGTCCATGAAGAAGACAAACGAACGTAGTCGAACGAGTCCTCACAACTCAACGTAACCGGAACTAACAAGGAGAAGCGCAACCGGAAAGAAGCAAACATCATGGTAAACACACAAGCATAATCATGGCATGATGCACAAACAAGTATGATGCATGTCTGGTTTAAAGAGGCATGGCATGGCAAGGTAAAGCAAACAACACTACAATTTAAGTGGAGCTCAATATGCAACGAGTTGCATACTGACGAAACACCACATCAATTATTTAGTTCTCTCTCGTTTAGGTACAACAATATTAAATGTTATTAAATATGGCAAGGGGTGAAGCATAATTAAACTACCTAGCTAGGCAATTTAAATGAGGCCGGAAGCAAGAAACAACAATTCCGGAAAAAACCCATATGTCATTTAGCAATTTAATGCAAACACAATTTTAAGCATTTAAATGTTGTTATCATGATGCGGATGACATGCACAAGTTTTATGCAATTTTATGAAAATGTTTACATGAGCATGTTATGAAGCATTTGGTCACCATGGCGGAATGAAAAGGGTGCCACGGCGGCGAAACAAAAATGGTGCCACGGCAACATATCCAAAAATGATGCCACGGCAACATATCCGAAAATGATGCCACGGCAACATATTGGTTCCGGTAGCTCACGGAGATACCAGTGCAAAAGGAAGTGAGCGTGAGCGAGTCATGCAAGATGGTTGGGTGCTCCCGGTTACCGGGTTCCCACGGGACGGCGGCATGGCAAACGAGGAACGAACATGCAAGGACAAACGGGCACGGTGCAAACACGAGCATCTCCTACAACACACATTCATACACGGGCGGTCGTCACGGTGGTTATACCTTCGAAGCGTGCATTTCAGAGCGGTTCGGGTTCGGCGAAGGAAGTAGTCGTTCACGGGTCGTAGTGGAAGTAGTTGTACTCGTGTCGTAGTGGAAGTAGACGTTCTCGCGACTGAAGTTGTACACGTCGGCGGTAGTCGAACTTGACGATCTTGGCGATGGTAGTTGTACACGTTTTCGTAGACGTCCGGGGTCGTCGGGTCGTCATGTAGCCGTACATGTTCGTCGTGGTACACGGTTATAGACGTTCGAGTCATCGGTAGAGGAAGTAGTGGTACACGGCCATAGTGGAACCTGATGCATCCGAGGTCTTCGGGTTCGTAGTTGTACTTGGCGTTCGGAGTCCGGGTCTTGTCGGTCCAAAACGAAGGAACACCAGGGCCTCTTTTGGCAGCAGCAAGGAGGCGATGGAACAACAGGCTGAGGAAGATGCGGCGCTGGGCTGGCCTGTGGTGGAGGTTAACTCCGACGGGGACGGGCCACCAGAGTCAGTTCCGGCCAGGAACGGCAATGGCGGCGGAGGCCATCCGGATCTGGACGAGGTTGGACGAGGACTGCGGTCCCGCGGTTGAAGACGAACGGTGACGGTGCGGCACCCTAGGAGGCAGCAGGGCGCGGGGACGGCGGAGTACAAGGCGCTGGAGACCATGGACGGGCGACGGTGCGGCCGCCGGCAACGGCTCCGAAGGCCGGCGTGGTGGAGCGGAGGGAGGCGAGGCGAAGAAGCAGCGCGCGGGGGCTCTGCTCCCTGGTGGTTGGGGCGGAACGAAGGGAGGAGGAGGCGCGGGGCTCTGCAGGGATGCTGATGGCCTCGCGGGCCATGGCGGGCGCGATGGGAGGCGCCGGAGTTGGCCGACGAGGTGCGCGGGTGCCGTGGCGGGAAGGCGGCGCGGCTCCGGGGGCTGGCTGGTGGCGCGGGAGGAGGGCCAAGAGGAGAGGAAGGGAACGCGAGGACGAGGGTTGGGGGATCGAGCGTTGGGTCTGCTCCGCTCTCTTTCTCTACGGCTGGGGGCACGAGCGACGGAGAGGGAGAGATCGAGAGGAGGGAGATGAGGATCGGGCGCAGGCGCGGGTGTGCGTGGCGGCGCACTGGAGGGAATGAGGGGAGATCGATGGAGAGGGGATCGGGCTCTCTGGCGAATAGGGTTAGGAGGGTTAGGTGGGCTGGCTGGGCCGGCTAGGTTGGCCGGGCCTAAGAGGCCGGCTGGCTTCAAGGCTTCTTCCTCTCTCTTTTATTTTCCAAAGCAGAAAATAATAGGAAGAAGGAAAAGAGGGAAAGGAAAAGGTTAGAGAAATGACTTTGGCATGCAGATAATTTTCCCGGGCTCACAAAAATGAGCTCGATCCAGGAAAAATAGAAAAGAGGCAGGAATGCAAGATTCAAATTCAAACATTTGAATTTAATTCAAATGGGTGAATAGGAAGTGGAGGTTTGGAAGGCCCAAAAATGTTGAGAATTTTGGAGGAGCCACAATAAATGGAGAAAGAATTGTTGGCAAAGTTTGAGGCAAGGAATTTAGATAGAAAATGCATGGAAGTTAAACTGTAAGTGTGTTATGGTTATTTCCAAAACAATGGAATATTTTATAATATCTCCCTAAATATCGGGAGGGTATGTTATACAGAGAAATCTCCATGTGGATATCCCTCGATTTAAATAGATCAAAAGATCTATGCAATTTATTTAGTTGAGTTTTAAAAATTAATGATATGATGGCATGCACATGATGCAATGAAGAAAGCAACAAGCAAAAACAAATCACACAACGAATCTCGGAAACCCTGGAAGGCATCTGAAGCTCCGTTCTTGGGGCGTTACACGTCTCCTGCAGCACACGCCGTCTGCTACTTCAACATCCCTCCATCTTCAACATCATCAGGTGACAACCTTCGAGTTTCATTTTCAGCTGGGAGCACCCCCCAGGGCTGCATCATTCCCAGGCCGCGTGGGTCCGTCCCTGCGGCATGTATCTCCTTTAGTTCATGTTTTCATCTTACTTTATCGGGGGCACCCCTCGGGCTGCATTATCCCCAAGCCACACGGGCCAGACCCGGTGGCATGTATCCCTCTCGCGTTTATTCGGGTCGTGCATTTGACCCATCATTATTGTTGTGTGATACTTGCCCATGGCACCCTTCTTTCTTCATGTCGGCTGCTTGCACGTTAAAGGGGGGGTACCTGAGCATCGCGACTCATGGGCTCTTACTGGCTCTCCAGCCCTCACCCTCTGTCCATGTCCACGGCATCGTGACCTGGGATACCAGCGACGACTGAGCCCAGCTCGAGGGCCGGGACCTGAGGATGTAGAGCACGAAGGGGAGTAAAGGCGAGAGGGAAGAAGCACAAAGGGACCTCGCCAGGAAGCTCCATAGCCGCCGATGCGCGGGCCTGGTGCTGCGCCGAGGAGTGCCTTCTGACTCCTGAGATAAGTCATCCTCCAGAAACGCTAGCTGTCGCAGCACCAACCCCGCACCTAATGCAGTTCTGTTTTGGCGATGTCGCGCTCCTTTCTCACCGAGCGATGGCTGCTTGAGCCCTAAGGGGGACCTCCTGAGCATCGCGACTCAGGGGCTCTTACTGGACCACGGGCCGCTCACCTCCTGGCCTTGACCACGGCATCGCGACCTGGCATACCAGCGACGGCTGAAGCCTGCCTTGGGACCGGGACCTATCAGTGCAGAGCGTCAAGTCCTCGCGAGGTTCGAAAGGAGGAACTAAGCTAAGACGGGACGAGCACCCCTCACCATTTCATAATAACGTTCATATTAACAAATGGAACTACATGCACCTTACAAACCCCCGCGGGGTGTGTTCTTCGATTCCTGGCAGGGAACAAAAGGAGCAGATCCTAAGGAGTGCTAACTACGTGCGCCACCGCAAAAGACACCATCACCAACAGTGGACCGTCAGCCACCGGCGCCAACCCCATACAGATCAGTGGCAACGGCGGCCCGACGAGCCTGCCCTGCTCCAGGAGCGACGCAAGCTCAGGGGCTCGTAGCTGTCGTCGCTCGTCTCCGGGGTCTCGGCGGACTCGCTGGATCCTTCGACACCTCCGCTACCTGACGAGCTGCTGGGGACGTGGCTGACCAGCCTAGTCCTCGCCGTAGTAGGTTCACGGCCGCCTTTCACAGGGCAGCACTCCAGCCGGTGCCCCTCCGTGTCGAAGACCTTGAAGAACATCAGGAAGGCGCCATCGTACTCGAAGTGGATTGCGAGGGCGCCACCCGTCCTGCCGACCCGGGCGAATCTCGCCCTAGCCACGGGTCAGGTAGACCCTACCTAGAGCGATGACCTCGACCTCCGCTTCGGTCGCAGGGGCACTATAGCCAGCATGCTGCAGCCAAAGCTCGATAGGCCCCCTCGGCGGGATCTCGAAGGCGAAGGAAGGAGGGAGGCGAATCCAAGACTGAGGAAGCATGGCGGCGTGAAGCACGTGCTCGCGAGCAGAGCCCTTGGCATGAACCCCAGGAGGAACGACGTGCACCGCCGTGACCCGCCGGCGGCGACAATGCCTCTGGCAATGCTACTCGGCGTCAGCATCTTCAGGGCCCTTGATCCTGGCGTACAGAGGCAGTGGGAATCCCGGCGGCGGCCATTCAAACGATGGCCTCGACACCTCCTGCCAAGCACCTCCTTCCCCGTGGAAAGAGACGAGCCGTTTCTTTGGAGGGAGCGGGACGGGACCCTCTCGGGGGGGCTTCCCCTTCTCTTTGGCAGAAAACCGACGGATCTGTGCCATTGGCAAAGGGAGGAGCAAGGACAAAGAGGAAGATGAAGAGTAGCGGGAAAAGATGGACTGGAAGGGCTCGCGCCGTCCCGTACATATAGCCAAGGGAGGCCAACCATCGGCCTCCATGATTACATGTAATCATGACCCATTTTGCATGCAGGGACTTGTCAAATCATGCAGCTACCGAGGCGTCGTGGGGGAGCCGGGACGCCCAAGTCCAATCAACTGCCACACGGTGCCCAAGGCCGCAGGCTCTTGGGGCCCGCGGCGCTTCACACTTGCCTCTTCGCTTCTTTGCTAAGCCAAGTCCAAGCGCGCCTTGGGCCCGGGGGCTACTGTTGGCGTTCTGGGAACGGGGGTACCCAGACTTGCCTGCCTGCTGCCTGCGGCGTGGCTCAAGGAGTGGCCCAGTACGGCCCATCTTCATCAACACATGCTCAAGACCCTCGCGAGGGGCCAAGCCTCGCGGGGAAGGACAACAGGAGGCTTCCTCAGGCACGGCCTCGTCAGGCTGGCTCGCGAGGAGGCGGAGAGATCAAGGCGGGGTACCTCACGAGGTGCCCATGATGCAAGCCATGACGACCAAGGCCAGGCGGGTGCCAGGCGGGTGCCGGCCTGTGCAGAGTCGTTGTTTCCCCTTTGGTGCAAAGGGGGCAAGCGCAGGCAAGGGTATCAAGCAAAGGCAACCATTTCGGTGCAGCAAGACCAAGACCAGCAGGGCGGCAGAACGGAGGTCATCGTGGAGCCAAAGCCGGCGTCATCGTCACGGTCTTTGGCAGGCGAGGACCAACTTTAGTCAGGATAAGTGTACTAGATGTTCCCCTTCAAAATGGCCAATTGTTGGCGCCCTTCCAGCTCAATATTTGGGAAGAGGCCCAGGGCCTCTGCCTATAAATAGGACTAGCCAACCCCCAAGGTAGAGGAATCGGCATCTGATCTAGAGACCAACCAGAGAGAAGAACCTTGGACAACACCACCATAGAAATAGACCCTCGCAAGGCTGTTCTTCCCCTGTATTGTTCATCATCAGCCCCAGAGGCTATCCACACACCACACACTGCAGTAGGGTATTACACCACAATGGTGGCCTGAACCAGTATAAATCTCGTGTCCTTCGTGTTGTTATTCGTGTAGTTTAGATCCTAGCGAGGCGATGAGACATGAGTAGGCTGGGGGTGTGATCTCCGCATGCACCCCAGTGTTCGAATCTCAAGGGTCTGCCGGAACCCGAAATCCGACAGCAGCAAGCCAATAATTGTCCAAATCAAAACTATACATTCTGATATATATGATCTTGATAGAATCCAGCAGCATTGATAGGCTATCAATGGACGAACTCTTCATTGAGCATATAACATAATATTAGTACCCAAAGTGTACTCCAAGATGATATAAAACTTACGCGCACAAATGAAAAATGCAGCATATGATTACAAATGTGTAGATGATAATATACGGTACCTAAAAAAGTGAGGAGCCAAACACCAACTCCTTGTGATTATTAAACGGGTCACGAATTACACCCAAGGTCTCCAGTTTGGGCGCAGAGACGACAGTTATTTGTGAAGGTGTATAACAATTATCAAGGAGCAACCTTTCAAGTGAAGGGGCATCTTTGATGATGAGCTGTTGTCCTTTAAAACAAATTCCAATGCTTTTAAGGTGAGGCGACTTTATTTGGAGACAACTGGTACCGATTTCTATTCCAAAACAATCAGCAAGGGCTCCAGGGCAGGGCAACTAGACTGGATGATGTTGTGCAATGAGGCCTCCGATAAATAAACCACCACAAGCAAAAGTTTTTTTAGCAGTGGGAGTCGAAGCATTTGTACCAGATCGTCTGGTAGATGGCACAGGGCGAAGGTGGCGGTGTGGAGAGAGGAGGAAAACTTTGAGATGGACAATGGTGGTGTGGGCATGAATTCTTGGTGTGTTCGTGGTATGAAACTTTTGTGGTAATGGTACAACTCAAACTCCTGGAGTTTTCTGAATTCAGGGGATGTCAGCCAAGCATCCACCTTGCCGGGTATGGACAGCAGATAGCGTGTCGGGATGCAGAGGCATTGTGTAACACCCCGGATGTAACTTTCCATCTTTGTAACTCCAACTCTTGCCATTTTTGGCCATGTGTTATGATATTCCCTCCGTGCTTGGGTTTTTGTCTTTTGTTTTGCATTTTGTTCTTGTCATGCATCTCATATCATGTCATCATGTGCATCTCATTCGCATACGTGTTCGTCTCATGCATCCGAGCATTTTCCCCATTGTCCGTTTTGCAATCCGACACTCCCACATGCACCGGTGCACCCCTCTTGTATCTTTTCGTGTGCAGGTGTGAAACGTTCTTGGAATGGACCGAGGCTTGCCAAGTGGCCTTTGTACACCACCGGTAGACAACCTGTCAAGTTTCGTGCCATTTGGAGGTCGTTTGATACTCCAACAGTTAACCGCATAACCGCAAAGGCCTCTTTTGGGTTGCAGCCCAACATCCATTCAAAACAGCCCAATAACCCACCTAAGTCACTTCCATGCTCTCCGTCGTCGGATCACGATCGTGTGGGCGAAAACCGCACTCCATTTGGAGTCTCCTAGCTCCCTCTACCTACAAATATGTGCCCATCCCCGAAATTTTTGGGCAAACCCTAGTCTTCCCCTTCCAACGCGCACCGGACACGTCCGGACCGTGCCGGACGCGTCCGCCCGCCACCGCCGACGAAACACGCGCCGCCACGTGGCCTGCTCCGCTGCCCCCGCGCCGTCGGCCCGCCTGGCCCGCTCCCGGCCCCCAAGCCCGCGCCCCATCGCCCGG
>NC_041385.1:515385589-515395026 GCF_002162155.2 Triticum dicoccoides
GCCTCCGTGTCCGCCGCCGCCTCCCGCGCCCGAATCCGGCCGGCCCGTCCTCCTCCGGCCGTCTTCCTCCCCTCCGGATCCATCACCGGCGAGGAACTCCGGCCGACCTCGATCCACGCGCCAGATCCAGATCGGGTCAAAACCTAGGTTGACCTCGTTTTCCCCCAAGTCTGCAGTATTTTTATGACTTGTTTATCGCGCCGTATCTTTGCACACGTGGCTCCGTTTTGTGCATGTAGCATACCAAATTGTTCGCCTCGACGATTACATCATTTTACCTCATTGCATCATTTTCATTTGAGCTCATCGTGATGCCCGAAATACTGTTGGAAGAGGGCTATGTGATGTTAGTTTCGGATTCTTATCAGAACATGCACTTTTGTCATTTTTGCCATGATTGATGTGTGCATCTTATGAACTTGAGGCCTACATATGCTTTGAACTATGCCATGCCATCTTTACAGGGGTGTATGCCATGTATTTTTGTGATCAATGTGGTGACTAGCACAAGCATGTAAACTAGGCCTCGTGATGTTGCTGATTTTTGTCCCTGTTTTGCTGTTATTTTGATGCCATATAAACATGATGCTACAGAGAGATCCATGCATATTTTGAGATACTTTAGTAAGGATGTTTTGTAAATATAGATATGCTCTATCCATTCATGCCCTTGTTTGAAATTATGGAGTAGTCTAGCATGTCATTTTCGTGCTCTACTTTTGCTACAAAATGTTTCCTGGCAGATTGTTTACATGTTATTCAATTTTGCCAAGGTTGTTTTAGTTCATCCTTGCATGTTATGAACTTGTTCTTACCATGGATAGCTTCATAAACATGTCTTCTTGCTGATGATATTCTTATCTTGTCATGCAATGACTTGTGGTGAGTGAATCGAGCTCGCGAAGATGCCTTCATAATTCTGTCAATGCCATGCTCAGCTTGCTGAATCTGTTAACGAAACTTGCTATGTTTACATGGGTGCCATCATTTCTTCTGATCCTTTTTGGCTCATGGTAAGTAAGGGACTTTTGTTCTATGCTTTGAGTAGAATCATTTCATGCCTTGTTTTGCTATTATAAGTTCATGTAGCATGTTGATTGCTTGCTCTGAATATCGCTACCTAATGCTGTTTATGCCATGTCCAACCTGATATCTTTTGCACTTTTGCCATGCTTGTGTGAACCTACTATTGTGTGTTTTGGCCGTAGCTCAGTGTTCCTCTTTTGTCAAGCATATCCTGTAGATCACTTAAATATGCTTTGTTTTTATGTTGGGGTGCTGTAGAATAGTTTCTTGTTGCATGCTAAGTAACATCATGCTGTTAATCGCAGAATTGTGTCATTCTTCTTTTGCTTGCCATTTGCAAACCGTGCATCCGTTCCCGGCGATCTTTATATCGATTTCAACCGAAATCATCTCATATTTCCAGCGGCATACTTGGTTTGCCAAGTTGATGCTTTGTTCATAATTTTCCCTTCCGGAACCCGCATATGCATTGCATATCACGTCTCGCATATCATGTCATGTATTGCATCATGTTGCTTGTGCATTGCTCCATGTTTGATTGTGGTTCCATTGCTTGTGTTCTTGATTTGGGTAGAGCCGGGAGACGAGTACGTGCACAAGGAACCTGTTGAGAAAGCTTACGAGGATCAAGCCTTCGACAACTTTGAGAACTTTGCAGGCAAGATGACCATACCTTCGATATCACTTCTATCTTTGCTTTGCTAGTTGCACGCTCTATCACTATGTTAGCTCTACCTACCACTTGTTTATCACGCCTCCCATATTGACATGTCAAGCCTCTAACCATCCTTTCCTAGCAAACGGTTGTTTGGCTATGTCACCGCTTTTTCTCAGCCCCTCTTATAGCGTTGCTAGTTGCAGGTGAAGATGAAGTTTGTTCCTTGTGGGAACATGGATATTTTGGGATATCACAATATCTCTTGTTTAAATTAATGCACCTATATACTTGGTAAAGGGTGGAAGGCTCGGCCTTATGCTTGGTGTCTTGTTCCACTCTTGCCGCCCTAGTTTCCGTCATACCGGTGTTATGTTCCTTGATTTTGCGTTCCTTACGCGGTTGGGTGATTTATGGGACCCCCTTGACAGTCCGTTTTGAATAAAACTCCTCCAGCATGGCCCAACCTTGGTTTTACCATTTTCCACCTAAGCCTTTTCCCTTGGGTTTTCGCGAGACCGAGGGTCATCTTTATTTAACCCCCCCGGGCCAGTGCTCCTTCGAGTGTTGGTCCAACCTAGAGCCACTTGCAGCGCCACCTCGGGGAAACTTGAGGGATGGTTTTAGTTGTACGTAGTGTTCATCCGGTGTGCCCTGAGAACGAGATATGTGCAGCTCCTATCGGGATTTGTCGGTGCATCAGGCGGTCTTGCTGGTCTTGTTTTACCATTGTCGAAATGTCTTGCAAACCGGGATTCCGAGACTGATTGGGTCTTTCCGGGAGAAGGTATATCCTTCGTTGACCGTGAGAGCTTATGATGGTCTAAGTTGGGACAGCCCTGCAGGGTACATTATCTTTCGAAATCCATGCCCGCGGTTATGAGGCAGATGGGAATTTTTTAATGTCCGGTTGTAGATAACTTGACACTTGACTTCTTTAAAATGCATCAACCGTGTGTGTAGCCGTGATGGTCTCTTCTCGGCGGAGTCCGGAAAGTGAACACGGTTTGAGTTATGTATGAACGTAAGTAGTTTCAGGATCACTTCTTGTCGCTTCTAGCTTCTCGACCGATGCGTTGCTTCTCTTCTCGCTCTCACTTGCGCATGTTAGCCACCATATATGCTTAGTGCTTGCTGCAGCACCACCATATTACCCCCTTTCCTACCTACAAGCTTAAATAGTCTTGATATCGCGGGTGTGAGATTGCTGAGTCCCCGTGGCTCACAGATTCTACCAAAACAGATGCAGGTGCTGAGGATACCAGCGCAAGTGGCACAACCGGGCTCAAGTGGGAGTTTGACGAGGACCTTGGTCGTTACTATGTTTCGTTTCCAGATGATCAGTAGCGGAGCCCAGTCGGGACGATCGGGGATCTAGCATTTGGGGTTATCTTCTTTTCATTTGGATTTGACTGTAGTCGGTCTTTGAGTGTATTTTGAATGATGTATGAATCTTAAATTATGTATTGTGTGAAGTGGCGATTTTAAGCCAACTCTCCTTATCCCATTCTTGTTCATTACATGGGATTGTGGGAAGATGTCCCTTCTTGCGACAAAACCACCATGTGGTTATGCCTCTAAGTCGTGCTTCGACCCGTGGGAGATATAGCCGCATCGTGGGTATTACAAGTTGGTAATCAGAGCCATCCCCGACTTAGGAGCCCCCTGCTTGATTGATTGCTGGCGTTGTTGAGTCTAGAACAAAAAAATGTTTTGAGTCTTAGGATTATATATATCAGAGAGTAGGATTCTTTTTACTCCTCAGTCCCTTCGTCGCTCTGGTGAGGTCTCCTGACATAGATGTTTTGACTTTCCTCTCCTCAAATTTCACTAATTTTTTAGGATCACACGGGTATCTTGGAATTGTTTCGATGGTTTTGTGACGAGAACATTGTTCTTGGTGCCTCCTGTCTTTTATGTGGCAGTGACCCGGGGAGTTGAGCTTCGAGGTGTTGTCGTCACAATTTTATCGTTGCAGTTCTGGAATACCTGAGTTTTGCCTACATCGAAAATCAATTTTATGCAGTTGTTGGTGAGATAACCTCGACGTCACCCAGTACTGGGGAGTTCGGGAGTATTTCCATGACTCGTATAACGGATGCTTTTCGAAGGTTGAGGTACACGATTTCCGAAGGTTTCTTGGTTATGTGTTGACGGATGGATACAGCTGGATGTAGGGATTGTTAGTTTGGGTGAGATATATTGCTTCCCCTGTATCCCCAACACCTGATTGCATAACCGGAAAGTTTCGGGAGTTTATAGGTGGGATTCAAGTAGCTCTAGCACTTCTTCCCGCAGATATTTGGTTTGTGATTGGGTAATCCTTACCACTTATTTGTTCCAGTTGTACCTTGTTTATTTCATTCTTCAATCTCTTATCAAGTGGCTTCTCACCTTAATGGATGTGTGATGTTAGCTTTGGGAATTCATTCGTTCATCCTTGTTCGAATGTTTCTTGTGAAGACTATATGTTGCAATTTCTATCCATTGATTCAACTTGTCTATCTGTCTATCAAGATGCTAACGGATGTCACCCTCTTCAGGATGGCTCCGCCAACGCGTCAGAATCCGGAACGCAATGATGGGATTCAGGCGAACCCTCCACCTCCACCTTCGCCTCCAGAGGCATGGCAAGCTTTGATGGCAACCACAAATGCCAACGCTCAGTTGTTGATTCAGCTGATGCAAGAGCGCAACCAAGGCCAAGGCACCAAGGGAATCAAGGTCAAGGGCAGTTCAATCATCAGCCTCAGTTTCCTACCCTCAACCAATTCCTTGCAAATCAGTCGAAGTCTTTCAGCTACTGTGCCGAGGCCACAGACGCCGATGATTGGCTCGTGGATATCAACAAGCATTTTGAATGCAGCAATGTCAGGCCTGAGGACTACATCAAGTTTGCTTCTTTTCAGCTCAAGGATCAAGCAGCTGATTGGTTCCAGCAATACAAGGATTCCAGAGGAGATTGAGTGATTACTTGGACTGATTTCTGTCGGGACTTTAAAGCTCACCACATTCCTACCAGTGTTGTTGAGAGCAAGCGTGAGGAGTTTCGCAATCTCAAGCAAGGCAACATGTCAGTGTACGAATACAACAAGCAGTTTGAGAAACTTGCTCGCTTCGCTAAACAAGATGTTCCTGATGAGAAGAGTATGATTTATCAATTCAGAGGTGGCCTTAGAGAGGATCTGTAGTTAGCTCTCGTTCTTGTTGAGCCTACTCAGTTTGATCAATTCTACAATATGGCCCTCAAGCAAGAAGGTGCTCAGCTCAAGTGTGAGGCTTCTAAGAAGAGAATCAGGGATGCAGTGCAGTCTTCTTCTTCCTCACAAGTGGCAGCTAAGTAGCAGAAGTTCTACCTTCCTCCTCCTCCGTTTCGCCAGCCTTTCTAGCAGAAGAACTCAGGTGGTCGTGGATCTTCCCACCCACCCAACCCAGGCTATCAGAACAAGTCTCAGCCTCAAGCTCCAAGGTCAAATGCTCCGTATCATCGTCCGCTCTCAGAGGTGACTTGCAACAAGTGCCAGCAGAAAGGTCACTACGCGAACAAATGCTTCAACCAAAGGCGCCTTCCTCCTCCTCCTCCTGTGAGGTCTTCAAGAAATGCAGTGATCAAGCATAATCCAAAGCATGCAAAGGTGAACATGATGAATGCAGCTCAGGCAGAGGATTCTTTAGATATGATCATGGGTAATCTTCATGTTAATGATATTCCTGCAAAAGTCTTATTTGATACTGGTGCATCGCTTTCTTTCATTTCAAGACCTTTTGTTGCCAAGCATGAGTTTGTGACGGAAAAGATTCCGGTCCCATTGAAGATTGTGTCCCCGGGTAAGCAAATGACATCTAATAATTGTGTCCCGGATGTTTCTATCAAGATGGGCGACTACAAATTTCTGTCTAAACCAATTTTCCTTGGTGACTCTGATATTGATCTAATTCTTGGGATGGACTGGCTTTCTAAGCACAAGGCTCAGCTTGATTGTGCTGCCAGGGAAATTCAATTGACACACTCTTCTGAGGATGTTATCATCTATGCCGCTCGTGATGAAACCATTCGGTTGTTTTCTCTCAATGAGAAGGGCGAGTTGGATGCTATCTCTCAGATTCAAGTCGTTTGTGAGTACCAAGATGTCTTTCCAGAAGAGCTTCCGGGTATGCCTCCTCATCGGCCAGTCGAGTTCGTTATCGATCTTGAGCCTGACACTGAACCCGTTTGCAAGCGTTCTTACAAGCTTGGACCCAAGGAGCTGAAGGAATTGAAGAAACAACTCGATGAACAAGAGCGTCTGGGTTTGATCAGACTGAGTTCATCTCCATGGGGTTGTGGAGTTCTTCTTGTCCAGAAGAAGGATGGCACGGACCAACTTTGCGTCGATTAACGTCCATTGAACAAGAAGACAATCAAGAACAAGTATCCACTTCCCAACATCAATGAGATTTTCGAGCAACTCAAAGGTGCTAAAGTATTCTCCAAGCTTGACCTTCATATGGGTTATCATCAGATTCACATTCGTGAATAAGATATTCCCGAGACAGCATTCAGAACAAGCTTTGGTTCTTATGAATATACTGTCATTTGTTTCGGCCTTGTCAATGCTCCTCCAACGTTTTCTCGCATGATGAACTTTATCTTCAACCCCTACACATATGAATTCGTCTTGGTGTATCTCGATGATATCTTGGTCTTCTCCAAGAATAAGAAGGATCATGCCAAACATTTGCGATTGGTGCTCGACAAGCTCAGAGAGTATCAATTCTATGCGAAGTTTTCCAAATGTGAGTTCTGGCTTGATGAAGTTCTTTATCTTGGTCATATCATCTCCGCCAAGGGCATTGTTGTTAATCCCGCAAAGGTGTCTGCAGTTGTGAATTGGGAACCTCCTCAAAATGTCAAGCAGCTCCGTAGTTTTCTTGGTCTTGCAAGCTATTGCCGAAGATTCATTGAGAACTTCTCTAAGATTGCAAAGCCTCTTTCCAACCTCCTCCAGAAGCATGTCAAGTATGTCTGGACGCCTGAGTGTGACGTTGCATTCAACACCCTCAAAGAGAAGCTAGTCACAGCTCCTGTCTTAACTCCACCTGATGAATCCAAGCCATTCGAAGTTTTCTATGATGCTTCCTTGCAAGGTCTCGGTGCTGTGTTAATGCAAGAGAAGAATGTTGTGGCCTATACCTCTTGCCAGTTGAAGCCCAACGAAAAGAACTAGCCCACTCACGATCTTGAGTTGGCAGCAGTTGTCGATGCATTGATAACATGGAGACATCTCTTGTTGGGAAGGCAAGTGGACATTTTCACCAATCACAAGAGCCTCAAGTATATCTTCACTCAACCCAACCTCAACCTCAGAAAAACTCGATGGGTCGAAATGATTCAAGAGTACAATCCAAGTATTGAATATACTCCTGGCAAGGCGAATGTGATTGCACATGCTCTGAGCAGAAAGGCTTATTGCAACAGTCTAATTCTCAAGCCATTTCAATTGGACCTTTGTGAAGCTTTCCGCAAACTCAATCTTCAAGTTGTTCCTCAAGGCTTTCTTGCGAACCTCATAGTCTCTCCTACTTTGGAAGATCAAATTCGTGAGGCACAACTCCTGGATACCATGGTGAAGAAGGTGAAACGTGGTATCGACAAGGGCATTTCCAAATACAAGTGCTATCGCTTGGATGACAAAGATACTCTTTTCTTCGAGGATCGAATTGTGGTTCCCAAAGGCGATCTGAGAAAAGTCATCATGAATGAGGCACACAATTCCCTCCTATCCATTCATCCTGGAAGTACGAAGATATACCATGACCTCAAACAGTCGTATTGGTGGACTCGAATGAAGCGAGAAATTGCTCAATTCGTGAATGAATGTGATGTCTGTCGAAGGGTGAAAGCAGAACACCAAAGACTAGCTGGTCTCCTCCAACCTCTTGCTATTCCGGAATGGAAGTTTGATCACATCGATATGGACTTCGTGACTGGTTTTCCTAAGTCCAAGCGGGGAAATGATGCTATCTTCGTTGTCATTGACACGCTTACTAAAGTGGCTCATTTTCTTTCTATCAAAGAATCTATCACAGCAGCTCAGCTGGCAGAGCTATACACCTCCAGAATTGTCTCCTTGCATGGCATTCCACAATTGATCTCTTTAGATCGTGGAAGCATCTTCACTTCTAAGTTCTGGGACTCCTTTCAGAAGGCCATGGGCACCAACATTCGTTTCAGCATAGCTTTCCATCCTCAAACAAGTGGCCAAGTCGAGCGAGTCAATCAAATCCTTGAAGATATGCTCAGGGCTTGTGTCATTTCTTTCGGTATGAAGTGGGAAAATTGTCTTCCATATGCCGAGTTCTCCTACAACAACAGCTTCCAAGCGAGTTCGGGCAAGGCCCCATTCAAAATTCTCTATGGTAGAAAGTGCCGTACTCCTCTCAATTGGTCCGAGACAGGTGAACGCCAACTTCTTGGCAACGACTTGATCACAGAAGCCGAAGAAATGTGCAAAGTCATTCATGAGAATCTCAAGGCCGCGCAATCGCGACAGAAGAGTTACTATGATAGCAAGCACCATGATGTGGCTTTTCAAATTGGAGACCATGTCTACCTCCGCGTCTCTCCAATGAAAGGAACTTGTCGCTTCAGTATCAAAGGGAAGCTTGCCCTAGATACGTGGGTCCTTTCAAGATCATTGGCAAAAGAGGCGATCTCGCCTATCAACTTGAACTTCCGTCCAACTTTGCAAACGTGCACGATGTGTTTCACGTGTCACAGCTTCACAAGTGCTTCAAGACTCCTGAGCGCACTATCAACTTTGAAGAAATTGACCTCCAAGAAGATCTCTCTTATCATGATCACCCCGTTGCTATTCTTGAAGAAACTGAGTGCAAGACTCGCAACAAGTCTATCAAATTCCTGAAAGTGAAGTGGTCACACCATTCCGACCGAGAAGCCACCTGGGAGCGCGAGGATCACCTCCGTTCCGAATATCCGGAGTTCTTTCAGTCATAGATCTCGGGACGAGATCCTCTTGTAGTGGTGGAGTGTTGTAACACCCCGGATGTAACTTTCCATCTTTGTAACTCCAACTCTTGCCATTTTCGGCCATGTGTTATGATATTACCTCCGTGGTTTGGTTTTTGCCTTTTGTTTTTCATTTTGCTCTTGTCATGCATCTCATATCATGTCATCATGTGCATCTCATTCGCATACGTGTTCGTCTCATGCATCCGAGCATTTTCCGTGTTGTTCGTTTTGCAATCCGACACTCCCACATGCACCAGCGCACCCCTCTTGTCTCTTTTCGTGTGCGGGTGTGAAACATTCTCGGAATGGACCGAGGCTTTCCAAGTGGCCTTGGTACACCACCGGTAGACCATGTGCCAAGTTTCGTGCCATTTGGAGGTCGTTTGATACTCCAACAGTTAACTGCATAACCGCAAAGGCCTCTTTTGGGTTGCAGCACAACACCCCTCCAAAACAGCCCAATAACCCATCTAAGTCACTTCCATGCTCTCCGTCGTCAGATCACGATTGTGTGGGCGAAAACCGCACTCCATTTGGAGTCTCCTAGCTCCCTCTACCTACAAATATGTGCCCATCCCCGAAATTTTCGGGCAAACCCTAGTCTTCCCCTTCCTCCGCGCACCGGACACGTCCGGACCGCGCCGGACGCGTCCGCCCGCCGCCAACGATGAACCACGCGCCGCCACGTGGCCTGCTCCGCCGCCCCCGCGCTGCCGGCCCGCCTGGCCCGCTCCCGGCCCCCGA
>NC_041385.1:515395601-515399129 GCF_002162155.2 Triticum dicoccoides
GCCTTGGCCCTGGTCGCCGCCGGCCCCGCCCGGCCCTGCCTCCGCGTCCGCCGCCGCCTCCCGCGCCCGGATTCGGCCGGCCGTCCTCCTCCGGCCGTCTTCCTCCCCTCCGGCTCCATCTCCGGCGAGGAACTCCGACCGACCTCGATCCACGCGCCAGATCCAGATCGGGTCAAAACCTAGGTTTGACCTCGTTTTCCCCCAAGTCTGCAGTATTTTTATGACTTGTTCATCGCGCCGTATCTTTGCACCCAAGGCTCCATTTTGGGCGTGTAGCATACCTAATTGTTCGTCTCGATGAGTACATCATTTTATCTCATTGAATCATTTTCATTTGAGCTCATCTTGATGCCCTAAATGCTGTTGGAAGAGGGTTGTGTGATGTTAGTTTTGGATTCTTATCAGAACATGCACTTTTGTCATTTTTGCCATGATTGATGTGTGCATCTTATAAACTTGAGCCCTACATATGCTTTGAACTATGCCATGCCCTCTTTACAGGGGTGTATGCCATGTATTTTTGTGATCAATGTGGTGACTAGCACAAGCATGTAAACTAGGCCTCGTGATGTTGCTGATTTTAGTCCCTGTTCTGCTGTTATTTTGATGCCATATAAACATGATGCTACAGAGAGATCCATGCATATTTTGAGACACTTCAGTAATGATGTTTTGTACATATGGATATGATCTATCCATTCATGCCCCTGTTTGCAATTATGGAGTAGTCTAGCATGTCATTTTCGTGCTCTACTTTTGCTTCAAAATGTTACATGTTATTCAATTTTGCCAAGGTTGTTGTAGTTGATCCTTGCATGCTATGAACTTGTTCTTGCCATGGATAGCTTCATAAACATGTCTTCTTGCTGATGATATGCTTATCTTGTCATTCAATGACTTGTGGTGAGTGAATCGAGCTCGCGAAGATGCCTTCATAATTCTGTCAATGCCATACTCAGTTTGCTGAATCTGTTAACGAAACTTACTATGTTTACATGTGTGCCATCATTTCTTCTGATCCTTTTCGGCTCATGGTCAGTAAGGGACTTTTGTTCTATGCTTTGAGTAGAATCATGTCATGCCCTATTTTGCTATTATAAGTTCATGTAGCATGTTGATTGCTTGCTCTGAACATTGCTACCTTATGCTGTTTATGCCATGTTCAACCTGATATCTTTTGCACTTTTGCCATGCTTGTGTGAACCTGCTATTGTGTGTTTTGGCCGTAGCTCAGTGTTCCTCTTTTGTCAAGAATCTCCTGTAGATCACTGACATATGCTTTGTTTTTATGTTGGGGGTGCTGTAGCATAGTTTCTTGTTGCATGCTAAGTAGCATCATGTTGTTAATCGCAGAATTGTGTCATTCTTGTTTTGCTTGCCATTTGCAAACCGTGCATCCGTTCCCGGCGATCTTTATATCGATTTCAACCGAAATCATCTCATATTTCCAGCGGCATACTTGGTTTTCCAAGTTGATGCTTTGTTCATCATTTTCCCTTCCGGAACCCGCATATGCATTGCGTATCACATCTCGCATATCATGTCATGTATTGCATCATGTTGCTTGTGCATTGCTCCATGTTTGATTGTGGTTCCATTGCTTGTGTTCTTGCTTTGGGTACAGCCGGGAGACGAGTACGTGCACGAGGAACCTGTTGAGAACGCTTACGAGGATCAAGCCTTCGACATCTCTGAGAACTTTGCAGGCAAGATGACCATACCTTCGATATCACTTCTATCTTTGCTTTGCTAGTTACACGCTCTATCACTATGTTAGATCTACCTACCACTTGTTTATCACGCCTCCCATATTGCCATGTCAAGCCTCTAACCATCCTTTCCTAGCAAACTGTTGTTTAGCTATGTCACCGCTTTTGCTCAGCCCCTCTTATAGCGTTGCTAGTTGCAGGTGAAGATGAAGTTTGTTCCTTGTGGGAACATGGATATTTTGGGATATCACAATATCTCTTGTTTAAATTAATGCACCTATATACTTGGTAAAGGGTGGAAGGCTTGGCCTTATGCCTGGTGTCTTGTTCCACTCTTGTCGCCCTAGTTTCCGTCATACCGGTGTTATGTTCCTTGATTTTGCGTTCCTTACACGGTTGGGTGATTTATGGGACCCCCTTGACAGTTCGCTTTGAATAAAACTCCTCCAGCAAGGCCCAACCTTGGTTTTACCATTTGCCACCTAAGCCTTTTTTCCTTGGGTTTTCGCGAGCCCGAGGGTCATCTTTATTTAACCCCCCCGGGCCAGTGCTCCTTTGAGTGTTGGTCCAACCTAGAGCGCCTTGCAGCGCCACCTCGGGGAAACTTGAGGGATGGTTTTAGTTGTACGTAGTGTTCATCCGGTGTGCCCTGAGAATGAGATATGTGCAGCTCCTATCGGGATTTGTCGGCGCATCGGGCGGTCTTGCTGGTCTTGTTTTACCATTGTTGAAATGTCTTGCGAACCGGGATTCCGAGACTGATCGGGTCTTCCCGGGAGAAGGTATATCCTTCGTTGACCGTGAGAGCTTATGATGGGCTAAGTTGGGACACCCCTGCAGGGTATATTATCTTGCGAAAGCCGTGCCCGCGGTTATGAGGCAGATGGGAATTTGTTAATGTCCGGTTGTAGATAACTTGACACTTGACTTCTTTAAAATGCATCAACCGTGTGTGTAGCCGTGATGGTCTCTTCTCGGCGGAGTCCGGGAAGTGAACACGGTTTGAGTTATGTATGCCCGTAAGTAGTTTCAGGATCACTTCTTGATTGCTTCTAGCTTCTCGACCGATGCGTTGCTTCTCTTCTCGCTCTCAGTTGCGTATGTTAGCCACCATATATGCTTAGTGCTTGCTGTAGCACCACCATATTACCTCCTTTCCTACCTACAAGCTTAAATCGTCTTGATCTCGCGGGTGTGAGATTGCTGAGTCCCCGTGGCTCACAGATTCTACCAAAACAGATGCAGGTGCCGAGGATACCAGCGCAAGTGGCGCAACCGAGCTCAAGTGGGAGTTTGACGAGGACCTTGGTCGTTACTATGTTTCGTTTCCAGATGATCAGTAGCGGAGCCCAGTCGGGACGATCTGGGATCTAGCATTTGGGGTTATCTTCTTTTCATTTGGATTTGACCGTAGTCGGCCTTTGAGTGTATTTTGAATGATGTATGACTCTTAAATTATGTATTGTGTGAAGTGGCAATTGTAAGCCAACTCTCCTTATCCCATTCTTGTTCATTACATGGGATTGTGTGAAGATGACCCTTCTTGCAACAAAACCACCATGCGGTTATGCCTCTAAGTCGTGCTTCGACACGTGGGAGATATAGCCGCATCATGGGCGTTACACATTGAATGGGGCCCTGCTGGTGAGAAGATACGATGGCTCTGAGGAGATCAAATTCAGGAAGGACAGAGATCTGACGACAGCCGAGATTGAGGGGCGCGGTGCGCCATAGAGGGCGCCACCGAGTTGAGAGGACTTGTGTGCGGCAGCAATCCTTGGTGGGGAGAAGCGAGATGATCTCCTCAAGGATGATGTCC
>NC_041385.1:515399406-515463941 GCF_002162155.2 Triticum dicoccoides
CGCCGAGCTCACGGGTTTGAGCAGAGTAGCCAGAGACGAGCCTAGTGGCAGTGCGAGTGGGGAAGAAGGAGGGCTGGGGATTTCTATAGGAGTGGAAGAAGAGGAGTAGGCGTTTTCTGTACGAGTGAGGACGAAGGTGAGCGGGGGTTTTCTGGATGAGTGAGGAAGATTGGAGAGCGGGGGGAATTGGGGGGGGGGACAGAAGCGGGAGAGCGAGTTGTTTGTGTTTATAAGGCCCGCTGCACTAACTACTCGCCTTTTCCCAAGAACCGCTCTCTTCTTTTGCGTTGCTGCATTAGAGCTGGCGCATGGACTTGGCTGACTGGCCATGCATGTAGGATGCATGTGCCCGCCGGCTACTGCATGCGCCTGGTTTGTTACTAGGCCTATTTAATAGGGTGGTTATGGAGTAAATTAAGGAGATTTATTTTCTCTGTGTGCATCCACCAAATTAGAGGAAGCAGTACTGGATGCAGACACTCACATTAAACTAAGCTTCAGAAGATACAGTATGCATACTAACATTCAGAAGAACAAAAGTTCAGCATGTCTATGCATCTCAATGATTCACCATACTACAACCAATATAAAGCTGTGAGAAGGTGTGGAAATCAAGAAAACCGGTCGATGCTTCTCTGAGCAAAGGGCCTCCCTGCGCACGCATTAATTTTCCTAGGCATGCTTGTTTCTTCTCAATGTTGCGAGCACTTTGAGCATGTTGGCAACTCCACATCTAGCTAGCTGCCTCATCTTGCAATTGATGCTGACACATTTGCAGCAAACACATGAGGCAATAGAGATGACTCAACATGAGTCCACATTGTGCAGTTTCCTTGAAATCATATTCATTGTCCCGAATCTGAAAAGATAGGAAACAATAGCTATACTTAAACGGTGTTGCAAAACAGTAGCACATATCAATAGCTCGGCATGACAAAACACAATAATCTGGACGAAGGGGATACTGACCTGCCCGAGGAAGATTATATATAATTTCATAAGTCCTTGGTTGATTTCCACCTTCAGCTGCACTACTTGTTTGCTCCTCCACACATGACAGGATCGTTCTGCACCGCATTCAGCAAGTCAATGTATGAATAAGATAATTTCATCTTGCGGTGGTCATTGTACCTAGTTACTAATGTAGGGATACCTAGAGCACCATGAGTTTAGCTGACAGCAGGTAGATGCAGCCATATAAATTTTGTGCGGTGCTACCAAAATTGAGGTTTGTATCCTTTCCCGTTATGAGAATTCTTCTTGAAGTTGGTAGAATGTGACGGCTTGTTGTTTGCATCAAACTTGCCTTTCCCCTGAGATTTGTTCTTCTTGTTTTGGGGCTGGTTGGGCTGGAAGTTCTTCTCGTGTACCATGTGGGCACTAGAAGCTCCCTCAGCGACCCGAGCATGTGTGTCTTTTGCTCTCGCCTTCTCCTCAAAATCAAGAGTGCTAATGAGATCCAAAACAGAAAACTCATGTCTCTTGTTTTCCAGAGAAGTTGCAAAATCGTTCCACGAAGGTGGAAGCTTGGCAATGATGGTCCCAGCAACAAATTTGTCCGGCAACACACACTTAAAGTACTCAAGTTCCTTAGAGAGTGACTGTATCTCATGAATCTACAGAACAACAGAGTGCTCATCAGTCATCTTGTAGTCACAGAATTACTCCATGACGTACAACTCGTTGCCAGTGCCCGAGGGCCCAAACTTGGCCTCGAGCGCAGCCCACATGTCTTTGCTGCTGTCAAACGACATATATGAATCCACAATGGAATTGTCAAGAACACTCAGCAGGGCGGCTTTGAAGAGGGTATCCATGTTCTGAAAAGCTTCCTGCTGTGTAGGATTAAGATTGCCCTCAGGCTTACCCTTGGTGGCGTCATAGCAGTACATGATCTGAAACCAATATAATGCTCTTCTGCGCCACCTTTTATATTGCACCCCCTTAAAAGTAGGCGACTTCAAAAGCGCAGCAAAACCACTCGGAGTAAAATTGCCTGTAATTAGGTTTTTGGATTGGATTGTTGAATATATGAGCAATTTAGTATGAGATATAATCCAAATCAGCAGTAAATAGATCATGACGACAGTTGCAAACATCAAAGTAATGATGCGGACTAAACCAGGAGGACAGAATCACATACTGTACAGCGGGAGCAGAACAGATGTGGTTGATGTTGTCACTCATGTCGTTGATGATGAGGTTACCGAGGTCGGGGAAGAAGGATGTCGTTGAGGAAGTCGTTGATGGCAGCAGTCACAGGAGTGTGCTCCCCAAAAACCTGATCGCCCCTCTCCCGTACAGGATCACGAAAGGTGGGGTTCAGAGGGCTGTTGTCCCTTCTCGTGGTGCATGCCGGAAGGAGGGCTGGAGAAGAATTGCGTGGCGGCGCTAAGATCTAGAACTGTGCAAAACCATATAATATAGCGGCGGCTAGGGTAGAGCATGTCAGGTCGGTCGTGCGAGTATAATAGTAGGCCTTTGGCCCCCAAACCCCACATCCAAGTCAATAGTAGCCCCACCAAGGTTTGTCTAAAAACGGAGTAATTAAGGCGTCCGTTAGTCCCTTTAGTATAAATACTATATCATTAATAATGGCCCCACCTTTTGTCTCACAAAGTATGTTGGAGTACAACCGGCTACACGTTTATTAAAATCCGCTTCTCTTCTCTCTCCTCTTCTCTCTCCTTCAACTAAGTACAAATACTATATTTAAATCCTTATAGCCTGCTTATGTCATCTAATTGTAGTACTTGTTCTAAAGTTACTCTCCACTGTGTAGTCTGAAATGCCGGCTGTGCAGCGAGGCGTGCCCTCAATCGGCGCGCTGCTTCAACAACGGAAGCAGTGAGAGGTCGCATCACCCTGACTTGCCCTCAATGTGGAGCGGCGGGCTCAGCTGGCGCCAAGCGGGAAGCCCGCGCGGGAGGGGTGAGGGGTTTTTGTTGGGCCAAGAAGGTGAGAAGCCAACTTGGGATCGATCTGGACGGGGAAATATCATGTGCTCCCATACTCTACATATGACACTAGTCTATGTTACTACTCCCACCTTTCCGGTTTATAGAGATGTTTAGAGTAACATAGTAATATGTTACAGTATAAGTTACTCCCCACTATGACCAGCCTTGGCTTCTCCCAGTGCTCCACCATGTATAGCTGCTAAGCCTTCCACGTAGGAATAAAATATGATATGGCACCAATAAACTAAGCACCTATGCATTGAAGACTTGCGTTACTAAGCCATTTAATGCACTTAGCACCTCATCTAAGCACATCTAAGCACTTACTAGCACCCCCTTGACCGTGGACCTTGATGGTGTACGTTACCTTGTGTCTCATAATTTTCCTCGTCATCATCTGAGTCCTAGAAGATCTCACCCACATCATCATTAGCATGCAGCCGCCTTGATAGACAACATGCGCAGAAGGAGTAGAGGCGACTGGGGACGCACCACTACCACATCGTGGGCACTCCGTACGTGCTCGTGTGCATGCAGCGTGCGTGTTTTTCCATCGGTGCCTAAAGGAAATATGCCCTAGAGGCAATAATAAAGTTATTATTTATTTCCTCATATCATGATAAATGTTTATTATTCACGCTAGAATTGTATTAACCAGAAACATGATACATGTGTGAATACATAGACAAACATAGTGTCACTAGTATGCCTCTACTTGACTAGCTCGTGAATCAAAGATGGTTAAGTTTCCTAGCCATGGACAAAAGAGTTGTCATTTGATTAACGGAATCACATCATTAGGAGAATGATGTGATTGACTTGACCCATTCCGTTAGCTTAGCACACGATCGTTTAGTATGTTGCTACTGCTTTCTTCATGACTTATACATGTTCCTGTGACTATGAGATTATGCAACTCCCATTTACCAGAGGAACACTTTGTGTGCTACCAAACGTCACAACGTAACTGGGTGATTATAAAGGTGCTCTACAGGTGTCTCCAAAGGTACATGTTGGGTTGGCGTATTTCGAGATTAGGTTTTGTCACTCCGATTGTCGGAGAGGTATCTCTGGGCCCTCTCGGTAATACTCATCACCTAAGCCTTGCAAGCATTGTAACTAATGAGTTAGTTATGAGATGATGTATTACGAAACGAGTAAAGAGACTTGCCGGTAACGACATTGAACTAGGTATTCGATACCGACGATCGAATCTCGGGCAAGTAACATACCGATGACAAAGGGAACAATGTATGTTGTTATGCGGTTTGACTGATAAAGATCTTCGTAGAATATGTGGGAACCAATATGAACATCCAGGTTCCGCTATTGGTTATTGACCGAGAATAGTTCTAGGTCATGTCTACATAGTTCTCGAACCCGTAGGGTCCGCACGCTTAACGTTACGATGACAGTTTTATTATGAGTTTATAAGTTTTGATGTACCGAAGGTTGTTCGGAGTCCCGAATGTGATCACTGACATGACGAGGAGTCTCAAAATGGTCAAGACATAAAGATTGATATATTGGATGAATATATTCGGACACCGGAAGTGTTCCGGGTGTTTTCAGAGAAAAACCGGAGTACCGGAGGGTTACCGGAACCCCCGGGGAAGTAATGGGCCTTGATGGGCCCTAGTGGAGAGAGAGAGGGGCCGGCCAGGGCAAGAGGCGCGCCCCTCCACCATATTCCACCTCGGTCATATCGTCGCGGAGTTTAGGCGAAGCCCTGCGCCAGTAGAACATCATCATCGTCACCACGCTGTCGTGCTGACGGAACTCATCCCCGACGCTTAGCTGGATTGGAGCCCGGGGAACGTCATCGAGCTGAACGTGTGCTGAACATGGAGGTGCCGTACGTTCGGTGCTTGGATCGGTCGATTCGTGAAGACGTACGACTACATCAACCGCGTTGTCATAACGCTTCCGCTTAACGGTCTACGAGGGTACGTAGACAATACTCTCCCCTCTCGTTGCTATGCCATCACCATGATCTTGCGTGTGCGTAGGAATTTTTTTTGAAATTACTACGTTTCCCAACAGTGGCATCCGAGCCTAGGTTTTATGCGTTGATGTTATATGCACGAGTAGAAAACAAGTGAGTTGTGGGCGATACAAGTCATACTGCTTACCAGCATGTCATACTTTGGTTCGGCGGTATTGTTGGATGAAGCGGCCCGGACCGACATTACGCGTACGCTTACGCGAGACTGGTTTTACCGCCGTGCTTTGCACACAGGTGACTAGCGGGTGTCAGTTTCTCCAACTTTAGTTGAACCAAGTGTGGCTACGCCCGGTCCTTGCGAAGGTTAAAACAGCACCAACTTGACAAACTATCATTGTGGTTTTGATGCGTAGGTAAGAACGGTTCTTGCTCAGCCCGTAGCAGCCACGTAAAAATTGCAACAACAAAGTAGAGGACGTCTAACTTGTTTTTGCAGGGCATGTTGTGATGTGATATGGCCAAGACGTGATGCTATATTTTATTGTATGAGATGATCATGTTTTGTAACCGAAGTTATCGGCAACTGGCAGGAGCCATATGGTTGTCGCTTTATTGTATGAAATGCAAACGCCCTGTAATTGCTTTACTTTATCACTAAGCGGTAGCGATAGTCGTAGAAGCAATAGATGGCGTAAACGACAACGATACTACGATGGAGATCGAGGTGTCGCGCCGGTGACGATGGTGATCACGATGGTGCTTCGGAGATGGAGATCACAAGCACAAGATGATGATGGCCATATCATATCACTTATATTGATTGCATGTGATGTTTATCCTTTATGCATCTTATCTTGCTTTGATTGATGGTAGCATTTTAAGATGATCTCTCACTTAATAATCAAGAAGTGTTCTCCCTGAGTATGCACCGTTGCGAAAGTTCTTCGTGCTGAGACACCACATGATGATCGGGTGTGATAGGCTCTACGTTCAAATACAATGGGTGCAAAACAGTTGCACACACGGAATACTCAGGTCATACTTGACGAGCCTAGCATATACAGATATGGCCTCGGAACACGGAGACCGAAAGGTCGAACGTGAATCATATAGTAGATATGATCAACATAGTGATGTTCACCATTGAAACTACTCCATCTCACGTGATGATCGGACATGGTTTAGTTGATTTGGATCACGTGATCACTTAGATGACTAGAGAGATGTCTGTCTAAGTGGGATTTCTTAAGTAATATGATTAATTGAACTTAAATTTATCATGAACTTAGTACCTGATAGTATTTTGCTTGTCTATGTTTGTTTGTAGATAGATGGCTCGTGTTGTTGTTCCGTTGAATTTTAATGTGTTCCTTGAGAAAGCAAAGTTGAAAGATGATGGTAGCAATTACACAGACTGGGTCCGTAACTTGAGGATTATCCTCATTGCCGCACAGAAGAATTACGTCCTAGAAGCTGCAAGATGATGACTACTCTATAGTTCAGTGTGCCATGCTTTACGGCTTAGAACCGGGCCTTCAACGACGTTTTGAACGTCATGGAGCATATGAGATGTTCCAGGAGTTGAAGTTAATATTTCAAGCAAATGCCCGGATTGAGAGATATGAAGTCTCCAATAAGTTCTACAGCTGCAAGATGGAGGAGAATAGTTCTGTCAGTGAGCATATACTCAAAATGTCTGGGTATAATAATCACTTGATTCAACTGGGAGTTAATCTTCCGGATGATAGCGTCATTGACAGAATTATCCAATCACTGCCACCAAGCTACAAGAGCTTTGTGATGAACTATAATATGCAAGGGATGAACAAGACAATTCCCGAGCTCTTCGCAATGCTAAAGGCTGCGGAGGTAGAAATCAAAAAGGAGCATCAAGTGTTGATGGTCAACAAGACCACTAGTTTCAAGAAAAAAGGCAAAGGGAAGAAGAAGGGGAACTTCAAGAAGACAGCAAGCAAGTTGCTTCTCAAGAGAAGAAACCCAAGTCTGGACCTAAGCTTGAAACTGAGTGCTTCTACTGCAAGCAGACTGGTCACTGGAAGCGGAACTGCCCCAAGTATTTGGCGGATAAGAAGGATGGCAAAGTGAACAAAGGTATATGTGATATACATGTTATTGATGTGTACCTTACTAATGCTCGCAGTAGCACCTGGGTATTTCATACTGGTTCTGTTGCTAATATTTGCAACTCGAAACAGGGACTATAGATTAAGCGAAGATTGGCTAAGGACGAGGTGACGATGCACATGGGAAATGGTTCCAAACTCGATGTGATCGCGGTCGGCACGCTACCTCTACATCTACCATCGGGATTAGTTTTAGACCTAAATAATTGTTATTTGGTGCCAGCGTTGAGCATGAACATTATATCTGGATCTTGTTTGATGCGAGACGGTTATTCATTTAAATCAGAGAATAATGGTTGTTCTATTTATATGAGTAATATCTTTTATGGTCATGCACCCTTGAAGAGTGGTCTATTTTTATTGAATCTCGATAGTAGTGATACACATATTCATAGTGTTGAAACCAAAAGATGCAGAGTTGATAACGATGGTGCAACTTATTTGTGGCACTGCCGTTTAGGTCATATCGGTGTAAAGCGCATGAAGAAACTCCATACTGATGGGCTTTTGGAATCACTTGATTATGAATCACTTGGTACTTGCGAACCGTGCCTCATGGGCAAGATGACTAAAACGCCGTTCTCCGGAACTATGTAGCGAGCAACTGATTTGTTGGAGATCATACATACTGATGTTTGTGGTCCAATGAATGTTGTGGCTCGTGGCGGGTATCATTATTTTCTCACCTTCACAGATGATTTGTGCAGATATGGGTATATCTACTTAATGAAACACAAGTATTAAACATTTGTAAAGTTCAAAGAATTTCAGAGTGAAGTGGAAAATCATCGTAACAAGAAAATAAAGTTTCTACGATCATCGTGGAGGAGAATATTTGAGTTACGAGTTTGGTCTACACTTGAAACAATGCGGAATAGTTTCGCAACTCATGCCACCCGGAACACCACAACGAAATGGTGTGTCCGAATGTCGTAATCGTACTTTACTAGATATGGTGCGATCTATGATGTCTCTTACTGATTTACCGCTATCGTTTTGGGGTTATGCTTTAGAGACGACCGCATTCACGTTAAATAGGGCACCATCAAAATCCGTTGAGACGATGCCTTATGAACTGTGGTTTGGCAAGAAACCAAAGTTGTCGTTTCTTAAAGTTTGGGGCCGCGATGCTTATGTGAAGAAACTTCAACCAGATAAGCTCGAACCCAAATCGGAGAAATGTGTCTTCAGAGGATACCCAAAAGAGACTATTGGGTACACCTTCTATCACAGATCTGAGGTCAAGATTTTCGTTGCTAAAATCGGATCCTTTCTAGAGAAGGAATTTCTCTCGAAAGAAGTGAGTGGGAGGAAAGTAGAACTTAATGAGATAACTGTATCTACTCCCTTGTTGGAAAGTAGTTCATCACAAGAACCGGTTCCTGTGACAACTACACCAACTAGTGAGGAAGCTAATGATATTGATCATGAAACTTCAGATCAAGTTTCTACTGAACCTCGTAGGTCTACCAGAGTAAGATCTGCACCAGAGTGGTACGGTAATCCTATTCTGTAAGTCATGTTACTTGACCATGATGAACCTACGAACTACGACGAAGCGATGATGAGCCCAGATTCCACAAAATGGCTAGAGGCCATGAAATCTGAGATGGGATCCATGTATGAAAACAAAGTATGGACTTTGGTTGACTTGCCCGATGATCGGCAAGCCATTGAGAATAAATGGATCTTTAAGAAGAAGACTGACGCTGATGGTAATGTAACTGTCTATAAAGCTCGACTTGTTGCGAAAGGTTTTCGACAAGTTCAAGGGGTTGACTACGATGAGACTTTCTCACCCGTAGTGATGCTTAAGTTTGTCCGAATCATGTTAGCTATTGCTGCATTTCATGATTATGAAATTTGGCAAATGGATGTCAAAACTGCATTCTTGAATGGATTTCTAGAAGAAGAATTGTATATGATGCAACCAGAAGGTTTTGTTGATCCAAAAGGTGCTAACGAAGTGTGCAAGCTCCAGTGATCCATTTATGGACTGGTGCAAGCATCTCGGAGTTGGAATAAACGTTTTGATAGTGTGATCAAAGCATATGGTTTTATACAGACTTTTGGAGAAGCCTGTATTTACAAGAAAGTGAGTGGGAGCTCTGTAGCATTTCTAATATTATATGTGGATGACATATTGTTGATTGGAAATGATATAGAATTTCTGGATAGCATAAAAGGATACTTGAATAAAAGTTTTTCAATGAAAGACCTCGGTGAAGCTGCTTACATATTGGGCATTAAGATCTATAGAGATAGATCAAGACGCTTGATTGGACTTTCACAAAGCACGTACCTTGATAAAGTATTGAAAAGGTTCAATATGGAATAGGCAAAGAAAGGGTTCTTGCCTGTATTACAAGGTATAAAGTTGAGTCAGACTCAATGCCCGACCACTGCAGAAGATAGATAGAAAATGAAAGGAGTTCCCTATGCTTCAGCCATAGGCTCTATCATGTATGCAATGCTGTGTACCAGACCTGATGTGTGCCTTGCTGTTAGTTTGGCAGGGAGGTACCAAAGTAATCCAGGAGTGGGTCACTGGACAGCGGTCAAGAACATCCTGAAATACCTGAAAAGGACTAAGGATATGTTTCTCATATATGGAGGTGACAAAGAGCTAGTAGTAAATGGTTACGTCGATGCAAGCTTTGACACTGATCCGGACGATTCTAAATCGCAAACCGGATACGTATTTTTATTAAACGGTGGAGCTGTAAGTTGGTGCAGTTCCAAACAAAGCGTCGTGGCAGGATCTACATGTGAAGCGGAGTACATAGCTGCTTTGGAAGCAGCAAATGAAGGAGTCTGGATGAAGGAGTTCATTTCCGATCTAGGTGTTGTACCCAGTGCATCGGGACCAATGAAGATCTTCTGTGACAATACTGGTGCAATTGCCTTGGCAAAGGAATCCAGATTTCACAAGAGGACCAAGCACATCAAGAGACGCTTCAATTCCATTCAGGACCAAGTCCAAGTGGGAGACATAGAGATTTGCAAGATACATACGGATCTGAATGTTGCAGACCCGTTGACTAAGCCTCTCTCACGAGCAAAACATGATCAACACCAAGACTCCACGGGTGTTAGAATCATTACTATGTAATCTAGATTATTGACTCTAGTGCAAGTGGGAGACTGAAGGAAATATGCCCTAGAGGCAATAATAAAGTTATTATTTATTTCCTCATATCATGATAAATGTTTATTATTCATGCTAGAATTGTATTAACCGGAAACATGATACATGTGTGAATACATAGACAAACATAGTGTCACTAGTATGCCTCTACTTGACTAGCTCGTGAATCGAAGATGGTTAAGTTTCCTAGCCATGGACAAAAGAGTTGTCATTTGATTAACGGGATCACATCATTAGGAGAATGATGTGATTGACTTGACCCATTCCGTTAGCTTAGCACACGATCGTTTAGTATGTTGCTACTGCTTTCTTCATGACTTATACATGTTCCTGTGACTATGAGATTATGCAACTCCCGTTTACCAGAGGAAAACTTTGTGTGCTACCAAACATCACAACGTAACTGGGTGATTATAAAGGTGCTCTACAGGTGTCTCCGAAGGTACATGTTGGGTTGGCGTATTTCGAGATTAGGTTTTGTCACTCCGATTGTCGGAGAGGTATCTCTGGGCCCTCTCGGTAATACTCATCACCTAAGCCTTGCAAGCATTGTAACTAATGAGTTAGTTATGAGATGATGTATTACGGAACGAGTAAAGAGACTTGCCGGTAACGAGATTGAACTAGGTATCGGATACCGACGATCGAATCTCGGGCAAGTAACATACCGATGACAAAGGGAACAACGTATGTTGTTATGCGGTTTGACCGATAAAGATCTTCGTAGAATATGTGGGAACCAATATGAACATCCAGGTTCCGCTATTGGTTATTGACCGAGAATAGTTCTAGGTCATGTCTACATAGTTCTCGAACCCGTAGGGTCCGCACGCTTAACGTTACGATGACAGTTTTATTATGAGTTTATAAGTTTTGATGTACCGAAGGTTGTTCGGAGTCCCGAATGTGATCACTGACATGACGAGGAGTCTCAAAATGGTCAAGACATAAAGATTGATATATTGGATGACTATATTCGGACACCGGAAGTGTTCCGGGTGTTTTCGGAGAAAAACTGGAGTACCGGAGGGTTACCGGAACCCCCCCCCGGGAAGTAATGGGCCTTGATGGGCCCTAGTGGAGAGAGAGAGGGGCCGGCCAGGGCAAGAGGCGCGCCCCCTCCCCTTGAGTCCGAATAGGACAAGGAAGGGGGGGGGGGCGGCGCCCCCCTTGCCTTCCCCCTCTCCCACTCCTTCCTTTCCCCTCCTTCTTGGAATAGGAAAGGGAGGGGGCAAACCTACTTGGAGTAGGTTTCCCCCTCCTAGGGCGCGCCTTCCCGTAGGCCGGCCCCCTCCTCCTCTCCCCCTTTATATACGGGGGAGGGGGGCACCCCATAGACACACAAGTTGATCTACGGATTGTTCCTTAGCCGTGTGCGGTGCCCCCCTCCACCATATTCCACCTCGGTCATATCGTCGCGGAGTTTAGGCGAAGCCCTGCGCCGGTAGAACATCATCATCGTCACCACGCCGTCGTGCTGACGGAACTCATCCCCGACGCTTAGCTGGATTGGAGCCCGGGGAACATCATCGAGCTGAACGTGTGCTGAACACGGAGGTGCCGTACGTTCGGTGCTTGGATCGGTCGATTCGTGAAGACTTACGACTACATCAATCGCGTTGTCATAACGCTTCTGCTTAACGGTCTACGAGGGTACGTAGACAATACTCTCCCCTCTTGTTGCTATGCCATCACCATGATTTTGGCTGTGCGTAGGAATTTTTTTTGAAATTACTATGTTTCCCAACAGTGCCAGCGCTAAGGCCAAGGCTGCGGTCGTCTTCGACTCCGACTAGTCGTTGAGCAACGATGGCAAAGAGGTGCTGCAAGAGATGCGTAGGCGCTATTGTGTGCCAGCTTCGCCGTAGCACGACGAACCGGACGTCACCGTAGATGGCGCATGCCTCCATGCAGCCGAGTGTGTGCGCATGCATGTGTTATTCACGTGCATTCTATTGCCGAGCATGTGTGCATGCACGTGTTGTGTACATGCGTTGTGTTCTCCATGCTGTGCGCGTATGTGCATGAGTTGGATCGGATGGAGTTAGTGCGTTGGCTTGTGTACATGTGTGGCTGCATGCATCCTATACATGTGGCTTGTTGCGTGGTTATCAATAATTCAATATAAACTACTCCCTCCGTTCCTAAATATAAGTCTTTCTAGCCATTTCAAATAGACTACAACATACGGATGTATGTAGACATATTTTTGAGTGTAGATTCACTCATTTTGTTTCGTATGTAGTCCCTTATTGAAATCTCTAAAAAGACTTATATTTGGGAACAAGGGAGTATAAAACATCTTCAACTTAGCATCCTGATGTACCATTTCTAGTGGTTAGCGAAAAATTCATGTTCTTTTATTTGTTTATAGGTGGGCAGGCAGCAAAAAATAGGGGAAACACGCAAGGTTCCTTGCAGGCGCTCCACTGCGAGGTTCCTTGCTCCTTCTCGGTCGTTGGGAATCTATGCTCTTCAACTCTTTTCTTTTACGTGAGCTTTGTTCATCCTTTTCCCAACACACGAGACATCTAGCATCAAGGTGCACGTATCATGCAAGAAAATGGAGATAATCAGATAAGCAGTGCGTAAGTGAGTCGTGCACTTCGATGGCACCTATGCAATATTGTTTCTCCTCGATGTCACGTGAATAGTGCGCATACTCAACGATGGAGCACGGGATGGTAGCAATGACATGGTCAGCCCTTTTTTGGAGAGAGTACATACTAAATAACTTTGATGTGTCCCATCAACTCGCAGAATGACGAGAAGCTTGATTACGCCTTCTGCCACGCCAACGCGTGCGCGGTGGCTCGCAGCATGAGGAGAAACTTTTGCTTACAAGCGGTGGACATGCAGTAGTTCATTTGGTGTCAGATTGCCAGAAGTACTACTGTAGAACCATCGACTTCCGGAAGAGGCGAAGAGCCAAGCACAAGGTCACCTACTAACCTTAGGCTAGGCATAGTGGGAGTAACATAAGTAGGGGTACCTCCTTTTTTTATTCTAGAAACAACCACACACGAATATCGAGGTGCTGGTTACATAGAACAAATTTCCTAGAGTCCGTGCTCATCCTTCCTCTATCTCTCTTCTCAGACAGCCAGTGGACGCGCGGATCCCATCGTCTGTTTGCTCATACGCGGTCCCACATGTTAGTGAAAACGCAAGAGGACCCACTGAACCTGCACATCTTTCACCTCGGCGTGCTGGTGATGAAAAACAAATCCAATAAAGATCTTCGGTGGCTGCTTTTGGAGTTACTCAAGAGTACTACCGCCATCTAGGTGTGTAAGTCATCTTACGGAAACCAAATAATCCCAAAACACCTAGGTGCGGTGCATTAAATTCTATCTCGTTTCTTATTTCTTGACATATCAACCAGTAAGAGATGTGGAGTGTGCATGCTTTTAATGACTTGAGACTACCAAACATGACATGAAGTGGTTAGTTCATTGCATGCAATGCTATTAATTAGCAAATGAACATTAAGTTCTCTCGTTTTCCCCTCCTCCTTGGTCACGGTGCACAACCTAAGATGACTTACTCACCTAGACGAAGGGAGTAGTAAGATTCTATTTATAGTTTAACCCAAGATGCACATCACGTGGCTTCAACTACCACTCTATTTTCTTGCATGACATGACCTGGATGCTGGATGTCCCACGTGTTGGCAAAAGGAGGAAGAACCCGACCAAATCTTCGGTTGTGCTCTCAGATTAGACTAGTTGTGCTAACTTAATTTTTTTATTGTGTAATAGAATGGATGCAAGTTTTGGTATTGGGAAGAAGAGTACATTGATATATTGATAGAGCACAATTTAGTAGATGTTCTAGCACTTTTAGCTAGCATGGAGGCTAGAGATGACTAGATGCGAGGAAGCAACGTCTACTTCTTTACACTCGAAGAAGAAAGAAGCACACAAGATCGAGCCTCCGCAGATCAACAATGAATGCATCGAGAAGGCACTAATCCAACTTACAGGAGTAGTTACGGAAGTTGGATATCTTCTAAAATGTATTCTTGTGGTTCTTGTTTTCTTTGGTCTTGCTTTTCTAGTCAAAATTATCGTTGGAGTTCATGCAAAACGGAGGTCTGTTTGGGGTCGTGCGTTGGAGTTGGCCTTACAAGTGGGACCGCAGCTGAGGAAACCGACTATCGGCAAACCCCCACCTCACCCGCCGCGCGATGGCTGAAGTTAGAGAAACACCGAGGTTGAAGAGATTGCTCTAGCATGGACTCCAAGAAATATGGTGTCAGATGGATGTCGTGCTGGTGGCGTGTGCCATACTCCTAGACGTGAATGCTTGTTCTGGCCCATGCCACCCTACTACTCCTACTGCTTATATAGTTCTCCTAGTAGTAGTATCGAGGATTCGAGGTGCTGGTTATGTACAACGAACACATTAACATATGGCTACAGTAAAAACACCCGCCCGAGGCGCGAAGCATGCGAAGCTAGTACAAATAGTGTACTACTATTGTTGATTGGCCTCATCCGATAACCTGTTGCAATGCATGTACAATAATGTATTCGGAAAATATTTTTTTGCCTCATCGCATCAATCACTCAGAGAAGCGACTCGAAAGCCATTCATAAATTTAGTAAGTTTATCACATGCATATTATTTTATTACATACAACAGGTCGTCAACCCACATCGACAACAAGGATACATTATAAATACTAAAGTTTTCATCACACAACAAATAACAAGCAATGAAATGAACTTCAACTCAACCAATCCTCGGTGTTGGAAACGCTTTCTTTGAACCACAAGTGATTCTATGGGACGGGCCATCTATTGTCAATCTCGAGACCAACACATGACTGATCATCTAGGCTGAAGCAACTTACTATATCAGTACTAGGGTAGGGAACCAGCCAAATGTCCGAGGTATAGACACAGTTGCTTCTCATAAATGGTACTAGTAATGTTGTGTCAACAGCAGTTGGATCGCCTTTCACCATCATCGGATAGTTTTGTCCAAGGAAGAGCGAGTTTTCTCCAAGACTATCAATTCTGTACCAGGGAGAAGGTGTTGGCGCTAGCACACTAGTATCCATCCCGAATACCATGCAGCGGGTGTTGGAATAGGTCCGGAGAGTGCGACCATGGGAGACAACACGTGCTCCCTTAGTAGTAACAAACTTACTGCGCTATATATAGACAAGAAGAGGTGATCCATCAGAATTAGTTGCCAGGCGCCACTGAGTATATAATTTCTGCTCGTCCTCATGCTCGTGATCATCACCATCGTCATCTCCCCCTTGGTTATAAAAAATTTCAAGTATACGTGGTGGAATGTTCATAGGACCTTGGAAACACAAGAAGAAGGTTAATTAGTAAAGGGAAACTTGCTAACCCGCATGCATGTGATGAAACAATTATAATTACGATGGAAGACAAACGTACCAAAACTACGAGGATCCCATGCAAAAACAGTGCCATGAGTGGTGGAAGCAAACACAAGACCCTCGTATTGAATTGCATCACAGTACACATCCGTGCATAGAAACTGATTTTTGAGCAATATCCATCGAGTCGAACCACAAAGGACGGCAACAAGCTTGTTGAAGATAGCAACAACTTCATAGTTCTTGTAATTCCAAGAGCGGTTGGGAGCTCGACAAATTGCTATCTTCCGTATAAAATAGTCACCATGATCGTATTTGAACGTGTGTACAATACCGGTGTGCTCAACCTCTGGGCAGTCTACTGAGATTTTTCGAAGTGGAACCCAGTGACGAGTGTACACATTCACAAGTTCCCACTCGCAGTTGTACCCAATATAAACAACCCAATCTCCATTTGTGCCTGCCCAATCCTTGCCCTCAAGTGATGGCATCTTAACATCATACGTATCATTATCAAGCAGCATCAACTTGCACAAGGTGAGGCCTTCGTCGTCCCCGCGCTAGTCATCAGGGTCACGTCGAAGAAGATAGGGGAGATCAAATAGCTCCTTGACCCTTGGGTTCCTTGTAATGATGTTATTAGTTGAGTTGAGAATGGTCTTGAACAAACCTGCCATGCTAGCCGAGGTGATGACGTCACACCGATCAATGAGTTCCTCCACCACGTCATCTTTTAGATCGGGGCAAGAATAACGGGTTCATTTCCGGCCTATTCCCTCCATGGAGAAGACGATCGAACAATGGTAGAAGGAAGGGTGAAGGAAAATGGAGGAGGGAGAGGAAGAGCGTGCGACAGCAGTTCCAAATTGAGAGGGAAAGGCGAAGAGTAGGTGGGCGGTTGCCAGTTTACCACGGTACATGAAGAGGCGCCCTGGCCTACACGTCTGTTCGAAAATACTAGTAGAAAAGGACTCGCCGTCGTCTCACTGATATGTTGGAACGGGACCACATGTCAACGAAACATGGTGTGTAATTTCTCGTGCAAAATGCGATCTGGCCGTGTTGGGCCGAGGTGCCGCATTAGTTGTGTCTTTTGAAAGTTTGCCGCATTAGTTATCGACCTTTGTTTTTTTAACATACAATCTGAATGGATAGCTCCTGTGGTCATCACACGTGAGCGGATATAGTGATGGTTGATTCGCCCGAGCAACTTATTACTGTGGGAATATGGGAGTACCAGTGGATTCAAGGAACAGAGAAATGATGGTTGCTTCATCCGAGCAACTTACTACGGCGAAGGTGGGGCTCTGTGATTTGACTACTCACTAGTCATTACTACTGCGGTGCAACGACCGGGGTGAATCTTTCCCTGAAGTTGTGTTGTGCACTCAATATTGCTGCATAGCAGGTGGAGCCGGATGAAGGATGCCAACTTGTCGGCGAAACAAAGTTGAATTGTTTCTAGCATTGCTATCAATCCTTCAGGATTTGTTTATATGTACGCATAATTTAATTGAAATTGCACTGTGATGCTATGAAGGTTTCAACTTCGGTTCCCACAGCAAAAAAAGGTTTCAACTTAGGATTCATGTGTCTTGCCTCGAGATTATCTCGTTACAACATTCCATCAAATACAAATGAAACTACCATGGCTACCATGGCTAATACATCTCAACGGTTTGTAGATCAGCGCCAATATCCACATCACAACTGAAGACAAAGTTGTGAGAAGGTGTACAAATAAAGAAAAAAATATAATTGATCGATGTTGTTTGTAGGCATGGCTCCATTTCCTTGGCACAGTGTTCATTGCTTAGTAGCTAGTTTCACCCAGCTCTGTAGCCAAAAAAGAGGTGTATGAAGGACACCATAATCTGATCATTTTGTGCAGCTCCACTAAAATCGAGCGGACCATCCCTATTTGCAAAGATATCCAGTCAGTGTGATTACAATAATAGTGGAACTCGATGATGAAACATAACACACATAAATAGAAGCCGATCACCTCTACGATCTCTCTTTAGGACTAACTTCTTGTTGGAGAAGATTAGGCACGAAGTTGGATGAGGAGGATAGCAAAACCAATCTCCCTTTCTGCAGTCCAACAAAAATGTAAAAATGTTGCCCATGTGACATTTTGGCGGAACTGCACAAAACACTCTTTAGAAAAAAGTGATTTGTGCAGTTCACCAAAAGGTCGCAATAGCAACGAGGTGAAAATGGATAGCCCTGTTTGCAAAAAGAGGTCGAAAGGAAACAATTACTTCCCAATAACACGAGTTGAAGACACATACGCCCACAAAAGAGAAGCATGTTCCATGTAATAAGGGAAAGATAGCACATGGTGGTTATCAAAAATGGGTTGAGGACGAGATTGCAAGATGGAAAGTACACCGGCCGAGATACGATTTAAGAAAACAACTAAAGAAGATCCACATGCAGCAACGTGGGAAGATGGGCAGTGGAGCAAGGCTGGAGGAAGCCGTACCTGAGGGTCGTCGGGATATTACTAGGAGGGTGCCGACAGCCGGGATCTGCCCATACTGCGGCAGCGAGCAAGTGGCGAAGGCCCTACCGTGCCGGAGCTTGGTCAGAGAGAACAACAGGTACTGCAGATCGGGATGTGCTACCTCAATGCCGTCGAACAGAGAGACGATGCACATCCTCCCTTTCCGCCGGTGGACGGGATGCGGCAGGTTCACTGACCAACGCTGAGAGAGAGAGAGGCCACGACCGCCTTGTGTGAGATGGTGTAACGAGAGACAAACCCATTTTTCCATTTTCCCCATGACAATCGTTTTATATTCTGTACGTGCCATTGAGGAATATATAACTTTATTTAATGCTAACGCGTCAAGTCGAACTTTGTTCCATCTAGGCGTGGTACCCGACCCTCCTTCGAGTAAACAACCGCTACACGCGTTAAATTATCACGTGGGCCGCCTTTTCATACAGAAACAAACTCCACCGCGTACCCGCACGGGTGTGGCCGGGAACGAGACGTGAGTACGTTCGTCCTGCGTGCACTTCTTCTTTAGGTGCAGGTACGTATGTGGGTGGGTGTGAGAGAGATGGTTTGTGCGAAACAGAGGCAATGTGTTGATGATATCTCAAATAGAAAACGTAACATATGCAATGTGTGTGAAACAGAGTCATGGACGTGATATATCGATAAAATTGAAAACAGTGATGAAGTGTGTGTCTGCGTGATTGATAAAGAGTGCCATCGAATTTGTGTTTGCCCACGTCAAAGATACCGGACGTCTGGCCTACTGGAATTTGAGAGGGCAGAGGTGCAGTTTTTCTCCGTGGCATGGATACCTACTTACAACATTCAACTATCGGTGTGTGTGTGTGTGTGTGTGTGTGCGGGAGGGGGGGAGGGGGAAGAGACCGATCGACTAGTATATGTGTGGGGAAGGAGAGAGACCTAGCTATGTATTGAGGGAGAACGATCGACATCCATGGATATGTGTAGCAGAGGAATAAGGTTGGGAAAAAGACAAAGGTAGAGTGTCAGAGGGTTGGTGGTGGAGTGGCGTCTCACAGATGGTGGGAGAGGCCTGCTAGACAAACGGAGGGTATGAGTGCAATATCAATAAGAGAGAGCGGGGGATGTCTGTCTGTCTATGCACATGCGTGTGAGAGACGGGTCGGGAGGTACTCAAGGATGATGATGGGAGAAGATATGGTTGTGGTAATCATACATAACTACATAGGAAGATCAACCATCGTTTGTACGAGAAAGGGAGAGACATAACTAGCAAGGTAAGTGTATCGGTGCTTGGTGAAAACGAATTATAGTCGACCTGGCTATATGTAAGGAGATCAGTTCATATAGACGCCTGCATGTGTTAGAAGAAAATAAGGCCCAGAGAGACAGACAGGGGGAGAGGTGCGGCTAGGAGGTGGTGCGAGAGGCCTACCTTGTCGAGGGGGGATGAGTGTGCGAGTATGTGATAAATGAAAAGAGGGGCGGGAGTGTGCACCTGCGTGGAACCGTATTGGACATAGGGGGGCATGGACGGTGAGAAGAGAAGAGGGGAAGTATATATGTGTTTGTTGTAGGCACACTTGGCTAGAGAGGTATATCGACCGGTGTGTGCTAGAAAGAAGGAGCCGAGGGCCTACACACACCGCGGGTGGACGAACTAAAGAGAAATAATGAACGTGCGCGATGGGGGGGATGCTAAGGGTGGGTGAGAGGGAGGCGGGCGTGTGCATGCACGATAGAAAGTTAGCGCTAGCTAGCTACAAATAGAAGAGGATCATGAAGGTGTAAAAGACGAAGAAAGATCATAATTCATTATAAAAAAATGGATACGGATACTTGAAGAAGATATCATAATGTAGAACATTGATTATAATTTGGGCTAATGTGTGGCTTTTGCAACTCAGGTCTAAATACTTGTCAAAATGTAGGGGGAGGGGCACTATACTTTGTGTAATAAACACAGTGTATGTATGGAACATGGTTTAGATTATGAATATATAGTTAGTACATCAAATGTACTATTATTTGGAATCAACATCAAGTGTATTCACAAAATAGAATCCAAGTTCATGTAGTACACATAGTTCAAATCTATCTCTATAATAATCATGTGGTGTGTTATTAAGGTACTACACGAATAATGGTAGAAGTTGGCAACAATCATGATTGTAGATTCTTATTGAAATAGAGAAACGAATTCAAAATTTGGTTCGAATTGCAGCGGTAGTATAGACATTTGGAATGCACTAAAATGTTGGTATGAGTAGGTCGTTACATGAATTATACAGCAAGCGAAAAAAATTAATTGGACACAACATGGATTCATACTCCCTCCTTCCATCTATATAGGGTGTAATGAGATTTTTAAGACCGCTTTTGACTATTGACAAGATTAATAGTACATGACATGCACAATGTGAAAACTATATCATTGAAAGAACCTTTCACAAACAAATTTAACTGTGTGCTTTCTATAAGTTGCATGTCATATATTATTGCTCTAATATTTGGTCAAAGTTAGCATCAAAAAACGCATTAGGCCCTATATAGATGGAAGGAGGGAGTAGCTTTGAATAGCATTTGTATAGTAAAATGGGCCAAGACTCTCTCTTGTGTGGTGTGAATAGTTTTATTTTTTTCGTTTTCTTTTTGGTTGAGGGAAGTGCGAATTGATTTGGTACGTACAAGTACAATATTACTACATGTTAGGCTTGTCCCTAAAATTCAACCTATGCCTTGTTATATCCCGAAAATTCAGATATCGTGCTCCCAAAACTGGCACCTTCACAACCCGCGCCTTGCTATCCCGAAATGACAACGTGCGTGAAAACTCCCTCCAGCTACCAAATCCCGACACGCGAAATCCCCCTTCTAACCCTGAGCCGAAAGAGCCGCTAGTTCAAATCGGTGGGGGGTACTTTTGTAACACACCCTACATTTTGGACAAGCGCGTCCCTAAGTCATGCTTCACCCCCTCCCATCGCCCCCTTTTCGCCATTCAAAATCCCGGGCTGCCATAACCTCTTCGCTCCAGCCGTGGAACCCCACCCTCCTCTGTCTGCCACCTCACCGATGCCCAGTCGGAGCCTCTTCCCCGACGACGTCGTCCACCGCAACAGCTCGACGTCCCTCATCCACCTCCCTGGATGAGGATCCGTCGTCCATCTCGTCGTCCCGCCGGTTCAGCCGTCCCGTCCTCCACCTCCAAGGAGCTGCTCCGACAATCGCCTCATCTATCACGGCTGCTCCATCCCCACAACGTTGCCTTAACCTTCTCCATCGGAACCGTGGCATCCTCACCGACTCTTCGGACGAAGCCGAGGCCTACTCGGCGCCACCAAAGATGTTGTACACTCATAACATCACACCTTCTCCATAACTCGACCTCCCGGCGCCGACGGTACTCCATCCTGCACCCCCATGGAGCGGCTACCTTGAAGCCGGCGATGCGGGCGACATCTCCATGGCAGCTCTCCCCCAGTGCGAGGCCCCTTCGGCGGCGGCAGCCATACCAGCCAGATATGCTGCTGCTGCTCCGGCTCTTGCTCGCTCGCTCACCCAGCTGCTGCTGCTGCTCTCCCCCTCGCTCGTGCTGCTGCTCTGCTCCGATTTAGCCACACTTCGTCGACTGAATCGACTTTTGGTTCAGTCGATTTTCAAGGGTTGGGGGGCTCACCGGAGTTAAGGAAGAACCACCCGTAGCGGGGACGAGGGCTCGTTGGAGATGTACCCCAGTATCTATCTTAGGGTTCAGGGTGGGGGCGGGGGGCCTAGAGGGCTGGCCGTGGCGGCAGTGGGGAGTTGTTTCGGGACGGCGAGGCGATGCCGGGGACGGCGAGGCGATGTCGGGGCCAGCGGTTCGGCCCGTGGTGGCTGGCGGCTCAGGGGGGTGCAGGTTGAAGATGAACTGCAGGCCCTCCCTAAACTTCATGTCAAGTGCCTCTCTGCTACCATTGCGTTCAGTTTCGACAGTAACATTCAGAGTCCACAGTAAATTTCAGTTTCGATAGTTAAGTTCAGAGTCAACAGTCTTTACCTCATCTGTTGTAGTCAGGTGGTTTCTAGTGATGTAAATTTTACATCTATTTTACATCATCTATTAGAGATGCTATTAGAATCCCACTTGAGATTGACGATGTCTGTCTTGTGCTGCTTCAGCCTTGACGTCTTATGGCTCACCGAAGCTGCTCCAACGACAGAACGATCCATCACAATAGAGAAGTGCCCTGGACGCTGTCTACAGATTCCTCAGATCTTCCTCCACACCTCCTATCGTGGATTTGTCACGGCAGATGTCCTTGTGAAAGGACTTAGTCGTGGAGCCATCGCTACGGGTTAACTTGAAGAGGTTAAAGCGGACACAAAGACACAAGGGTTTATACTAGTTCGGCCCCTTCGATGAAGGTAAAAGCCTACGTCTAGTTGTGATGGAATTGATGTGGTTTCGATGGCTAGGGAGCAAACAAGCTTCGCCTAGGCTCGAGTTGTTGTTGTCTGTCCTTGAACCGCCGCCGTTTCGTCCCCTTATATACACGGGTGACGCCCGTCGGTCCACAGAGTCCCACACCGGTTCATACTCGTATCCCGGTTGGTCTCTCTCTATTCCTAACTTACAATGCAAGTTTACATATCAAGCCGGTTTGCGGCTACAGGTTCTAAACCGACTAAAGGCCTTCGGCCTTCATCTGCTTAATCACCTTTGTACTACTGATGAAGCTAACCCGGCCCAGGTAGGCCGGTTCACACCTAGTAGTAATATCCCCAACATTAGGCCCCAGATTGATTTGAACTGGTTCATGTCAATCCTTCACAAAAATCTTGGTCTTCAACATCTTCTGGTAATTGGTAAACCACCATGTCATCATCATCTCTGGTTGTTGTAAACCGGCATAATGTCATCATGAAGTTAACATTTATGACACCTTCTTTTATTAATAGATCTGCGCTACCCAAGGCTGCAGCTCCACTTCCAAATCTTGTGGCTCCTGGATTCGCGCGCTTGACACACGTCCTTTGCCTTATAAATAGGACTGAGGGGTCATCTTCTTTCCTCCCCTTCGTCTCTTTCTCTTCATCTTCCTCGCGTCGTCAGCCTCGGAGCTCCGCCGCCGCCGTTGACCTCTGCACCGTCTTGGGCCGCTGCATCAACCTGAACGCACCAGAGCACCGCGGTAGCCTTCCGCTTCTTCTTCGACTCTGGTAAGCCTTCTGTTCTTCTTAACATAGATCTATTCCAGGGTTTCATGTTCTTGCCGTGTTCATCACTTGTTCATACTCGTACCTAGACTCCTGAACATATCTGTGAAACCCTGCTCTGACTAGCAGCAGCTTTTTAGCATCCGCCTGTAGTTTTACGCTCAAGTCTATAGATCTCATCCACATTCCTGCCCATTGATTCACTTCTGTTCTGCTTTAACCTTTTGAATATTTTCTGTTTTTCTGAACTTGCTTCAGATCCATTGCTGCAATAAGACTTTGTGAAACCTGTTTCTGCATACTTAGCCATCCGCAACCTCAATTGCTTTCAATGTTTAGATCCGGTGGTTTAACGTAATATAGAAAAAGTTAATAAACCGGTATATACCATTAGTCCCCTTGTTGAACCGCCAGAACTCTTTAGCCATATGATGCCACTTCATAAAAATTCGGTTTAAATATACTGCCTCCGTTTTAGCTTTGTTCACACCAGCACCTTCTTTTATCCAACATATTCTTGAACCGGAATCACCTATTTCTTATAGATCTCACCATGGCCAAACAAGTATATGAATGCAACTGGGTTCCTTCTCGCGTCACAGAAACTCAGCTGGATGATTTAGTTTCGATCGGCGCTTTAGACAGCAAAGAGACTATCCACTGGAGGGTTCTTGGTGATGAATGTCCTCCCACACCTCGAGAGGGAGAGGTTGTGATCTTTGCGGATCACTTAGCCCGGGGCTTCAAACCGCCCGGCTCTAAATTTTACCAGGATGTGTTAGCCAATTTTCAACTCCGCCCGCAAGATACTGGCCCCAATTCTGTTACCAACTTATGTCACTTCCAAGTGCTCTATGAGGTATACCTTCAAGAGAAACCCACTGTTGAATTGTTCAGAGACTGCTTCCACTTAAACCGCCGCACAGAATTCACTGACGGTCCCAATACCGAATTGGGCGGTGTGGCAATTCAGAAAAGGAAAGAAATCACTTATCCCCATGCCAGACTACACATTCACCCCAAGGAGTGGAATGCAACATGGTTTTATTGCAAAGATACCTCCCCTGATGATGAAAATCCTTTGCCTGGCTTTCGTCCGGAGCAGCTCAGCAATACACACCCCTTCCCACAAAGGTTAAATGCCAAGGAAAGGAGTAAATATGCCCCGCAATTATCCAAGCTCCGAGCCTTCATGGCCAACGGTTTAATAGGAGTAGACCTCGCACGTTGTTGGATATCATGGAGCATACTGACTCTCAGCCGGCGCTCCGGTTTAATGTGCGAGTATACTGGTAGCGTTGATGACCCACTCCGACACACCAATATCTAGCTCTCCGATGATGAAGTCACAGAGGCTGTGAATAAAATGTTGAATGAACCGGAACACCTCTGCGCTCAAACTGGCCTGTCCCCTTTCTGTGCTACCAACAAACCGCCAGCTGTAAGTTTCTGATTGCGTTTTTTACTGAACCTGTTATTGCTATCTCTGTCTGACATCAATTGCTGCTTAACCAGGGTGATAATCCGTTTTGGAGCAAGAAGCTTCCACAAGACAAACCGGAGAAAACAGAACGGTCAACCCGGCTCAAGACCAAGGTTGTCAAGAAGCCTGCTAAAAAGAGGAAACCACTGCTTCATCTGATCCGGCTGTTGATGATGATGTGGGTAACTCGGACCTTGAGGTAGAACTTGATTCACTAGGCTTACTTTTTACACGCCTTATTGATGATGATACTTGTCAAGACGACGCTGAAGCCAGTAATGCTGATGTCGCTGAGGTAATTATTCTCTCTTCCAATTCAGATCCTTTACCTTTGCCAAAATTTCGCCAAGAAAACCGAAAAGTTAAATTTTCTCATCCTCTTGCTTACTTGGATCCCAAATTTCTTATGAAGACTCAGCAACATGAAGCTCTCCGCACAACCCGGCACAGCGGCCAGGTAGTTACCTCCGCCGGTTTACCAAACAGTCCGGTTTGAAAATGCTGCTCTGAGGTCTCCGACCTTTTTATTAATTTATGTCCTAAAGCGGGTTTCATCTGTCAACCTCTTAATCCGTCCGACTCCGATTATCAGGTTACTTCCCATTCTTCTTCTGGTGAATCGTCGGCCACTCAGCTGCCACCACTGAAAACGGTTCTTGGGTAAGCTAGACTGAATGTATGCTTCTGATATATCACATTATAACTTATGCTCTTCCTTGACTCTTTGTTTCTCTTTCAGGGCTAAACCTAAACCAAGAAAGAAAGCCCGCCTGAATAAAGCGCCCGAGGAAGACGCTGCCCCTGAACAGGATAAAACACCAGATCTTGAAGCGTTCACTCCTGAAGATATTCCCAATGATCCTCCTTTGCAAGATGATGCCATTACTGATAAAAGGCCTATCGATACCTCAGTCCCAGTTGACCAGCCTGCCAGCTCCGTCTGGATTGATAGATCCCGCAGTCCTTCAAAGCCTGCCGATAAACCGACCACACCAACGCAAACGGCGAGTCCAAGGATGATGACGTTGTAATTACCGGCGTAGGTCGCTTTGAACCAGGGAATCCTGTCGCTTTGGCCAAGCATACTGTGAAAGAAGATTTTTCTGTCATTAACAAAGGCAAATGGGATGTTGATCTGGAAACATATGCTGCTCTGAGTGCCCGAGATCTTCATTCTGGTTACTTGAACCGGCTATATACTAGTCGTGACTATGAAGCTGGTATGATAAAGATGATGAGAGATAAATCTGAGGTAACTTACTTGTGCTTCTTCTTTCTTTAATTACTGCCACTGTATTAATCCTCCTAGCCCCCAAGGGCCGGTTTGTAACCTTCTTCAAACCGGGACTTGAATATAGTCCTCAGTACGTTGAAATCCATCAATGTAGCCCCCAAGGGCCGGTTCAATTTAGTATAGTTAAACCGGGACTCCAATAAAGATTCTAACATCAGAACATAACTGAGTAGCCATTAGCCCCCAAGTGCCAAGTTGAATACCTGTATTGAGCTTTGGACTTTACGATTTAGTAATAGATGAAAATTGAAGGTGCATTAGCCCCCAAGTATCAAGCATATAACTTGTTATATGGTTGGTACTTAAAATTCTTGTACCGTTTGCTGAAAGCCAAGCACTGTCTTTATGCAGGCTGAAGTGAGGATCAAAGAGGACCGGATTACTGATCTACAGGAAACTTTGAAAACCCAACAAGCTGAAACCGACAAGGCAAGGGAAGAAATAACCAGCGCTTTGAGCATCACAGAACAGCTGAAAGAGGGCTTCAAGAAGGAGCGGACTGATTGGGCCACTGAGAAGGCCGATTTAATAAAAAGAGCTAAAAACGCTGAAGCTGCCCTTAAACCGGTGGTAGATGAGCTGACCGCCGTAAAGCGGCAAGTACATTCCATGACCGCTGCTATCTTTGGTAAGTTCCTTTTGGTTTCCTGGATAACTCTGGCCTGCTTATAATAGATCCGGTTTGTGATCTTTCCTGTATTGTTACAGGTACACGCATTGGTCACTTAGGGTCAGATGTTCGGAAGAAGTTGAAGGCTGCCTACACTTTAATTGAACAGCTATATACCGGAGCGCAACGGATCATCGCCACTGCATCTCATAACAATCTGGCACCCACTTTAATCCAAGACACTCTTAATAGGTTGTCAATGCTTCCTACTCGGATTGAAGAACTGAAAAAATCTGCTGCTCGAACTAGAGCCATCAACGCCTTAATCCGAGCAAAATCACGGGTGCCAGATTTCGATCATGTTGAAGCAGCTCAAGGCTATCCCAGCTTGAAGGAAGATGGCTCAGAGTTCAATGAAGATGATTTGAGGGCGATAAACCGTGCAGTACGCCCTCTGGCTTGTCAATTGGCTGAAGAGGCAGACTTGTCGCATTATCAAGCTCAGTACAATGATCAGAACAAACGAGTGCCTGCACCCACTCCTGAAGCGGAGAATCTGATTCCTCCAACCCGTAAGCATACTTACGCTCCTGATATTGAACCATCTTCTCTGATCCATGAAGAAGCTGTCTTTCAAGCTTTAATGGGAATCGACTGGACTACTGTTGATTTCCAGCCAATGGATAGAGATGAGGAAGCTGAAGCGGCGCAGGACAACCCACAACCGTCAGACCGGTTTGACGAACAGACTTGAACAGAAAGCCGGTTTAAATAGCTGCTTTATCATGATCCACCGGAACAACAATGATCTTATTTGGGCACCGCGTTGCCTTGTAATAGGATAGTCAATACTTCTGCTTTAAATATGCCTTCGTGCATAAGTACTGATGCTTTTGCTTGAAATCCTCAATTTATATTTCCTGTAATCAGAAAATCTTGAACTGCGGTGGCGGTTATACCGCCAACCGGTTTATAACCTTGATATATATATATATATATCAATGTATTTAAAACATATAATCAAATATGCGATACAAAATACCTGCCATCGCTGGGCATGAAGTTGGCTTAGCCAGGCTTGAAACAGAGTATTTATAAACCGTTATCATCAAAAGGGAGAAAATAACTCCCATGTAAACCGTGCTGGGTCATTATGAGCCCCCCTGCTACTTCATGATGTTAACAGGAAAGTTAAACCGGGCATATTTCTCCGGAATACAAATGAACCGATTTCCATCAGCTGAACCGGTAAAAAATGTTGTTGGTTTAAAGGAAACACAACAAAAATTGAAGAATAGTCATAAAAGAAATATGGCAGCAAAGGCAATGATAAAAACCGTTTGCAAAAACATGGTTTACTGAGCTGATCAGATGGTGTTACCATGGTCGGACAGGACCAAGCCGCCAATAGGAGTGACAATGGTTCAAGTCAGCCAGGTCCCCAAATGAAACCGTGGCATTTATGCCAATCAAAAGGCGTGGCAATGGTTCGGGTTCGACCAAGCCCCCAAGTGATTTTGTGGCCTTAGGCCGATCAAGAGGCGTGACTGGTTCAGACTTGACCATGTCCCCAAGTGATCTGGTGGATTTCACCTATCAAAAGGTGTCGCATTGGTTCGGACACGACCAAGGCCCCAAGTGATATCACAAAGCTTTTTTGAAAAGCAAATTTTCAAGGGGTAAACCGGAGGCCGCTTTAAAACAGAACCACTCCATGTAACCACGCATGATATGAAAGAACAGAGACCCCGCTTTAGCTGAGGCTCCGGTTTTATTATATCGATGATAATATATACACTGCCATAATATGTACATAGATAGAGCCGATGGCTCAAGTGTAGTAAGGCCGAAGATGAGCTATATTCCACGGCCTGTTGGTCTCCTCCTCTGATGTGCCTGAGTCTTTATGCTCTCAAATATCAATCAGATAGTATTACCTGTTGTGTAGATTCTTGCTGACCACGAAAGGTCCCTCCCAAGGTGGGGATAACTTGTGCATATCTGTCTGATTTTGGATGAGCCGAAGCACCAAATCTCCTTCTTGAAAAGTTCTGGTTCTGACCCGGCGACTGTGATAGCGACGAAGATCTTGTTGATAAATCACCGAGCGGGCAGCCGCTATGTCACGCTCCTCATCTAATAGGTCCAAAGCAGCTTGCCGTGCTGTCTCATTGTCCGCTTCAACATAAGCCGCCACACGAGGCGAATCGTGCCGGATATCACTAGGGAGAACCGCCTCTGCTCTGTAGACCATAAAAAACAGTGTGTATCCTGTAGATCGGTTGGGCGTAGTGTTGATACTCCATAGCACAGATGCTAGCTCTTCAACCCAACATCCCGGTGTTCTTTGCAATGGAACCATAAGCCGGGGTTTGATGCCTCGCAAGATCTCTTGATTAGCTCGTTCTGCCTGCCCATTGGACTAGGGGTGAGCCACTGATGATACGTCAAGTCTAATGTGCTCACGTTCACAGAATTCCCTCATAGCACCCTTGGATAAATTGGTACCATTGTCAGTAATGATACTGTGTGGAAAGCCAAACCGGAAAATCACCTTTTTAATGAACTGCACCACTGTAGCCGCATCACACTTGCTGACAGGCTCCGCTTCAACCTACTTGGTAAACTTGTCAACTACCACCAAAAGGTGGGTTTTCTTATCCTTGGATCTTTTAAAAGGTCCGACCATATCCAGCCCCCATGTTGCAAACGGCCAAGTAATTGGAATCATCCTCAATTCTTGAGCCGGCACATGAGCACGCCTTGAAAATTTCTGACAACATCACACCGTTTAACCAAGTCCTCCGCATCAGTATGAGCTGTCAACCAGTAAAACCCGTGACGAAACGCCTTAGCCACCAGAGATTTTGAACCGGCATGGTGACCACAATCCCCTTCATGGATTTCGCATGAAATTTCACAACCTTCCTCAGGAGAGATGCAGCGTTGAAACGCCCCTGATACACTGCAATGATGCAATTCGCCATTGATAATTGTCATAGATTTGGATCACCGGACTATGTGCCTGGCTAGAGTCTCATCCTCTAGCAACTCTCCCCGGTTCATGTACGCAAGATAGGGAACTGTCCAATCCGGTATAACATGCAGGGCTGCCACCAATTGAGCCTCCGGATCAGGAATAGCCAAATCCGCTTCACCTAGGAGCTTGACTGACGGATTGTGCAACACATCAAGAAAGACATTAGGCGGGACCGGTTTACACTGAGAGCCCAACCGGCTTAATGCGTCCGCCGCTTCATTTTTTCGACGATCCATGTGATCCACCTGATAACCCTTGAAGTGACCTGCAACAATATCCACCTCATGACGATATGCAGCCATGAGTGGGTCTTTAGAATCCCAAGTGCCAGACACCTGCTGAGCTACGAGGTCCGAGTCACCGAAGCACTTAACCCTACTTAGATTCATCTCTTTAGCCATTCGGAGACCATGGAGCAAGGCTTCATACTCAGCTGCATTATTAGTACAAGGGAACATTAAGAGGAGAACATAACAAAACTTATCACCTCGTGGGGAAGTTAACACGACTCCAGCCCCTGAGCCTTCCAATTGCCTGGATCCATCAAAATGGATAGTCCAATATGTGTGATCCGGTTTCTCCTCTGGTGCTTGCAACTCAGTCCAATCATTGATGAAATCAACAAGTGCTTGAGACTTCACCGCCGTCCGGGGTACGTACTTCAATCCGTGCGGCCCAAGTTCTATAGCCCACTTGGCAATCCGGCCGGTCGCCTCCCAGTTCTGTATGATATCGCCCAAGGGAGCTAAACTGACCACTGTGATAGGGTGCCCTTGGAAATACTGCTTCAACTTCTGGCTTGCCATGAAAACTCCATATACCAGCTTCTGCCAATGCGGATACCTTTGCTTGGATTCAATAAGCACCTCGCTGATATAGTAAACCGGCCGCTGAACCGGATACTCCTTGCCTGCCTCTTTGCGTTCTACCACAATAGCCACGCTAACTGCACGAGCATTGGCCGCTACATATAACAATAACGGCTCCTTGTCGACCGGAGCTGCAAGAACGGGCGGATTGGCTAATTGCCGCTTCAAGTCCTCCAGCGCTTCATCAGCAGCTGGACTCCAGATGAATTGATCTGTCTTTCTCAACATCTGGTATAAAGGGATGGCCTTCTCTCCGAGGCGGCTGATAAACCGGCTCAGGGCGGCGATCCAACCCGCCAAACGCTGAACATCGTTGATACACTTCGGTTTAGCCAGGGAGGTGATAGCCGTAATCTTCTCCGGATTAGCCTCAATTCCTCTGTTGGACACAAGAAAACCCAGTAACTTGCCTGCCGGAATACCAAAGACACATTTGGCAGGGTTAAGCATCATCTTATAAACCCGCAAGTTGTCAAAGGTTTCCTTTAAATCATCAACCAGCGTCTCCTTTTGTCTTGACTTGACTACAATATCATCCACATAGGCGTGCACATTGCGGCCGATCTGTTTATGCAGGCAATTCTGTACACAACGTTGATAAGTGGCTTGGGCGCTCTTGAGCCCAAAAGGCATAGATACATAGCAGAAGGCTCCAAAGGGAGTAATAAACGCCGTCTTCTCCTGGTCCTTAACTGCCATTTTGATCTGATGATACCCAGAATACGCATCCAAAAAACTCAAACGCTCACAACCCGCCGTGGCATCAATAATCTGGTCAATGCGGGGGAGGGAAAAAGGATCCGCTGGACAAGCCTTGTTAAGATTCGTATAATCCACACACATACGCCAAGTGCCATTTTTCTTAAGAACCAGCACCGGATTAGCAAGCCACTCTGGATGGAACACTTCAACAATAAAACCAGCTGCTAAAAGCCTGGCCACCTCCTCCCCAATAGCTTTACGCCTCTCTTCGTTAAACCGGCGGAGAAATTGCTTTACCGGTTTATACTTGGGATCAACATTAAGAGTGTGCTCAGCGAGTTCCCTCGGTACACCTGGCATGTCAGAAGGCTTCCATGCAAAAATGTCCCGATTCTCACGGATGAACTTGATGAGCGCGCTTTCCTATTTAGGGTCCAAGTTGGCACTGACAGTGAACTGCTTGGACGAATCGCCGGGCACGAAGTCAACAAGCTTGGTGTCAGCCGCTGATTTGAACTTCAGATCTGAATCATGCTCCGTAGTTGGCTTCTTCAAAGGAGTCATGTCCGCCGGATCAACATTGTCCCTATAATATTTTAACTCCTCCGTGGCACAAACCGACTATGCATAGGCCGCGTCACCTTCCTCACATTCCAAAGCAACGTTGCGGCTCCCATGAACCGTTATTGTCCCTTTGTGACCCGGCATCTTGAGCTGCAAATAGATATAACAAGGCCGTGCCATGAACTTGGCATAAGCCGGCCGCCCAAACAAGGCGTGATACGGGCTCTGGATCTTCACCACCTCAAAGGTTAGTGTCTCGGCTCGGGAATCATGCTCGTCCCCAAAAGCCACCTCCAGGGCTATCTTACCAACAAGATATGCTGATTTGCCAGGCACCACACCATGGAACACCGAATTAAACGGTCTGAGATCCTTGTCTGTTAGCCCCATGCGGCGGAATGTCTCATAGTATAGGATGTTAATACTGCTCCCTCCATCCATGAGTACCTTGGTGAATTTATAACCTCCCACCTGAGGGTCTACCACCAATGCCAACTGGCCCGGATTGTCAACCCGGGGGGGGGGGGCGATCCTCCCTGCTCCACACGATAGGCTGCTCCAACCAGCGTAAGTAACGCGGTATGGCCGGTTCAACAGAGTTCGCTGCTCGCTTATGAAGTTTCCGGTCGCGTTTATCCGAGCTACTTGTGAAAACGTGATATTGCCCATTGTTCAACTGTTTTGGCTGGCTCTGATAACCCGACCGCTACTGCTGCTGCTATTGGTTGTAACCCCCTTGACCGTTCTGATTATCTTGGTTATTATTACCGCCCTGATTGAAACCTGAACCGGAAGCTCCATCATGACCCGGCCCATGGAAACCGGATCCTGAGCCACCACCTGACCCACGGTCATACTGGAAGGCATTAGAGTTTTTAAATTCCTGCATAATGAAACAATCCTTCCAAAGGTGGTTAGCCGGTGCCTCCTTCGTCCCGTGTTTTGGGCAAGGCTGATTGAGCAAATAGTTTAAGTGATCCGGGTTAGGATTTGGAGCCCCATTACGATTCGCCGCTTTACCTCTGCGCCGCTAACCCTTGTCCTGCGCATTAGTGTTAGCCACAAAGTCCATGCTACCATCCACCTTACGCTTGCCTCCGTTTCCATGGCCCGCTGGTTTGTATTGATGCCCCTTAGAGTTGCTATTCTTTTTTCCCTTCCCTACTTCGTCATCATCAGTCTCGGGATCCTTGGTACTATCAGAATCAGCATATTTCACTAAAGCGGCCATGAGAGTTCCCATGTCATTACAGAACCGCTTCATACGCCCCAACTTCTGCTTTAGAGGCTTAAACCGGCAGTTGCCCTCCAGGGTTAAGATCGCCGAGTCAGCATTGATCCTGTCAGACGAGTGCAAGACTTCAGAAACGCGGTGTACCCAATGGGTTGTTGACTCTCCGTCCTCCTGAACACAAGCCGCCAAGTCTACTATGGATTTAGGCTGCTTACACGTATCTTTGAAATTTTGGATAAACCGGGTCCGCAACTGGGCCCATGAACTGATAGAATTAGGCGGCAGGCCCTTCAACCAAGTACGGGTTGTGCCTTCAAGCATCATGGTGAAGTACTTTGCACATGCGGTCTCATCCTCATCCAGCATCTCCATTGCCATCTCATAACTCTCTACCCACGCTTCTGGAGATAAATCAGCGGTGTAATTCGGCACCTTGCGCGGGCCCTTGTAGTCCTTGGGCAGGCGTACATTGCGTAAAGCGGGGACTAAACAGGGCACTCCCAAGCTAGATGCGACCCCTGGCCCGGCAGAGGTGGTAGGACGAACCGGTGTAAGCTGATCCGCCTCGTTCTGTGCTGCTAACTCGGCCTCCCTTCGTGCCCGGGCCCGGTCCACTACATCCTGAGCATCGAGAACACCACCGGCCGGGTTATTGCCACGGGCCGCTTCACGGCCCCGCGCATTGCTTGATATGGCCGGTTCATCCAGGCACCTACTATAGCTCCGGCTTGGACGAGGTGTGGAATGAATCCGATCGTGGCTGTATGAATATGCCTCCTGTTGAATCAAAGCGGTCCGAAGAAGTTCCTTAACCCGGCGCGTCTCTATTGCTTGCGGAGAGTCTCCTTCGACCGGGATAGCTTCTAATTGCGCAATAGCTACGACAAGATTGTCCATAGGATTAGAATAATGACCCGGAGGTGTCTGGACCGGTGGAGGAATCACAATGTTCTGCCGTGGAGGTTCCATCAGGCGGGGTTGGACCGTCGATCCTGGCCCTGGCGCCTCGACCCGGTTTACCTCCAGGTGCCCCGGCGGATTACTGGTTCCAGCTCCCGGAGTGTGAAAGAGATTTCGAGGGTCGAACCCTAACGGCAGGCGTGATCTGTGCTTCCGCTTCAAGACTTCCTGTGATGCATTCTGGTCGAGCATGAGCTTATAGGCCTGGGCGTCCAAAGCGTCCCGCTCTGCAGCCATCCTGTCCTTCTCTGCTGCCAGGTCGGCTTTGGCTTGTGCGATCTGCTCTTTCACCTTTGCAACCTCTGCATCATGGGCCCCCTGATCCGCCGGATTGGCCTCTGCCATAAGTGCAGCTAATGCATCAAACAGGTCAGACAGAACTTGAACCGGTGGGTGCACAAGGCCTCCTGCCCCTGCTGCCGCTACCGCTGCTGATCCGGACAACATTGCTGCTGCGGTCGAGGAGTGATTTGCCACCTGCGTACCAGCCATGAATATTCCAACCCAGTTGATCTGCTCAGGGGGGTCCGGAATACTGTCGCCATCGGAACAGCCCCTAATCTGGTCGTCTTGCAACTGGTACAATGATTCGGTCTCTCCGGTTGAGGACTCGTCGCCAGAATAGACGACGGTCTCGCTACTGTATTCTGACTCGTCCCCATGCTCTCCTCCGTGGATGACTCCCACGAAGGCACGCTTCACGGCCAGTTTAACCTGGGTAGATCTCGCACGCTGAGCCGTCTCGACGAGGTCGGTGCGGATGTCCGGCTTAGGCCCAGGCTCACCAATCTTGCCGATAAAAACGTGTATGCCACCAAAGGGGACCCGGTACCCGTACTCGATCGAGCCGGTTTCGGGAGCCCATCTTGCATCGTCGATGAAGAGCTTGCCGCGATGACTCTTGGTCATCTGGCCCATAGCATAGCCTTCGAGTCCTTTGAGCTTGCCCTCCAAGATCATCAAACCATCGTGCGATAGCCCCACGGTGGGCGCCAACTATCGTGGATTTGTCACGGCAGATGTCCTTGTGAAAGGACTTAGTCGTGGAGCCATCGCTACGGGTTAACTTGAAGGGGTTAAAGCGGACACAAAGACACAAGGGTTTATACTAGTTCGGCCCCTTCGATGAAGGTAAAAGCCTACGTCTAGTTGTGATGGAATTGATGTGGTTTCGATGGCTAGGGAGCAAACAAGCTTCGCCTAGGCTCGAGTTGTTGTTGTCTGTCCTTGAACCGCCGCCGGGTCGTCCCCTTATATACACGGGTGACGCCCGTCGGTCCACAGAGTCCCACACCGGTTCATACTCGTATCCCGGTTGGTCTGTCTCTATTCCTAACTTACAATCCAAGTTTACATATCAAGCCGGTTTACGGCTACAGGTTCTAAACCGACTACAGGCCTTGGGCCTTCATCTGCTTAATAACCTTTATACTACTAATGAAGCTAACCTGGCCCAGGTAGGCCGGTTCACACCTAGCAGTAATATCCCCAACACCTCCGACAGCCACCTCTACCTCAACCGCTTCAGCGACCAACCCAATGATGCTGAGGTCTACACGGCTACGGCAAAGTGGTTGTACACTTGTTGCATCACTTATTACTATAAATTCACATCGATCCATTAGGGCTATTTTGGTTCAACGGAAAAACATAGCAATAGGGAATTTTCCAATGGCACTCTACTATTCAATTATTCATGAATTTTGTTGAAAGGAACGAAGCAAAACATCCACCTGGACCTACTTTACAAAATCCTATGCATGAAAACAAGACCAAGTGCATTAGTGGCAGAATAACATTCTAACTGTACACACTTTCATATGGTTTCATTTTATTTTGGTCATGTTTCTTTGCATTCCTCTGCTCTTCCCATTCCTGTAAATCAAACACCCAAGTTGACAGAAATCCTGTGTTTACGAATGCTCTATTTACCATGTGCATTCCTATCCTATTCTGGTGTTTTTCCTATCCCTGCATTTTTAGAATCATGCAAGCCAAATGAGCCCTTACAGAATTACTTCAGTTATAGGTAGGTGTCGAAGGGAACTTTGTGCGGTTTGTCCTGCTCCTGCCGCGACGTCGTCCACCTCACTTGAGCTGCTCCATCAACAGACGCATCCAGCAAACCAGACATCACGACTCCTGACCATCTTTTGTCGCCTCAGATCTCCTTCCCTGCCGTCGGCACACACTACAACGGCACCACCATCATCGACTCAGCAGATGAACCTGACGAGTTGAAAGTGCAACTATCCCTAGGTGGTTTTGGTAATTCATAACAACATATAGCTCATTGAGCTAATGCTATTCCAAGACTAGTATTTCAGGAAAGCTTAATGAATGGCATGGCATGGATGATGAAAGTGGATCCCTCAAAATACTAATGACAAAGGATTGGCTGAAGCTCAAAAGCTCAAGACTCTTCATTTTACATTTTAGTGATCCAAGATCACATTGAGTCTATAGGAAAAGCAAATACTATCAAGGAGGGATAAGGTGTTGCTTAATGAGCCTCTTGCTTCATGTGCTTGGTGATATGCTCCAAAAACCCTCAACTACTCTCTCACATCCACAAATGACCTAAACCTAAAGCCAAAATTGGTCACACCGATTCTTCCTATCCGGCGCCACCGAGTTCTAATGTCATAGCCACTGCCACAAACCCTAGGCAAATCGGTCCTACCGATAGGGATCTCAGTCTCACCGAGATGGGATTGTAATCTCTCTGTTTCCTTTCGTAACTTTTCGGTGTAATCGAAGTGAGCGATCGGTCCCACCGAGATTGCAAAGTAAACTCTCTGTTTCCCTTTTGTAACATTTCGGTCTCACCGAAAAGAGCAAATCGGTCCCACCGAGTTTACCTGACCAACTCTCTGGAAAGCTTATTACCAAAATTGGTCTCACCGAGTTTGTGTAATCGGTCTTACCGAGATTACGTTTTGCCCTAACCCTAACCATATCGGTCTTACCGAGTTGCATTTCGGTCCCACCGAAAATCCTAACGGTCACTAGGTTTACTAAATCGGTCCAACCGAGTTTGATGATTCGGTCCCACCGAGTTTGGTAAATTGTGTGTAACGGTTAGATTTTGTGTGGAGGCTATATATAAACCTCCACCTCCTCTTCATTCATGGAGAGAGCCATCAGAACAAACCTACACTTCCAACTTACCATTTCTGAGAGAGAACCACCTACTCATGTGTTGAGGCCAAGATATTCCATTCCTACCATATGAATCTTGATCTCTAGCCTTCCCCAAGTTGCTTCCCACTCAAATCTTCTTTCCACCAGATCCAAAACCTATGAGAGAGAGTTGAGTTTTGGGGAGACTATCATTTGAAGCACAAGAGCAAGGAGTTCATCATCAACACACCATTTGTTACTTCTTGGAGAGTGGTGTCTCCTAGATTGGCTAGGTGTCACTTGGGAGCCTCCAACAAGATTGTGGAATTGAACCAAGGAGTTTGTAAGGTCAAGGAGATCGCCTACTTCGTGAAGATCTACCGCTAGTGAGGCAAGTCCTTCGTGGGCGACAACCATGGTGGGATAGACAAGGTTGCTTCTTTGTGGACCCTTCATGGGTGGAGCCCTCCGTGGACTCACACAACCGTTACCCTTCGTGGGTTGAAGTCTCCATCAACGTGGATGTATGATAGCACCACCTATCGGAACCACGCCAAAAACATCTGTGTCTCCAATTGCGTTTGAATCCTCCAAACTCTTCCCTTTACTTTGTTGCAAGTTGCATGCTTTAATTTCCGCTGCCTATATACTCTTTGCATGCTTGCTTGAATTGTGTGATGATTGCTTGACTTGTCCTAAGATAGCTAAAATCTGCCAATCTCTAAAATTGGGAAAAGGCTAAGTTTTTAATTGGTCAAGTAGTCTAATCACCCCCCCTCTAGACATACTTCAAGGTCCTACAAGTGGTATCAGAGCTTTGGTCTTCATTTGCTTTGATTTCCATAGCTTTTGGTGGTCATAGCCTTGGTTTCACAACCTAGGAGAGTATGGCGTCTAGTGAGGGAAATTATCACCGTAGATGTCCTTACTTTGATGGTACTAATTTTGCTAGTTGGAAGCATAAGATGAAAATGCATATTCTCGGACATAACCCTGCCATTTGGGTAATTATTTGTATTGGCTTGCAAGGTGAATTCTTTGATGGGAGAGAGCCGAACCGTGAAGCTAATGCCGAAGAATTGAAGATGCTGTAGTACAACACTCAAGCTTGTGATATCATCTTCAACGGATTGTGCCCCGAAGAATTCAACAAAATCAGCCGTCTTGAGAATGCAAAGGAAATTTGGGATACTTTGATTGATATGCATGAAGGTACCGACTCCGCCAAGGAATCCAAGTTGGATGTGCTCCAAAGTCAGCTTGACAAGTTCAAAATGAAGGATGGTGAAGGTGTCGCTGAAATGTACTCTAGGCTTGCACTTATCACAAATGAGATTGCCGGCTTAGGGAGTGAAGAAATGACCGACAGATTCATCATCAAGAAGATCCTAAGAGCATTGGATGGAAAGTATGATACCGTGTGCACATTGATCCAAATGATGCCAAACTACAAAGATCTCAAGCCAACGAAAGTCATTGGAAGAATTGTTGCTCATGAGATGTCACTTAAGGATAAGGAGGAACTTCACAACAAGTCAAGTGGTGCCTACAAAGCCTCATGTGAAGCCCCCACATCATCAAGTGAGAAACAAACCTTCAATGAAGAATTGAGCTTAATGGTGAAGAACTTAAACAAATTCTACAAGAGTAGAAGCAAAGAAAGAAGCTCCAAGTCAAGGTCTTACAATGACAAAAGATCTTCTAGTCGAGAGCGAAATTGCTACAATTGTGGGAGACCCGGACACTATTCCAATGAGTGTATGACACCCTACAAAAGAAGAGAAGATTCTCCAAAAGGAAGAAGCAAAAGAGAAGAATCACCACCAAGAGAGAGGAGGAGAAGAGATGATCGTTATGAACGAAGACCCTCACGGAGAAGCAAGGATTCGGAAAGGAAGGACAAGTCATCAAGGAGCTACATAAAACAAAGACATCAAGCTCATGCTAGTGAATGGGTATCCGGTTCCAACTCCGACAATCACTCCGAGAGAAGCTATCACTCTAACTCCGAATATACTCAAGATGAAGGTGTTGCCGGTCTAGCACTTGTGTCAACCAACTCCTATGACATATTTGATTCACCAAATGAAGGAATTGGAAGATGCTTCATGGCCAAAGGTCCAAAGGTAACACATCCCGAGTATGTTGATTTCAATAGTGATGAAGATGACTTGCTTGTGGATGATGATTTACTTGTTGACAACTCTAGTGATGAATACTACGATGAAACGTCAATTAATCATGCTAATCAAGATAAAACGAATGACAATGATAAGGAGAAGATTGAGCTTCTAACTAAAGAACTAAACACTCTTAAGTTGGATCATGAAACTATCTTCGAAGATCATCGAGAACTTTTAAGGGCTCATGAGAAGTTATGCTTTGAAAAGCTCAATCTTGAGCAAGAGCATGAGTTCTTAAAAGCAATCAATGATGATCTCCGCAAGAAAAGTTCTTCTTACATTGCCAAGCGTTTACTCTTATCTACTTACATGCCTCAAGTCAAGTCTAGTAACAAGTACAAGAAAGATACTTCCTCTAGTAGTAACAATAATAATGTCAAATCCAATATTGTTGCTTCTAGTAGTTCTCTTGATTCCACTAATGATTCTCTTATCCAAGTTACACTTGAGCAAGAAAATAGCTTATTGAAGGGAATTATAGAGAAAGGTGTTTAAAAGAGCCTTGCCGGGAGTAAGCAATTCGAGGAAATTGTACGCAAGCAAGGAAGCCACCGGAAGAATCAAGGTGTTGGTTTTGAACGAAAGTTCAATGCCAATGGAGTTTAGTGGGAAGAAGATCAATACCCCAAGACGAAGTTTGTTCCTCAACAAGAGAAGTATGATCCTACTTCCTTCAAAGGAACACAAGCACAAGATGATCTTCCACCACAAGACCACAAGAACAAAGGCAAGGACAAGCTTCAAGAAGAGATTGATGCATTTGAAGAAGCACCTAAGGTCTCGGTCAAGTGGGTTCCCAAGACGACGTCAAGTTCTACTTCATCAAGTACAACTACAACTCCAAGGATTCCCATCAAAATGATGTGGATCCCTAAGAATAAGAACTAGAGAGTTCTTGAGGGTGACTCCGCCAACATTCTTCACTCATATCTTTTTGGCAACAACAAGTGCAATCAACTTCCACATCTTGCACTAGTTCAAGGAGTCACAAACCCTCATGTTGGTAAGGAAAGGGACAAGGTAACCTAATGATTTCATGGACATTATCTTGTGTGTGCATCACTCTATGTCTATGGATATTCTTGTTTGTTCCTTGTGGGACTAACCCATGTAGGTATGTTGAAAGTGCAACTCACTCCAAAGGATTGCTCCAAATGATCTACATCAACCTTGAGCATCCACATCTTCAACACCTACATGAAGTCATCATCGACAAAACCCAAGGTTAGTTCATCCCTCTAAAAGGGGATCTCACATCTAGGGGGAGCTTAACTCTGAGAATTGAGTCAAAGCAACTCTAATGGTGTGAACACATCAATGCATTATGTAAAAGTGGTAACCCAACTTAAGCTTAAATGATGAGTATGACCTATGATCAAATGATTTCATTTGACTCCTAAGTAAATATACTCATATATAGATGACCTAGTCATCGCCAATTGTTTTGATAGATGCTAGAATTGGTTGTGCATGTTTTGCTACATATTTCATTTGTCATCTTATTGTGTGAGCATGTTGGTGCATATTTTACTCATTCGAGGACATCCACTTGTTGTTTTGATTGTTTGGTTATTTTTTCTTTTTGCCAAGTGGATGGACAAGAATGCCTAAGAACCTTCTCTAGCTATCTATGCTTTTCTCGTCTCAAACTCTATTCATGCTACATCACAAAATTTGATCAAGTCAGATTCGAACCACTCTATGTGAGGAGCACTCGGAGTCCCCGATTCGTCATAGACTTAAACTTCCAAAACTTCTTTGTGATTCTCGGTCTGACCGATTCGTCCATTTTGGTCCCACCGAGATCACTAAGTCGATCTAGGTTTTCAATCTCGATGCAACCGATTTGAACTTTTCGGTCACACCGAGTTGCTGTAACTGTACACAGTCATGCATCTCGGTGCCACCAAGTTGTTCCACTCGGTCACACCTACAGGGTCAGGCTATATATAGTCACGGGCAAAAAATTGGAAATTTCTCCAAACCTCTTCGCCCGCGCAATAGTTCGCTCTGCCATCAGGGTCTCCGGATCGTCTCCTCTTTGCCAGCCACCTCCTTTCGCTGGTCTCCGCCGCCGTCAACGGATTTCACCCCCGCCATTGCCCCATAGGGAGTTCATCGCCAAGTTAGGGTATGAACTCGATCACAGTGCTATCCTCGTCCGATTCCTAGCACATTGTGTTCTTAATGATTCTTGCCACGATTGAAACACTCCTATCGAGTCAATGCAATCCTTAGATTAGATGAGATTTGAAAATTTAGGGTTAGGTTTCTGCCGAAACCATCTCAGACCCACCGAGTTGAAAAACTCGGTCCCACCGATTTGGCTAATGCCATTGCACTAGTAACTCTCGGTCTGACCGAGAATTGCTAATCGGTGAGACCGATGTTAGGACTTTGTGAAACCCTAGCAGTCTCGGTGCCACCGAACTGTGACTCGGTCCAACCGAGTTCATCAGTTTAGGTTCCAAAACTGCTTTGGTATCACCGAGTTTGAACATCAGCTGATCCGAAATGCTTTCTGTGGAAAACTAAAACTGAATTTTTGAATCATTCTTTTGCAAAAATCTCTGCATTTTGTGATGCTCATCCACTCTATCTCATCTATAACTCTTCACAGGGTCAGAAGTCAGTGATTTGCAGCATGTCAGACCAAAGTGATAGTCAGAACAGGTCAGAAGAGCAGATGCACATGAGTGAGGGCACTAGTCCCTCTAGCACTTCAGATGAAGGCAGCAGGAGCACCCCAAGCAACCTGCCTAGTGCTGCCACCAGGACAAGGAAGAAGAGAACCTCAGATTCTGAGGATGAGGATTATAGAACAGAAGAGGATGAGGCTACTTCCAAGAAGGTAGTGCTCAAGAAGGAGTATGGCTCAGCCAAGACCACTAAACCTGGACTCAATAGGAAGGTTCCTGCCATGAGGACACCTATGCTGAAGGTCAGAGGATCTACCCAAGTGCCTGAGAAGCCTGATTCCCAAGAGCCTACTACAGAAGGAAATAAAAGGAAAGAAAGGGTCAAAAAGACCATATCTAGAGTTGTTGGGCAACCTTCCATGATGGAAGAGGAAGAAGAGGTTGCTGCACCAGCACCCAAGGCACAAAAGCTTATGGGCGATGCAATTAAGACAGGGGCTGCAACATCAAAGCTCAAGGAAGCACCCAAAGTTGCCCCCAAGCCCAGGCTTGCACCAAAGAGGAATACCAGGAGTATTCCAGCTGCTGAGAAGAACAAGGCCCCAGTGCCTGAAGTTGCTTATGAGGAAGATGAAGAAGGACAAGTCCTGAGGAAGCTCAAGCCCAAGATACCAGACCATAATGATGCCCATCCTGTGGCTGAGGACATGAACATCAGAAGAGACTCAGGGTTGAGGCTATGGAGGATGACAGATCCATATGCCACAAGGAGAAGGACTGTTGTTGATTACAGGTTCCATACAAAGGAACTGCAGGACTTCTATGAGACAATTTTGTTGGACAAGAAGCCCATAGTGTGTGATATGAGGTGGGTCGACTGGACCTACATGAAAGAAAATGAAGAACACTATCCTGGAGTGCAAGACAATTTTGTTGCATGTGAAGTTGTAGATTTTGTTGGGAAAAAGCTCACCAACTGGAATGATGAACTCATTATGCAATTCTACTCCACATCACACTTCTATCCAGATGGGAGGATAATTTGGATGTCTGAAGGTACAAGTTACCAGTCAACCATTGAGGAGTGGGCAAAACTGATCAATGCCCCAAAGGAGAGTGAAGATGACTTGGATGTCTATGCCAAGAAGAAGATGCACCACAATTCCATGGCACACATGTACAAGGAGATCCCAGACAAAGCCATTGAGACACATAAGTTTGGGTCAGTCCACTTTCTTCTGTCAGGGCTACCAACAATCAAATGCATCCTAAGGCACACTCTGTTGCCTATGTCTGGTGACCACAACATGATTAGAGGGCATGCAATCAACATGTTGCATTTCTTTGATGTGCCACAGAAATTCAAGGTCATGAGCCTTATGGTTGAGACCATTAAGAGGGCAGTAGGAGATCAAAAGAGAAGCTGTGGATATGCCCCCCACATTCAGGAGTTGATTAACTCAAAGATGGGCACAAGAAAATATCTACTGGATAAGGAAAATTTTCCTCTTTATCCAGACTTTGAGGACAATCAGGTTGTCATGAATGAGAATGAACCATCATCAGTACAAGCTCAAGAGAAGAAGGAGATGGCAAGGAAAGAGAAGGCTGCCAAGAGGCCAACTCAAGAGGAGGCATATGAGTACTTTCTGAAGAACAAGCAGGAGCAGCTTGGTTACTTGATAGCATCAACACTGAGGATTGAGAAGGGATTGGCCACCCTCACTCAAAATCAGCGGAGCTTGGAAAGAATCATGGAACAAAAATTCTATGATCTAGATGTCAAAGTAACTGAGATTCAGTCAGTTGTGGAGCAGCTACAGGATGACATGCAGGAGAGGAAGGGCAAGACTACCACTAATGTATTTGCCAGAGTGCCTAGAGCTCAGAGGTCAGCTGAAGTGCCTGTGCCAGACACCAGAGCCACATCATCTGCACCAGCTACAACTCCTACAGCTGCAGTGCAACCAGCTCTAGCACCAACTCCTCCAGCTCCCTCTACTTCTACTGAAGCCTTCATTCTTGGAGTTCTCCGGACACCACCACCTGAAGATCAAGCTTGAGAGTCGATCTAGCACTATGCATTTTTTATGAACTTTTTGGTAACTTGTTGCCAAAGGGGAAGAAAAATGTATAGATCATAGGCTTCGAGAAAGAGAGAGTGTTGCTTCTGTTCTCTCTTGCTTTGGTGGTTAAACTTTGTTTGCTTTTGATTGCTTGAGATACTATGCTGTTTTTGTGAGACATTGATGATCATGTGTTTGATCATAAGCTACACTTATGCATGTTTGATGATATTATCTTATCTATCCATATGTGATCATTCACTTTGCTTGGTGATGAGTGCATGTATTCAATCTTTATTATTTTGAGCTCTCCACCAAGATGTATGTGACATGGAAGAGTAACCCATGAGACTAATTCCTTGTGCATTTGCAGTCCAAAGCAAATCTTAAACTATGCACAAATTTAGGGGGAGCTCTTGCTTATCACATACTTCTCAAAGCGACGATGTTTTTAATCTTATTATCATTTGTCGAAGCTTTGATCTATATGTTGTCATCAATTACCAAAAAGGGGGAGATTGAAAGTGCAACTATCCCTAGGTGGTTTTGGTAATTCATAACAACATATAGCTCATTGAGCTAATGCTATTCCAAGACTATTATTTCAGGAAAGCTTAATGAATGGCATGATGATGAAAGGGGATCCCTCAAAATAGTAATGACAAAGGATTGGCTCAAGCTCAAAAGCTCAAGACTCTTCATTTTACATTTTAGTGATCTAAGATCACATTGAGTCTATAGGAAAAGCCAATACTATCAAGGAGGGATGAGGTGTTGCTTAATGAGCCTCTTGCTTCATGTGCTTGGTGATATGGTCCAAAAACCCTCAACTACTTTCTCACATCCACAAATGACCTAAACCTAAAGCCAAAATCGGTCAGACCAATTCTTCCTATCCGGCGCCACCGTGTTCTAATGTCATAGCCACTGCCACAAACCATAGGCAAATCGGTCCTACCGATAGGGATCTCGGTCTCACCGAGATGGGATTGTAATCTCTCTGTTTCCCTTCGTAATGTTTCGGTGTAGCCGAAGTGAGCGATCGGTCCCACCGAGATTGCAATGTAAGCGCTCTGTTTCCCTTTTGTAACATTTTGGTCTCACCGAAAAGAGCAAATCGGTCCCACCGAGTTTACCTGACCATCTCTCTAGAAAGCTTATTACCAAAATCGGTCTCACCGAGTTTGTGTAATCGGTCTAACCGAGATTACGTTATGCCCTAACCCTAACCATATCGGTATTACCGAGTTGCATTTCGGTCCCACCGAAAATCCTAACGGTTACTAGGTTTACTAAATCGGTCCGACCGAGTTTGATGATTCGGTCGCACTGAGTTTGGTAAATTGTGTGTAATGGTTAGATTTTGTGTGGAGGCTATATATACCCCTCCACCTCCTCTTCATTCGTGGAGAGAGCCATCAGAACAAACCTACACTTCCAACTTACCATTTCTGAAAGAGAACCACCTACTCATGTGTTGAGGCCAAGATATTCCATTCCTACCTTATGAATCTTGATCTCTAGCCTTCCCCAAGTTGCTTTCCACTCAAATCTTATTTCCACCAGATCCAAAACCTATGAGAGAGAGTTGAGTGTTGGGGAGACTATCATTTGAAGCACAAGAGCAAGGAGTTCATCATCAACGCACCATTTGTTACTTCTTGGAGAGTGGTGTCATCTAGATTGGCTAGCTGTCACTTGGGAGCCTCCGACAAGATTGTGGAGTTGAACCAAGGAGTTTGTAAGGGCAAGGAGATCGCCTACTTCGTGAAGATCTACCGCTAGTCAGGCAAGTCCTTCATGGGCGACGGCCATGGTGGGATAGACAAGGTTGCTACTTCGTGGACCCTTCATGGGTGGAGCCCTCCGTGGACTCGTGCAATCGTTACCCTTCGTGGGTTGAAGTCTCCATCAACGTGGATGTACGATAGCACCACCCATCGGAACCCCGCCAAAAACATCCGTGTCTCCAATTGCGTTTGAATCCTCCAAACCCTTCCCTTTACTTTCTTGCAAGTTGCATGCTTTAATTTCCGCTGCCTATATACTCTTTGCACGCTTTCTTGAATTGTGTGATGATTGCTTGACTTGTCCTAACATAGCTAAAATCTGCCAAACTCTAAAATTGGGAAGAGGCTAAGTTTTTAATTGGTCAAGTAGTCTAATCACCCCCCCTCTAGACATACTTCAAGGTCCTACAGGAGTACACGGGTCCACAAGAGAGATCACACTCTTTTCTTTCTGCTTATGTTATGCATTGCTTAAAATTACCTGCTACTTTATTGTCCTGTTCACCTCTTGGACTCCCAAGTCAGGTCCAAATTAATGTTCAAACTTGGGTTCTAAATTAGTTGTGGGGCACATACCGAGGCAACAATGAATAGTATGTCTGTCTAATATCTGGTTCACCTAGGGTATGCCTATGTTGTTCATCTTGGGTGGGAAACAAATAGTAAAGCAATCATCATCTGTCTTTTTATTAAATTAAAGCAATCATCAACCTGCTATCATTATTTTTGGATCCATCCACTGGTTGTTACCATCACTCTAAATTTCTGCATGCTGTCCTTACATAATCTCACCATATTTTTTTTCGTATGCATGTCAGATATTGTACACAGTCATGCTGAACATGTAGAGAAAAAGAGAAGAGTTTTGCGCGGCAATACAATGTCATGTAGACATCGCTCCATTGTGGGTTCAATGGCAAACCCTCCTCACCCCTCTCCAGATTGTAATCCAGAGGAAGATATCTATTCTAAGGCGGATTCAGATGCCGCTGACCACTCCTATTTACCCCCAAGGTGTTTGCTCTACCTTGGCATGATGTTGTTAGTCATATCATGCATATGTTGCCTTGCAGTGCCTACTTTTGACATCATATATGTCATCTGCTTAGTTTAGACATGTTCTGTAATGCCACCTGTTTAGTTTCTATATCATATATGGGAATTATGCAGTCTCATGTCTTTTAGCCAGCCATAATATATGTGAAATGTGCAATGCCATCCTGTTTAACTAGGCATCATATATTTGAATGATATCTTGCCCATCCTTTTCTTCATTACATTTCCATTTGTCGACAATGTTTGTACATTAAACTACTCTTCCTATGAATCAGCCATTTGGGTGGGAGATGTAAAAATCTGGAGTGAAAACAAGGCCTTCAGAGCAAACAATGCTACATGTCAAAGCAGATCTCTTGTTGGGTCCCGATAGCTCCTCAGAGATAGATTTAGAGACAGATGACCAGTCCTATTCCCCCACTGAGGTGTATGCTCTAACTTGGCATGGTTATACTGCTCATATCATGCATATGGTGTCTTGCGTTGCATAGTTCAGACATAATATACACAATATTCAACACCATGTTCTTAGTTCAAACATCATATCGAATGCCCTCTGTTTAGCATATAGATCACTTATGTGAATTAAATGATGCGATCCTGATTACTTAGATAACATGTAGGTGAATAATGTCATGCGTTCCTATTTAGTTATTCATCATATCTTTGAATTATGTTATGCTATTCTATCCAGTTTAGATAGACATCATATATGTGAAATTATGTCATGCTATCTGTTTTAGTTAAACAATATTCATGTCAACTATTTCATGCCCTATTTTTTCCACACTATCTATTGCATCTGTCTCTCATACAATGTGTGTACATTCAACTATGTTTCCTATTTATCAGCCATTTGAATTGGAGCGGGTGATGCCAGTATCTAGTGGACTAAAAACACGGTCTTCAAATAAAACAGTGCTACCTCTTGGTGGAGATAGCACCCCGGTTGTACATGCACAAGAACCAGCCCTACCACACATAACCCAAACTCTCGCAGATTGTACCCCTACTGCGATGGACAGAGAACCGGCTTCACCCAATCTAACCCCAACCCCAGCCAATAGTAACCCAGTTCCTGTTGACACATCACCATCTCCACCACAGAGCTCCCAAACAAGAGCAGTTAATAAGGCAGCTCCAGTGCCCAAAGGGCCAGTACTATCACGGCGAACCCCAACTCCACTAGTTAGTACGCCTATTTCTATGGAGGAAGCACAACCAGCTAGTCGTAGTTTAGCATCTATCGCATTTGATGTTGTTAAATCGTATGTGCATATCTTCCCATCTTGGAAATATTATACTGAAGATGAAGGAAAATGTCAGTTGCAGGTGTTTGTCCAGGAGTTATGTGTAAGTAATGTTATTCATGGCAATTACTTGCTTCATCCCATACATCCTACCTACATGATGGTTATAATACAACAAAATTTCCCATTTTTCTCTATAGAGAAGGACCAATTTGGAAACTCAGGATGAGGTAACCTGTGCTAATACCTCTGCTATCTTCAAGAATGCTTGGTGGCAGTTGAGGGAGTCCTGGATAAGGGAGTATCCGGATAGCCGGACTATATGCTTTGGCCAGACTGTTGGACTATGAAGATACAAGATTGAATACTTCGTCCCGTGTCCGGATGGGACTCTCCTTTGCATGGAAGGCAAGCTTGGCGATTCGGATGATAGATCTCCTTCTCTGTAACCGACTCTATGTAACCCTAGACCCCTCCGGTGTCTATATAAACCGGAGGGTTTAGTCCATAGGACAACAACAATCATACCATAGGCTAGCTTCTAGGGTTTAGCCTCTACAATCTCGTGGTAGATCAACTCTTGTAATACTCATATCAAGATCAATCAAGCAGGAAGTAGGGTATTAACTCCATCGAGAGGGCCTGAACCTGCGTAAAACATCGTGTCCCCTACCTCTCGTTACCATCCGCCTTAGACGCACAGTTCGGAACCCCCTACCCGAGATCCGTCGGTTTTGACACTGACATTGGTGCATTCATTGAGAGTTCCTCTGTGTCGTCGCTGTAAGGCCCGATGGCTCCCTCAACCTTCAACAATGCAGTCCAGGGCGAGACTTTTGTCCCCGGACATATCTTCGTGTTCGGCGGCTTCGCACTGCGGGCCAACTCGCTTGGCCATCTGGAGCAGATCGACAGCTACGCCCCTGGCCATCAGGTCAGGTTCGGAAACTTGAATTACACAGCCGATGTCCGCGGAGACTTGATCTTCGACAGATTCAGGCTTACATCAGGAGCCCCGAACAGTCACGATGAGCACGACCTAAATCTGTTGTCGGACAGTATTCGGGATATCTCCCCTGCAGCTGCTCCGGACCTAAATCCGAGGCAGATCGTGTCATCCGAGGACGGGTGGATGGGCCCCGCCACAGAGGCCGCATGCTCTTCGGCGGTAGAGCCAAACACAGATTCCGCTGTTAAGGGAATCTGTGCCACCGGACCCCCGGACTTGTGTCCGGATGTAGGACTTGAACCACGCGCGCTTGGGCCCATCGAGTCTGATTGGGCTCTAGTAATGGAGTTCACCGCTGTGGATATCTTTCAGCACTCCCCCTTTGGCGATGTGCTAAATTCATTAAAGTTTCTCTCTGTGTCAGAAGATTCCTGGCCGAACTATGTCCGGCCTGAGTGGGATACGGACGACGAAGAAAATCGCCTCCCACCCACCACCCACTTCATAGCCACTATCAATGACCTAAAAGACATGCTTGATTTCGACTCCGATGACATCGACGGTATGGACGCCGATGCAGGGGACGATCTGGAACCACCGCCCACGGGGTGCTGGACTGCCACTTCATCATATGACATCTACATGGTGGACACGCCTAAGGAGGAAAATAGTGACAAAAAGGACACAACGGAGGATAAACCCCCCGGACAAAAGCCAAAACGACGGCGCAGGCGCCGCTCCAAGTCCAGTCACAGTAAAAATAGCGATAACAGCGCAATGAAAAATGACACTCCAATTGACTCCGAAGGCAACAATATGAACCCAGCGATGGAGCAAGAAGAGCCATCCCACGCTGAACAGACGCCCGATCACAACGATCCCGAGGGCCGAACTCATCAAACTGCCTCCGGAGAGGAGGACAGTCCGGTTGACGATGCATTCATCATCCCGGAAAAACGTTTGGAACAAGATAACCTCCGCAGAAGGCTTAAGGCCACGGCGAGGAGCCTAAAGAAGCAGAAGCAAAGGATTAAAGCCGCATAGGATACGCTCAACCGTAGATGGAATAAGGTGCTAGACACCGAAGGAAAATGTGGCGACGATCGCCACACAAAGAGCTACCCAAAACACAAGCTGCTACCCGAATTCGATGATGAGGCTGCAAAGCCCATTCCGCCAAAGAACAATACGGCCATTCGGCCGGACCAACCACTTCATAGCCGTGATAGAGCAGCCACTGATGCTGCACACGATTTATGTGAGTTCCTGGACAAAAAGGCCGGTGCAGCCAGGTCCATCTACGGGTCCAGAGGACATGCTCGGATGCGGGATTATGGTCACCAAAACAATCACATTGATCGAATACCAGTTCGGAATCAACACCGGACGCAACAAAAGCCGACAACATGCCGCGACATGTCCATATACAAAGGGGCTGCGCACCCTCTGTGCTTCACCGATGAGGTGCTGGATCATGAATTTCCACAGGGATTCAAACCCGTGAACATAGAGGCATATGACGGAACGATAGACCCTGGTGTCTGGATTGAAGATTTTATCCTCCACATCCACATGGCTTGTGGGGACGACCTCCACGCCATCAAATACCTTCCCCTCAAGTTGAAAGGGCCAGCTCGGCACTGGTTGAAAAGCCTCCCCGAAAATTCAATCGGAAGTTGGGAGGAACTTGAGGACGCTTTCAGGGCCAATTTTCAAGGGACCTATGTCCGACCTCCGGACGCAAACGATTTAAGCCACATAATACAACAACTCGGAGAGTCAGCCGACAAGCTTTGGAACAGATTTCTCACTAAGAAGAATCAAATTGTCGTCTGTCCGGATGCCGAAGCCCTAGCGGCCTTTAAGCACAGTATCCAGGACGAGTGGCTGGCCAGACACCTCGGCCAAGAAAAGCCAAGGACGATGGCGGCCTTAACAAGTCTTATGACCCGCTTTTGTGCAGGCGAGGACAGCTGGTTGGCCCATAGAGGCACCAGTGACCCAGGCACATCCGAAATTCGAGAAGGCAACGAGAAGCCACGGCGCAATAAGAACAAGCATCGGAACAATGAAGAAAGTCCGGACAATATAGCAGTCAACGTCGGATTCAGGGGCTCTCAACCCGGTCAAAGAAAGAAGCCATTTAAGGGCAGCAAAGAAGGACCGTCCGGCCTGAATAAAGTCCTGGACAGATTGTGCCAAATCCATGGCACCCCCGAGAAACCTGCAAATCATACTCATAGAGAATGTTGGGTCTTCAAGCAGGCCGGCAAGTTAAACGCCGAACACAAGGGAAGGGAAACGCCAAGTGAAGACGAGGATGAGCCTCGCTAGCCGAACACTGGGGGACAGAAAAAATTCCCACCAGAAGTCAAAACAGTAAACATGGTCCACGCAACTCACATAGAGTCTGTTGCCACCAAATTCAACACCTAGTCGGCCTGCCCGATCACCTTTGATCGCAGGGACCACCCGACTAGTATCCGGCATGGAGGATCAGCCGCCATGGTGCTCGACCCAATAATTGACGGATACCATCTCACTCGAGTCCTAATGGACGGCGGCAGTAGTCTTAATCTGATATATCAGGACACCATCCGCAAGATGGGGATAGACCCATCCTGAATAATCCAAAGTAACACCACCTTTAAAGGAGTGATACCAGGCATTGAGGCCCGCTGCTGGGGCTCCCTCGTATTAGAGGTGACATTCAGTTCTCCCGACAACTTCAGAAGCGAAGAACTACTCTTCGACATCGCGCCCTTCAGCAGCGGTTATCATGCATTACTCGGAGAACGGCCTTCGCTTGCTTTAGTGCAGTATTGAACTACGCCTACCTTAAACTTAAGATGCCCGGTCCACGTGGTGTCATAACTGTTAGTGGAAACATAGAGCAGTATGCGGCGGCTCTCGTAACCGGACACTAAGCGGCCTCTCCCATCAGAACGCATGATCGGTCATTAAGACCACGTACACGGTTAGACGAGTCCAGTGCACAACCGTCAACAACAGCCCGGATAAACCTGAGCTGGGTGCCATACATATATCCCCATAAATGGTACCAGGGGCTGCAAACATGTAATAAAGCCCACAATTCGGCTTGCCCTATTAATAGGCCAATATCTCATATTTCTAACATCCATTGAGAATAACCAACTTCTCTCACGCTTACTTTTTTACATGAGTTTTCATTTTTACAAACACTATTCGTGCGACACCGTTCCAGGATACGGCACAACGGAGACAAAAGGCGCAAACATGCAGCAGGGCCCCACTCAAAGGTTTCTCTTTAGATTAAGCCCCTGTGTAAACCTTCTTTACTGTCTTTTGTTGCTTGACATCCCGTGGGTATTCAATACACCCACAGCATATACTGGCGTTATAGGCATTTCGCCACGACAGATCAATGCATGTACCTGGAAATATAGGGTTCATATTCAAGGGCGTTGCTCAGCCCAGTATATGTTATAAAGCTCGAATACCTTCGGGAGTGTTCGGCGTTACGAGTTTGGCCTTATATGCATCAGCTCCGAATCATGTCTTTGGTCAAATGTTGGGTTTGCCCGGCTCCTGGGTTTGCTGCCTTATGTTCCGTTTTATCAGCTCAGGCGGCCAAAGGAGAACTACTGTGATTGTGCCCTGGTTATTCCGGATGAGCACCTCAGTAGAGAAAGCCGAAAACTGACTATCATGATACATCAAGAGACTGGTCAACCACACGAAGACTAATCGTAATCTATAGGATTCCTCCGCATTAACGAAGGACCATTTCCTGGTCACGTACATACGCGCCCCTACCCGGATGCACGCGGAAGTACTAGGGGCTACATATTAGCCCCATCATTATACTCCTATGGCTAGGTGAAAGTGTTACAACTATATAGTCTGCTTTCCTGGTTCGACGTGTGATCACCTCCTTAATGGACCAAGACGTTGGATCAAGTGTGATTACGCATATTTTTTCAAACACCCCCGCATTATATGTGTAGGGGCTAAAGCCAACAACTGCTAACTTTCAAGTTATATGAATACATAAACGACCGCGCAGGAGGCGTTATAACATTTTTAGGCAAAAGTATAAACACAGCCTCTATATTTAACACATAATTGTTTACTATAAATCGACTTGTCACTCGAACATGACATTCTTCGAGCACTGAGCCTCTATTATACTGGCACCTTCTATGACCTGCTCAAAATAGTGCTCGGCTGGGCCCTGGCTTCCTGCCGGACTCTGGGTTGCAATGCTGGTAGCTTCCATATCTACCCAATTGGTCTTAACATGGGCAAGAGCCATCCGCTCACCCTCTATGCATGCCGACCTTTTCACGGCATCGATTCGCGATCCGGCGCCAAATAATTGTTGCACTAAACCAAAGTAACTGTCCGGCCTCGGTCCCTTTGGCCATAGACGGTCTATTACAGATCTCATTGCAAGAGCGGACAACCTATGGAGCTCGGCTATAGCGGCCATCCTCTTACACAATGGCAATGAGCGCGTTGGAGCGCTAAATTGCGACCAGAACAACCTTTCTATTTCATTATCTTTATGATCCTTGGATAACTTGGTCGCATCAGCCGTACTTTTCGCCAAGTCTGCATACTCATCTGCAGCGCTCCAAAGCCGATCCAAAGGAGCATACTTTGGATCTAAGAACTTCATCCGCAACAAATAGGGGCTTCCAGCCGCGATTTCTCCGGCTTGTCGAAGTTCCTCCCAGGCATCTCTAATTTCAGAGCGTGTCTCCTTGGCCGCATCAAGGGCCCTCTTTAGGTCAGCCGCTTTCGCCTGATTCTCCTTTTCAAGGAGTTCATACCGGCCTGCAGCGTCCCTCAGCTCCACAGCCATCTCGGCTATCTTTTCTTCGCTTTGTCGATGAGCAGCCTGTTCGGCTCTCAAGCCTTCGGCTGCCTTTAGGGCAGCCACATTGCTAGCCCGGACTTGTTCCTTGGCTAGGGCAAGTTCCGCCCTCAGGGCCTCAATGGCAGCAGCTCCGCCTGCAGCCCCATCATACCATATCAATATTACAATCCTCTTAAATATTTCCTAAACAAATGAGGAAAAAACGAGCGCATACTCTGTGACTCGTCAATCCGCTTGTTTACAAGCGTGATGTTGGCATCCACCACATCAATCTGCCACCTCAGTTCGGTGAATTTAGAGATCCGGTCTACCGCTGGACCCTTAGCAACCTGCGCATGAATGCAGTATGATCATTACCTGAGAGTGTGATCCTCCGTTTGCCGCCTAGGGCTGGCAACCAGAGTCTCAGGGGCTACTATCTATACGGAGCACACATAGTGCGTGCAGTACAACAAAAAATTGCGTATTTCATCGCGTACCTTGAAGCCTTTGAGCAAGCTTCCAAAAGCTTCATTTAACCCGTGTGTGGCGGACGAAATCTTCTCCAACACCATACCCATTAGCGTATAGTGCTCCTCCGAGAGAGCATCTTGCTCCAGGAGGCCCGTCAGTATGTTTGGCCGGGCACCAGACTGTCCCGGACCCTTCTCATTACCCTCCACGGGAGCCGAACACGGCGGGTTTGGGGCAGCCGAAGTGTTAACTTCCGGCCTTAGCGGATCTGGACTCCTCCATGACGACACCTCCGGGTCGCCTACCCCATGGGGCGGAGAGGCAGGTGGGGTTTCACTCTCCATCATCTTCGGAAGAAGATCCCCCGAAGACGAACCCTGTTGAGACGAGCTACTAGCCGGACTGCAAAAAATAGATCCTAGTTATTGTTCTCAGAGGAAAAAAGCAATAGCTTCTTGTTTATTAACTTACAGCTCGGTGGAGGGCTGGCCCGTTTATGGGCACGGTGCGGTGAGGACGCCCTTCGGGGCAGGGCCCCCTGGTGAAGCTCTCTTCCCTTGCTTAGTCACCTCCTTCTCCAAGTCTTCGGAGGTAGACCTTTTCTTCCCACGGGGGGAGGAAACCTTGGAAAAACCTCCCCGATTATCCTCCTTCATGGAGACAGTAATTCCCCCGGTTTGGATGTGCAATGTGTGGAGTTCGGATTCTCTATTGTTCTCTACCCCCTTCCCCGAGGGCACTTAGCTTAATGCGCGTCTAAGCATCATTGCTATTGCAGGACTAGGTGAGCCTTCGTGAAGTGGGGCCGGACACCTGATCCTCTCCGCCTTGCTGAGCCAATCTTAGCCGCGGACAAGTTTTCAGAATAATGTTGTATTAAACATAAGCAAAGTGTTCGGTTATAGGGTTACTTACTTGGGTATCTGGGCGGTTGCAGCTCAGGCCCGCATCCTCGGTGGTGTCCGGACACCTTACTTGTGGTCCGAGGAATAACTTATACATCCCTTCGAGTGTCATGCCGAAGAAGTGTTGAATGGTTTGTGGACCTTCTGGATTGAACTCCCACATCCAGAGAGGCCGACGTTTGCACGACAGGATGCGCCGAACTAGCATTACCTGAATGATTTTGACAAAGTCGATATCCCTCTCAAGAAGCTCCCGAATACGGTTGTACAATGTTGGCACGTCATTAGCAGGCCCCCAGTCTAGTCCCACATCGGCCCTCGATGCCAGTTGAGGCGGAGGGCCTGGACGGAAGGCAGGGGCAACCACCCACATTGTGCCTTGGGGAGCTGTGTCGTAAGACCACCTCCGTTTCCACAGATCAGACACCTCTAGGAAGGAACCTTCTGGCCATGGAACATCGGTGTTTTTGCTTATTGTGGCGCCTCCGCATTCCACGTGTCGTACCTCAATCACCTTCGGCTTCACATGGAAGGTCTTGAGCCATAGGCCGAAGTGTGGGGTGATGTGGCGGAAGGCTTCACACACGATGATAAACAACGAGATGTGGAGGATGGAATCCGGAGCGAGATCGTGAAAATCTAGCCCGTAATAGAACATGAGCCCTCTCACAAAGGGATCAAGAGTAAGGCCCAAGCCTCGGAGGAAGTGAGAAACAAATACGACACTCTCGTTGGGTTCGGGAGTGGGGATGACTTTCCCAGGGGCAGGAAGCCTGTGCTTAACATCGGCGGTCAAATATCTGGCCTCCCTGAGCTTCGCAATGTCCTCCTCTGTGACAGAGGAGGCCATCCACCGACCTTGAAGGTTGGATCCGGACATGATTGAATATCCAAAGTGCTTAAGCTAAGCTTCGGGTGTTGGAACTCGAGAGGCAGAAAGGCGCAAGCGTGGTAAGAAGGGGATAGGCCTTGACCCCTCTATAAAGGGGGCGGATATCAAGCGTCCCCAGCGTAACCATTCGGGACTTGCCTAAAAACACGGTGTCATGCCAACATGCGTGGTGGGGTTACCCATACCCGTATTGATGAGGATCCCGTGATAATGGGGACACAATCTCTGCTTCGACAAGACATGCCAAGGAAACCACCTCGCAATGTGTGCGGTAGCTGGTTGTAAAAGAATGGTTCAAATAATGGCCGGGCCGTGGCATGATGTCACGCTATGAAGAGTTGTCAGCAGATTAGATTTGTGGATTGCTGTTCTCTCTACGGTGGTATGTGAAATTTGTCTTGCAGAGCCGGACCGACTTAAGTGTTCGAAATTTACCTTCGAGTATTCGGAGATGGAACCCGCCTTGCAATGTCGAAGACAATCTGCACGCCGGACTCATCGTCATTGAAGCCTGGTTCAGGGGATACTGAGGGAGTCCTGGATAAGGGGGTATCCGGACAGCCGGACTATATGCTTTGGCCGGACTGTTGGACTATGAAGATACAAGATTGAAGACTTCATCTTGTGTCCGGATGGGACTCTCCTTTGCGTGGAATGCAATCTTGGCGATTCGGATGATAGATCTCCTTCTCTGTAACCGACTCTGTGTAACCCTAGCCCCCTCTGCTGTCTATATAAACCGGAGGGTTTAGTCCATAGGACAACAACAATCATACCATAGGCTAGCTTCTAGGGTTTAGCCTCTATGATCTCGTGGTAGATCAACTCTTGTAATACTCATATCATCAAGATCAATCAAGCAGGAAGTAGGGTATTACCTCCGTCGAGAGGGCCCAAACCTGGGAAAAACATCATGTCCCCTGCCTCCCGTTACCATCCGCCTTAGACGCACTTCGGAACCCCCTACCCGAGATCCGCCGGTTTTGACACCGACAGCAGTATCGGAATTACCTGAAGAAAACGTACTTCACCGGCAAAGAAACTCATCAAATTCCCTTACGTTCTCCTGAGACACATTTACTGGACGATGACTGGGAACGCCTTCTTCTGTACTGGTCGCGAACCAAGAATGTGGTAAGGTCTATGAGCTCATTTTCTATTTGTAAGTATTATATTCTTGCGTCTTACTGTACTCTGTTCATGTAGAACAAGTGCCTAAACCTGAAGAACAACTGTTCTAATTTAAGATTCCATTCTATCATAGTTCAAAAAAGCACTAGGCATTAATTGTGCGTTTTGCCACCGCCTTGCGCTTTATTGACCAAAGCGCATGCTTATGCGTAGTTATGCACAGATTAAGCGTAGTTATGTGCAATGCGTTTTGCCAACTCCTAGAGCCTAGGCGCGCTTAAGCGCTTGCTTAGGCGCGCCTTTTTTTAACTATGATTGCTTTGCTCTTGTACCACTGTATTTACTCGTACAAACTTATTTTTAACTAGGATCCAATCAAAACTCCAATGGCATAGCAGGTATGTTCACGCATGTTTCTTTAACTAGTTTGCTCTTATCAATAGCTCTATTGATTTCAATTTCAATTGTGTATACAGTTGACTTTCATATCATGCACATTACTAGCATCACAACAGAGCCAATAGTGTTGTTGTACATGTAGACCCGTGGTACCCATCTGAAATCTTGTTGTGACGTGTAGTTTCCCACGCTTTGTATTCTTTCATTGCTGCTTTGTCTTGAACTGATATGATTTGAACCGTGTCTCTATTTTGATTTGGCAAGAAAATGCAGTGACCATAGGACATAGATATATGTTTGTTTGATGCTTTTATTATGTACTAGTACTTGGCAATAGAAGACTTGGTAGTTTAATCATGTCCACCTTACTAATGAACTGGTTCATCGAAATGAGTTTCATATACTAGTACATGCTAAACTTGTTATGTGTCTACTTGTTTCTTCTTTTAGAATGCTGATAGAATTTTGGGGAAGAGTGCCTTATTAAGCAATGGTAAAGGAAGTAATGCAGATAAGGTTCATGATAGTGACACATCCTTGTTGGTCTCCAACAAAGCTAATAAAATAGCTAAGGAAGACTATCTTGAAGACAGCGAGACAACCCCAATGTCCTGTCTTGGTTTAGTGTTCGAGTTATTGGCCACTACTGCTTGCACAAGCTATTCAAACTCACTGTCTGAATCAGTTTAGTTTCTTAAGTCTCAACTACAAGCTGAAAGACATCGATCAGCTGTGCTGCGACAATAAGCGGAAGCACTGCGGAATTCCCTGGAGCATTCAGATGCATACTTTCTGGTGCAACAGCAAGCGTTGGAGGATTTTAGCGCCAAACAGGACAAATCTAATAAGCTTGCTAAGCTTATTGCCAGCATGGTGGATACCCAGGATAACATTTCTTGAGCTCTTCTGAAGTTGTTTCAGTTATGCTCTTGTTTTGCTGCCGCGTTTATTTGCACTGGTGGCCAATTTTGACGGCCAGTGTATGTAATATGCTGCTTTGTTCCCTATATTTGTACTGGTGCCGAACTTTGATGCCCAGTGGATGTAATATGTGTAATAGTGGTAATAGGCTAGCGTTAATTGCTTGCTTATTTATTTCCTTATTGTCTTGTTTAGTTGTTTGCTTGTAGTCACTGCAGTTCTTTTTCTGTGTTTTTCTAGTGGCCACAATAGCCTATGTTTGGTAACTAGGCCAAAATAATCATGGCAACACACGGACTATTGTAACCATGGGCCTCCTGCAGGACGTATGATCCATGGGCCTTCTTCCGGCCATAGGATCCATTGGCCTTCTATACGGGCCGTAGGATCCATTGGCCTTCTATACGGGCCTTAGGATTTATGGGCCTTCTACGGGCCGTAGGGTCCATGGGCCTTCTACGGGTCGTACCATCCATGGGTCTTCTACGGCCGTACGATCCATGGGCCTCATACGGGCCGTAGGATCCAATACTAGGAAAAGGGATCTAGATAATATGGACATTAATGGTGCACCGCATATGTGGTGCGCCACTGCCATATAGAAGTGGCGCACCATGTGCATGTGCGCCATTAGTGTCCATATCACTAATGGCGCACCACACCCATGGTGCGCCACTACTAACATTTTTTCTTCCAAAACTAGTAATGGCGCACCACACACTGTGTGCGCCACTACTAACAATTTTTTTTACTTTTTTTCGAAAGTAGTAATGGCGCACCAGATATAGTGCGCCATTACTAGTTCAAACTAGTAATGGCGAACCACATCCACGGTGCGCCACTACTAACATTTTTTTTTGCAAAACCAGTAATGGCGCACAACATAACAGGTGTGCCATTAGTAACCAGGGTTACTAATGGCGCATTTTTAGGTGGTGCGCCATTAGTAACCTAAGACCAGCTAGATATTTTGGACAACCACCTACCACACTCACTTTCCCCACTTCATTCTCTCCACCTCCTCCACCAAGCTTGTCTCGGCTGCCTCCTCCTCCTCACCTCATTTGCACCATAGATTCACCCAAATTAAGTGGTTAAATTACCTTTTTTGATACGTAAGTAAGGGGAAAGCTTTCTTTATGTTGTAGATCTACTTTTTTCTCCCTCCAACAATGTGCACATGCACTTTTTATGGCCTAGCTAGATCTATGTATGTTTTAGGTGTTTCATATGTTTGTGGTGTTGCATATATGTTTGTGTTTGCAGGTACCGGTATTTGAAATGCAATAGTTGCCAATATTTTGCCGGAATGTTGATTCATTTCCGTTTCGGCGAGAATTTGGCACTATGCATTCTTTTTGGTCCTATTTTTAGCCAAGGTCATGCCAAATTTTTTCTTGGTTCTAAAATATCGTTTTGCACTACCCCGCAGGCGACCATGGTCCGCACGATGACTGAAGGCATCGTGAATAGGTTTTTGAGCTCCGCGAAGGCCGAGATGCTTCAAAAGAACAAGACGGAGATAAGATGTCCATGTCGAAGATGCAATCTAAGGAGTATTATGGACCCGGATTCCGTACAGGTGCGGGACCACCTGCTCTTGCATGGTTTCATGGATGGCTATCGGTGGCAAGGTGATGAAGATGATTATGAAGTCATCCATGGGGGCCGGGCAAGAAATGAGGAAGGGCATCAAGACAACCGCGGCGAGGGTAGGCGAGAAGACGAAGAATCTCCAGGACATGATCACGAAGTAGATGCAGTACACAATCATCATGTAGAAGATGCCGGACATGATGACGAGCAAGATGCCGGAGCAGACAAAGGGCATGATCATGAAGATGAAGATGCCGGAGCAGACAACGATGGACCATCGATGGGCTGGGTGCAGGACCCTCATATTCAAGAGCTGCTTCTCAAGCAGACGGATAACGCAAGAGCTGCCGCCCGAGAGAAAGCCAAGCTGGATCAACTAGAGATAGGCGCGGTTACTCTATTGTATGAAGGATGCAGGCCCGAGGATACCAGCCTGAAAGTAAAGCTCATGACTCTGGAGATGATGGTAAAACACAAAATGACCAACGCATGCTTCGACGAGAACATGTCATTCTGGCACGAACGTCGTCCCAAGGGGAACAAGTGCCCGACCAGTCTCAAGGAGGCGAAGAAAATCGTGTGTCCTCTGGATTTACCGCATGTGAAATACCATGTGTGCATGAACAATCGCATCATTTATCGGGACGAGCACATGGAGCCTACCATAGGTGTGCGGCATCACTCGATACAAGAAGAGGAAGAAAGCTCCTTGAAAAGTGGTGTGGTAATTTCCGATCACTCCTTGTCTGCAGCGGTATTTCGTGGACCCTAAGCTAGAAAAGCTAATGCGTTGGCACGCGGATAGGGAGGAGAAGAAGCGAGAAGATGACGGAAATGATCCGGAGATAAATAAAAAAGACAAGATGCTGAGTCACCCTAAGGATGCGATCCAGTGGCAAGCGTTGAACTTCGAACACCCAGAATTTGGGGACGATCCAAGGAACATCATGCTGGGCGTGAGCACTGATGGAGTCAATCCGTTTGGCAGCCAGAAAAGCACACATAGCACCTGGACTGTGTTTGTGTGGATGTACAACCTTCCCCCTAGTTGTGCATGAAGAGGAAGTACATTCACATGAGTATGCTAATTGAAGGGCCGAAACAACTAGGGAACGACATCAATCTGTATCTAGGGCTGCTGAAAGAGGATCTAGACACGCTGTGGAAAATGCCAGCCAATACGTGGGACGCTGCAGAGAAAGAATATTTCCCTATGAGAGCCGCACTGCTCACGACGGTGCATGACTATCTCAGTTACGGATATTTCGCGATGCGGGTGGTCCACGGATTTTCTGGATGCGTCAGGCGCATGGATGACACAATGTATCGCCAGCTAGATAGAGATCCTGGGTCTTCGAAAACCGTGTTCATGGGACATCGAAGGTGCCTTCGCGATGATGACTCATGGAGAAAATGCAAGGATCTGTTCGATGGTGAAACCAAACCCCAAAGACGCCCGCGTACGAGGAGCGGCGAGGAAATAGACGAGCTGTTGAAAAATTAGAAAGATTGCCCACTGCCAGGAAAGAAGCAAAAGGCGCCAGAGCCGGGAAAGAAGCGAAAGGCGCCAGAGCCACTGCTGATGGTATGGAAAACGAGGTCTGTTTTCTGGGACATGCCCTACTGGAAGATCCACCGTGTGCCTCACAACCTTGATGTCGTGCATATCACGAAGAACGTGTGCGAGAGTCTGCTTGGTACCCTGCTCAACATGCCAGAGAGGACCAAAGATGGGCCGAAAGCAAGGGCAGACTTGAAATCAATGGGTATCAGGGAGGAGCTTCACGCTAATGATGATGATGATGAGGCAAAGCAGGACACGGAAGGTTGTCGCAAAGGCAAAAAGGCCAAGAAGATCGGAAATGACTACCCTCCCGCGTGCTTCACTCTAACTCAGGAGGAGATCGAGCAGTTTTTCACCGGCCTCATAGGAGTAAAACTTCCTTACGGTTACGCGGGAAAGATAAGCAGATACCTGGACTTAGCGAAATAGAAGTTCAGCGGGATGAAGTCTCACGACTGTCACGTCCTGATGACGCAGATACTTCCGGTTGCAATCTGTGGGATCATGGACGTGCACATCCGTGAAATGCTATTTGGCCTATGCAACATTTTCGATGTCATCTCTCGGAAGTCAGTTGGCGTGAGGCAACTGAGAAGACTACAAGAAGAGATCATGGTGATACTATGTGAGCTTGAGATGTACTTCCCGCCCGCATTCTTCGATGTTATGGTGCATCTGCTGGTCCATATCGTGGAGGATATCATCCAACTCGGGCTGATGTTCTGCACAGCATGATGCCGTTCGAAAGGATGAATGGTGTCGTCAAAGGATACGTTCGTAACATGTCACGTTTAGAGGTAAGCATAGCCAGGGGCTTTCTGACCGAAGAGTGCATCTCCTGCATGAATTATCTAGGCATCTAGAACCCCGTTGGTCTGCCCATCAACAGGCACCTCGGCAGGCTCGCTGGATGGGGTCACCATGATGGTTGCCGCGAAATGCATGTCGACTTCGAGGGTCGACTCGCCGACTTTGAAAGAGCAAACCTAGTCACGCTACAACACATAGACGTGGTCAATCCTTGGGTGGTAGAGCACAAAACCTTTATTGACAAGACGTACAATGACCGAGGCCAACAGAGGACGGATGGATATTTAATCAAAGAGCACAACTCATGCTTCACGTGTTAGTTCGATGAGAAGCTTCTGTCGTACCCTTTACATGAGGATTCTTCTGCGGAAGAAAAACTCATATTCGCCTTGTCACAGGGTGCCGAGCACAACCTGATGACCTATGAGGCGTACGGTATCAACGGCTACACATTCTACACCGAGGGAAAGGACATGAAGAGCGATGGTTATCAGAACTACGGGTTAACGATGGAATCCTACACCGATAACGACAAGGACAGATACTACGGAAGCATCGAGGAGATCTGGGAGCTGAGTTACGCTGGAGAGAAGGTCCCGATGTTCCATGTCAGATGGGCCAAGAGCGTCCTAAAAGAAGACCGGTATTTCGCCACCATGGTTATACCCGAAGCCAAATCCAAGACCGCGGGCGCAAACGTCACCGCGCAAAATGAGCCATGGGTACTGGCTTCCCAAGTGGACCAATGCTTCTTCATTACCGACCCGTCAAAGCCTAGTCGTGTTGTCATGAGCAGAGGCAAATGGAAGATCATCGGAATGGATGGAGTCGCCAATGAGCAAGACTTCGACAAGTACGGCGACTCGAAGATGGAACATGACGATGACAATGAAGTGCCATACACCACAAGAAGAAGCAGGACCACCCTACCAAGGACGTCCGTTCAACTAAAGAACTCCATTTGCGAAAAAGAAGGGCAAGAAGATTGTGAAAAGATAGCTACATAAGATCGATTGTATTTAAATCATAGTCTTGATTTCTCGATTGTATTTCAACATATTGAAATGATATTTCTTCTGTTCTAGTCCTCATGAACATTTATTTATGGTTATTATGGTATTGAATTTCTAACTCACAAAAAGTATTGAATTTGTTAATATTTTTTGAACTCATGAATATTTTTAAATTTCATGGGCACTTTTTGAATTCATGAATATTTTTTCAAATTTGATGATATTTTTTCATATTCATAAATGTTTTACCAATTCACAAATGAATGCAACTAAAAATCCAAAAAAATATTGATGATATTTTTAAATCACAAATATGATGTTATTTTTTCATATTCATAAATATTTTGAAATAACAAATTTGATGATATTTTTTCACATTCATAAATGTTTTCAAATTTGATCGTCATTTTCTAAAAAATTATTAGATGCAACTAAAAATAAAAAAAGTTACTAATGGCACACCAAGAGAAGGTGCGCCATTGCTATCAATGTACTTATGGCGCACCCCTAGGAGGTGCGCCATTGGTATACCAATTTTTATGATATTTTTTCAAATATTTTCAAATAACAAATTTGATGATATTTTTTCACATTCATAAATGTTTTCAAATTTGATCGTCATTTTCTAAAAAATTATTAGATGCAACTAATAATAATAATAGTAATAATAATAATATGTTACTTATGGCGCACCCCTCGGTGGTGCGCAATTGGTATGGATGTACTTATGGCGCACCCCTGGGAGGTGCGCCATTGCTAACCTTCCCCCCTCTATCCCTTTCCCCCTCGCCCCCACGCCAGACCCCCCTCCATCTCGATCACTATCCCCCTCGCCAGATCGCCCTCACCACCGCCGACCCCCCGCACCCTCCCCCGCTCCACCGCGGTCGATGACCCCCCACACCCTTCCCTGTCTCCTCGCTCGAATC